>NC_080750.1:50007500-50608095 GCF_020826845.1 Diceros bicornis minor | reverse complement strand
TAAACATTGGCAAATACTTATTCACTTGTCCTCATTTTTACTATTCCTTATTAATCTCCCAGAACTCCTATCATTACAAAATATCATGTTGGTAAAATGTTACAGTTTCCAAGATTGCAGCTTTTTGTACATTAGCTGTATTTTTGGTGGATGCTTATTCATCACCCTAATATTATAAGTAAAAATTTCTCCAAATCATAATGTAAGATGGATTTTACCTACTCCCTGCCCCCTGGGTATCGATTCGCGTGCACTTTAGTTTTATATAATTGCCCTTTCTTGTTTCAGAATTCACTTTATCTATTAGTACTAAAGTTCTTTGTTAATGTATTGATGTGTGATTTGTTACTCAACAGATATTTGTCATGATCCTGTTAAAATTGTAGCCCTGCACCAGATCTTTTTGGAAGTATAAAGGTGAATATAAAGCTATGGGTTCTACCTAGTTCAAAGGACACCATTTCTTAAAGAAGTTAAATTTATAGCTAAACAAATAAATCACTGAACTTTGAGTCAATTTCTTCTAAAGAAAACATACATCCATAAAATAGCATGTATTACAAGCAATTATGGGAAGTAGATTATGTATAAAAATAGTTACAATCCATGAATTTGATAAGTGGTATACGTACAGTACAAACTACGTAATGTGAAGGCACAAAGCAGTGAGAAATTAATTCCTTCATTGGGGACATAAATGAGAATGCCACGATGGGTAATCAAGTTCTGAGGGGAATTGTGTGTTTTATTTAAAGAACTGTTGAGTTAAAGTTTTCAATATAAAATCCAGGTGAAACTGTCTTGTAAATACTTGGAATTATGTTATGAAACCCAGGTTAGAAGTAGAGATTGAAGATAAAGTTTCAGATTGTTGTTGTACGAACAAAAATGGATATATCAGATGTGGTTTCCACTGCAGATATTGAAGAATTAAAGATGTTATTTTATAATTTCAACATTTTGAAAGATGTAATTATTTTAGTTTTGAAGGATATTTTTCCATCAATTTAATATTATGCTATTCCATGCTTGATTCTGAAGAGATGTTCTACAAAGCTAAGGACTTAAGCGTCCAGTTCTGTCTTTGCAACAGAATTGTCTCAGTGTCTGCTGGTACGTGTAGTTGTCTGTAAAAATTTAACACACAAGGAAAATTGGCAAAGTGATTGTGCTGAGTATTCTGCTCTCTGAGAGGGTATAGTGGGGAAGTAAAAGCACAAACATTGGAGTCAAAGCCTGAGTCCAAATCCTAGTTCCAGCAACTTATGTTTTTTAGAGCTTTGCACAAGTTATTTAACTCTCTGAGCCTTAGCTTCTCATCTGTAAGATGTGGATAATAATATTGACCTCAAATTTGGTGTGAATATTAAATTAAATCTGTATTGTAGTAAGTAATGAGTACTAGAGAGCTGCTCTTTTTTTTTTTTTTGTGAGGAAGATCAGCCCTGAGCTAACATCCATGACAATCCTCCTCTTTTTTTTTTTTGCTGAGGAAGACTAGCCCTGGGCTAACATCTGTGCCCATCTACCTCCACTTTATATGGGATGCTGCCACAGCAAGGCCGGACAAGCAGTGCGTCGGTGCGTGCCCAGGATGCAAACTCGGACCACCAGCAGCGGAGTGCACACACTTAACAACTATGCCACGGGGCCGGCCCCAAGAGAGTTGCTCTTAATATTATCTTTATCACTACCATTATTACCTAATGGCAAATTTGCTCATTTGGAATTTTTAGTATTTCAAAATGATGTTATTTGAGCCTTTTAAGGTACAATTATGGTAATCAAATACTGGCCAATTGTTACATTTTGATGGATCCATATTACTAAGAAAATAGAAAACTCTGAAAAATGACAAAAATCCTAAATTTCAGGAAAATGTATGGACACAGTTTAGAGAATTTATAGTTATATTCCTAAAGCTCTTAATTTAGAAGTTTGTTGGATTAGTTTATCTTTTGCTAAGCAAAAGATATAACTATAAAACACACTTTTTGTTATCCCTAATTTTTATGCAAGGCCAAGTAATCTGTAAAGATGTATTATTTCCTTTTTTTGGAACTTACGATTTAAGTTCCTAATAATTACATTTCTTCTCAATTTATGATTATAACTGTATGAGTCACACATACACACATTTATCCCACACCAAGTCTGAAGTCAAAATTAGGGTAGGCTAAGCTGCAATAACAAATAGGCCCCTAAAATTCAGTGGTTTACAGAACAAGAAGATGATTACTTTGCTCTATAACAGTATAAGGTAGGTATTTAAGTAAGCAGAGTGGCTTTCTTTTATGCAGTTATTCATTGACCAGGCTGACAGCTTCTCTGCCATCTTTGATATGTTATATCCAAGGTCACCCAGGGCATTGCCATCCTAGACAGTCATTAGGGGAAAGGAACATGGAGGTACATATGTAGGAGATTTTACGAATCATCTCAGAATGTGGCACTTGTGACCTCCAATCATATTCCACCGGGGAGGACCCAGCTCACGTAGCCAAGCATGAGCGTAGGGAGATGGAGTCTTGTTCTGTGCTGAGAAAGAAGAGGAAAATAGATTTTAATGAACTTCTAGCAGACTCTGCCACATTTTTAAATGTTAAGACAAACACGCTTAGTTAAAACAGTTTCTGTATTCACTAGTTACTTGTGGGAGATTTGTCAGAGGCATACAATTTGCTCTGCTTCAGTTTCCTGGACATGTCATCTGATAGAAAATGAGACAATATGTCCTAAAACTTGATGTGAGACCATTGGTAAATGTTAACAAGAGTAGGGACAAAAAGGAACACATGTCCATTAGTTTGAAAATTCACCCCTAAGTGAAACCATTAATTCATGGCAATTTCTTGTTCTCCTAGGTCACCATGGTAATGGAAATGAACCAGCTTTTCATGGGACAAAATCTGGACTTCAAATATATAATTTATATTGGGAATAATCTTCTTTAGTTTCCACGTTCATTTTTACAAAATGAATCCTCTTCTAATTTTGACCCTTTTTCTGCAGTGTTGGCACTGTGTTTTCAGTGAATGGTGGTGCAATTATATACAGTAGATAGTGAATCAGGTCATTTCACTGTTTACACTTGTGTTTGCTGAAAATTCATACAAAAGATCCTCCTTTTTTTCCTGGATAAATTTAGACCCAGAAGCAAAATAAATCAATACATGAAAGAAAAATCTGAATTAATTTAGGCCAAAATATTCTAGCTAATTCAGTGGCCATGGGGTTTGGACCATGAATGTCACAGAAAATGGATTTAGTTCTCTATTTTCAGGTGAAGTTTTGGATAAAAGCTCTGATAGCTTGTCAATTTGCTTTCTTGCTCCTCTCTAAATTTTGTCTGGGACTATACTTTGTTCTAAATCAGTTTTGCATGGTTAGTTACTGTTCAAACTAGCAATCACCTGATATTTATTGAGAAACTATTATGTACAGTGTTCATTGGAAGTAGATACTTTATGGGATACAAACAAATACGAGACAAAATAGGACTGCTGTTCTGAAGAAATTTACAATCTATTGAGGAATATAGACCACAAAAAGGTAATTAAAAATAAATTACTAAGTGAAAAGATAGAAATTGCTCACAAGATATTGTTTTAAAAAGGGACAGGTCACTGAGATATGTGATAAAAGGAAAAGACTTTGACTTTACCTTGTTGATGTCACTCTTGCCAATGGCATGTAAAGTGGCCTTTTTGTTATGTATATCCTGTTACTTATTAAACCATTTACCTCGATAACCCTCCATGTGTAAGTATTTAGCTTAACACTACACAGTGATGAACAAGACATACTTCTTGACCCAGGGAAGCTTATAGTCTAATGAGGAGACAAACAGTAAATAGGTAGTTATAATAAAATGTGACAAGTGTTCTGATTTGAAAATTGTAGCATATGATAAGGAGAGTTATCAAATTTGGAGGAGTAAGGGAAAGCTACATGGAGAACGAGTTTACTGAGATCTAAAATATATTTATGTCCCATTATTACTGAAGTAGAGCTGATTTGGATAAACTCCATTTTGTGTTCCATTTTACGAAAAGATGCCTGATTATGTGAAAGCAAACTTTTTTTTAGAGAGTTTGTAATGTTTTGGGAAAGAGTTCCAAATGCATTAGGCAGTTCTCTCAAGAATATCTTCTAACAATGTCCAGTAAACTTGCCAGCAGGATAATATGCTTTAGATTATAATAGATGTAACAGAAATTAAACAAGGCAGATACATTTTAAGCAGAAGTTTTACATGAGAGACAGGTGCTAAGGAACTCTTTAGAATTTACCAGTAATATAGTATACTACTTTGTAAGACAAGATAAGGGGCACAATGAAAACCACTGCCATTTAGTGATAAAACATCTATAGAAGGTAAAGGGAGCATATAGCAATAACCAGCCCAAGACAACTCTGTAGTGGCATCACATTCTTTCTTTTTATATGTAACAATGTGAAAGTGTAACTGCGTGCCCTCCAGGACCAGTTCAACTGACCCCATCTCTTATCAACAGAGTCATTAAGAATTGCCTTTCAGAAAATGTGCAGTCATGTAATCAAAGCATGCACAGAAGAAGAAATCTTGACCTGAAATGACTGAGGAACCAAAAAACCTCCCCGCCACAGAACCAAAGGACCAGGACACGACCAGAACTTGAAAGTCAGACACTTATCAGAAGCGAGGGGTCCCTTACTCAGGAAGATTTAGTGTTAAAATTCCTTCCCCACCTCATTAAAAATGTTTAGTACCCTAGGGGGGCCAGCCCCATCGCTTAGCAGTTAAGTGCACACACTCCGCTACTGGTGGCCGGGGTTCGGACCCCAGGCGTGCACTGACGCACCGCTTCTCTGGCCATGCTGAGGCCGCGTCCCTCATACAGCAACTAGAAGGAGGTGCAACTATGACATACTACAATCTACTGGGGCTTTGGGGAGAAAAAGGGGAAAAAAAGGAGGAGGATTGGCAATACATGTTAGCTCAGGGCCAGTCTTCCTCAGCAAAAAGAGGATTAGCACGGATGTTAGCTCAGAGCTGATCTTCCTCACAAAAAAAAAAAAAATGTTTAGTACCCTGTCATAAAAGTTTAGAACCTCGTCATAAATGTTTAAAACCTTGTCATAAATGTTTAGAACCTCATCATAAATGCTTGAACCCCACCAATTAAAACCTGTCCTGCCAGCATTTCCATATGCCAGCCTCTCATCCCTAACCTCTTAAATTCCACCCCAAATCCTGAATTGGGAAGATAGATCTGAGGGCACATGCTCCCTGCCGCTCTGCAGATCAATCTTGCAGAATAAAGCTGATCTCTTTTCCCAAAGGCTGATGCTATAATTAATTGACTGTTTATATGCATCAGGCAAGAGAATCCCAATTTTGTGCCATAACAAAAGCATATTGCCAGTCCTTTACTAACACATTTCATGCTTAATGAATTAATTACTTATACATAAGCCTTTTCTCTGTGTTAAAGCTTCAGTGAGAGGGGCTGGCCCAGTGGCACAAGCGGTTAAGTGCCCGCACTCTGCTTTGGCGGCCCGGGGTTTGCAGGTTTGGATCTCAGGCGTGCACTGATGCACCGCTTGTTAAGCCATGCTGTAGCGGCGTCCCATATAAAGTAGAGGAAGGTGGGCACAGATATTAGCTCAGGGCCAATCTTCCTCAAGGAAAAAAAAGGGGAAGATTGTCATCGGATGTTAGCTCAGGGCTAGTCCTCCTCACAAAAAAAAAAGCTTCAGTGAGAGTAAAGACTCCAAGACCACAATACTATCTATTTTAGATATGCAATCCATTTATTTAATTTTCTAGTTTCTGTACCTTGAACTGTGGATAAAGAGCCAATTTTGAGAATTATATTTGTGTGTGTGTCTGTGTGTATGTGCATTCACACATACATATTAGGTCTAGAGTTGGGGGAAGACTGGGCAGGAGTACATGGTGATGTGGTTGAAATATATGCAGGATTCTATTGGCCAAAGTAAAATGTTTGATTCATTGCAGCGCTATTCACAATGGCCAAGATGTGGAAATAACCTAAATATCCATTGACAGACGAGTGAGTTAAAAAAATGTGGTATTCAGATACAATAAAACATTATTCAGCCTTGAGAAAAGAAGGAAATCCTGCAATATGTGAAACACGGATGAACCTTGAGGACATTATGCTAAATAAAATAGGACAGTTACAGAAGGACAAATACTGCATGATTCCAGTTATGTGAGGTGTCTAAAATAATCCAATTCATAGAAGCTAAGCATAGTATAGTGGTTTCTGGGGGCCGGGGGTGCATGGGAAATGGGGAGTTTCTAATCAACATGTATAAAACTTCAGTGATGCAAAATGAATAAGTTCTAGAGATCTGATGTAGAACATTGTGCCTATAGATAACAATACTGAATTATACACTTAAAAATCTGTTAAGAGGGGAGACCTCATGTTAACTCTTCTTACCAAAGTAAAAAATTAGAATTTTAATCTGAGTATGATGGGACTGGAGGCTTTTAAGCAGAGAAGTGACATGATTTGATTTAGATTTTTAAAAAGTCACCATGGCTGCAGTGTGCAGTGTACTTTAGAGGACAAAAATGTGAGCAGCATGATCAATTAGGACACACTTACAGAATTCCTAATGAGGTATGATGGAGATGCCGTGGACTTGGGTATTATCAGTGGAGACAGTATGAAGCAGATGGATTCATGTGTTTCCTGAAGATGACCAGAAATATTCAGGCAATTGGTAAAGTAAAGCATCTCTTTCTACAAGGAATAGATTATTTTAAATTCATATTTTAATCAAGCAACAATTTTCTTTTTAAGTGTCCAGTGACTTCTTAAGTGCTAGAGGATGTAAGCAATGCACATTTTGGTTCACGCCAAGAAGCATGGTCCTAAGTAATTCAAATGACATTTCAGGCATCTAAAAATAAACCCAGTGATATTCTGTGATATAGACCATTGGTGCTCAGCTGTACCCAGTTCCCTCCTTCTGAAGCACGTGGAGGGAAACCATTTACCAGTCTCTTCAGTTAGTTAGGTCATGTGACTAATTCTGTCCAGTAAAAAGTGGGAGAAACTAATGTGGATTACTTTCAAGCTGAGCATTTAAATGTAGTCTTCTACCTTTACCTTCTCTCTTGCTCTGTGGGAGAGACCTTGGATGGCATGTGTTAAGATATCAGAGTCATCACAAGCTGGAAGTAGATTGGATCCCTCAAAGTCTTGTTTAACATAAGGCTGAAAAATAAACATTAGTTGTTTTAAGCTACTAAGATTTATGATCAATTGGCTGCTCCATCATAGCTAAGCATGAATTATCTTGACTAATACATATAGTTAGAAAAATATAAATATCATGTTAAAATAATACCACATATTGACTTTCCAGGGTAAAAAGTTGCACTAGGATTATTTCAACATTTATCTTGTGCCTACTGTGAAACAGAACCTCCATTTACATAAAAACATATATTCACAACAAATCTTGAGTTAGGTGTTACTAATCTCTTTTATTTTATAGATGAGAAAACTGTGATTTAGGGAGGTGCTAACTGACTCATGTTTATATAGCTAAAACGGGCCAAAATCAAGTTTTGAAGCCAAGTCCACTATCTTAGCTTACTCCAGTTAGCTGTCATGTTCTGAGAAAACAAACCATAGATTCCACCTATCCTTTATTACTTCTAAAATTTTTCAGACAGGTAATCTGCGTGTCCACTTTCTTCCGCATAAGAGACTCTGAATTAATGTGTTACTAGTTTTGATAATCCTTTATCTAAGAATTCAGATCACCTTTTGCAGAAGCATTTTGATTTCATAGCTTATCTGCCAATGTTTTTCCAGGCTTAAGAATTTTCATCATTCTTCGTGCAGTAGTTATTGGATGCAATTTTGCCTACCACAATTTTTCATTTCATGCTATTCCAATATTTTGTGAATCTATCTCCCCAAATTGCATCACTCAACTTCTTCCAGCAAAAAGGTATATAACACAGAGCTGCAGGATTTTTCTTTCATGTTTTTTGAGCACTCACTATCCATCTCATGAAGCAGACAGTAGGGCTACAGAAGACTTTTAAAAGAAAATTAGCTTTGGGGCCAGCCTGGTGGCACAAGCAGTTAAGTGCGCATGCTCTGCTGCAGGGACCGGGGTTCGCCGGTTCAGATCCCGGGCACGCACTGACACACTGCTTGGCAAGCCATGCTGTGGCGGTGTCCCGTATAAAGTGGAGGAAGAGGGGCACAGATGTTAGCCCAGGGCCAGTCTTCCTCAGCAAAAAAAAAAGAGGAGGATTGGCAGATGTTAGCACAGGGTTGATCTCCTCACAAAAAAGAAAAAAGAAAGAAAATTAGCTTTAATGAGGTAAAATTGACATAAAATAACTTGCACATATTTAAAGTGTATAATTTGGTAAGTTTTGACATTTCTATATATCCATGAAACCATCACCACAATGAAAAGAATGAATATATAGGTGGGAGGAGGAAATGGGGAGATGTTGATTAAAGGGTACAAAGTTTTAGTTACGTAAGATGAATAAGTTCTGGAGATCTAATATACAGCAATGTGACTATAATTAACAATACTGCATTGTATACTTGATATTTGCTAAGAGGGTAGATCTTAAGCGTTCTCACCACAGGAAAAAAAAAAACAGAAAATGGTAACTGTGTGAGGTCTTGGATATGTTAATTATTCTGATTTTGGTGATTATTTCACAATGTAAGCATATATCAAAACATCAAGTTGTATATGTTAAAATACATACAATTTCTATTTGTCAATTATATCTCAATGAAGATGGAAAAGAAATAAGAAAAAAGAATAAATGTATCCAGTAGCTGAAAAAAATTTCCTGTGTCCCTTTGTAATTCCTCTGTCCCGGCTGCTCCCCAGTAGTCAATCAAAAACTGACCTATTTTCTATCACTATAAATTTGCTTGCATTTTCTAGAGTTTTACATAGAGGGAATCATACAGTATATATATATATATTTTATTTTCTTTCTTTCATTTAGCATCATTAATTTGATATTCACCTATGTTTTTACGTGTATCAATAACTAATTCTTTTTATTGCTGGGTAGTATTCCATTTTATGGACATATCACAATTTGTTTAGCCTTTTATCTGTTGACGGATATTTGGGTTGTTTCCAGCTTTTGGGTATTAGAACTAAAAATGCTATGAATACACACGTACAAGTATTCATACAGACATATTTTCTTCTTCTAACTAGATACATAGAGTGAAATGGCTAGATTATGTGGTAGGTGTATGCTTAAATTTTAAGAAGCTGTCAAACTGTTTTCTAAAGTGTTTGCACTATTTTACATTCCCACCAATAGTGTATGAGAGCTCCACTTCCTCCAAATTCTCATCAACACTTGGTAAGATCAGTCATTTTAATGTTAGTCATTTTAAAAAGTGTGCAGTGATATCCCATTGGAGTTTTTCATTCCCCTAACGCTAATGATGTTTAATATTTTTTATGTGCTTATTTACCATCTGTATATCTTCTTTGATGAAATGTCTGTTCAGATCATTTGCCCATTTTTAAATTGGGTCCTTTGTTTTCTTATTATTGAGTTTCAGAGTTCTTTACATACTCTAGATACATATACTCAGGTATATGCTTTGCAAAAGACTATTTTCCAATCTTGGGCTTGCCATTTCATTTTCTTAACAGTGTCTTTCTTTTGCTGAAGAAGATTTGCCCAGAGCTAATATCTGTGCCAATCTTCCTCTACTTTATACGTGAGTTGCCGCCACAGCATGGCTGACGAGTGGTCTAGGTCTATGCCTGGGATCTGAACCCACGAACCCAGGCGGCTGAAGCAGAGCACGCCAAACTTAACCACTGCATCATGGGGTCAGCCCCTTAACACAGTCTTTTGAAGAACAGAAGTTTTAAAATTTGATGAAGCCCAATTTATTAATTTGTTCTTTTATGGATTATACTTTTGGTGTTGTATCTAAGAAATTTTTGCCTAACTTATGTTCACAGAGATTTCCTTCTAAAAGTTTTAGAACTTCAGATTTTAACTTTAGGTTTATGATCCATTTTGTCATAAATATAACATTTTCAGGTTTAAAATTATCAACCATTGAAAATCTTTACAAATGTTACTTGATATCTGTCTTAGATCAAGTTTCCCAGAAAACAGACGACAATTTGTGTGTAGCAGGTTTGTTGGGAAGTGCTCTCAGAAACAAAACGTCTTTGTGAGTGACTGGTGACAGAAGGTGGGGCCAAGGACAAAGAAATTAAAGTGCAATGCATAAAGGTTTCAACAAATTCCACGGACAGTGATGGACTTTCAGATATGTCCCCAATTAAGGAAAGAAGGTGAAGACCTTGCACATTACCCACCATTGAATGAGGTATGTCCTTGGGAAAGGGTGTAAGCTTGGATAAGGCAAGGAAGACTCCTGAGGAGGGACTCAGCTCTGAGCCCTCAGCGGCTGGGGAATGAGTGAGTACCTTGGATATAAAGTTGATGTATCTTGGGGGAGGATGTATCACACAGTCTACTACAATGTGAAATTCTTTTGTCCCTAATATGACAGTGAAGAAAGTGAGCCAGACAGCTTGAGTAGGTTGCCTAGAGACACTCTTGCTTGTGATTGAGATGAAGGCAGAGCTGATTTTTGAAAGGTTTGTCAAGAATAAACTTATAAGTTGAGAGAGGTTTTCAAATTAGCATAATGAAAATCCATCAAGTTAACTTTTTAAAATTGCTCTTTGCTCCTGAACAGTGATTTATGCTTGACAGAACTGATGTATTTTATTTTTTAAATGAAAATTCGTGCTACTGAAAATTATTAAGCTGTTTATTTTAGTGAGAAAAATAAGTATTTATAGCTTTTTAAGAGAATCTTTATTTAAGCTTATTTTATTAGTCAAAGTGAGTGAGTTTGATGAAGATTACAAAGAGACTCTCAGGCTGACAGTGATGGTTTCTAGAAGGAAGAAATAGGCGAGACAGACTCATTTAAAGGATGGCTAAGTTAGTCCAGTTAATTAAGGATAGATGGGAAACAGATTTCTCTTAGTGAACGTATGCAATGCTAATGGTTGAGCTTTAGACACACAATAAGCTGCTTTCTGAGAGTAGATTTCAAAACTGGAAATAACTGTGTCTTTATCTGAGTTGAGCAAACATTGGTGTTGAATTTACTGTTATTTAATTGGCTATAAGAAACAGTCCTTATTTTCTGGTTTTTAAAATAATTTAAAAGTTACATTTTTCCTATTAAATTAATATTTGTGCTATAATCTCAGAGACAAATTCTCAAAATTTAAGGTCAATAAGAATAACTTGTGGTATTTTTTAAAGATATAGATTTTTCAGTCCTCCTCCATCCCCACCCACCCTCCTTAGGGTGTGGATTGGGACCCAGGAATACATATTTTTTAGATAATTATTTCCTGAAGGTTCTGAGGAAGACAATTGTAAATGAAGAAATACTGTCAAGAGAATATTATGCTCAGATTTACAAATGAAACATTAACTATAAATAGCTATCAGCTTCTTAGAATTGAAATTAATAATTTTTTTTTAAGTCCACATTGATTTTTTCTTTTTGCTTTTTTTTTGTTGGAAGAGATTCGCTCTGAGCTAACATCTGTTGCCAATCTTCTTCTCTCTCTCTCTTTTTTTTTTCCTTCCCAAAGCCTTAGTACATGGTTGTATATTCTAGTTGTAATTTCTTCTAATTCTTCTATGTGAGTCACCACCACAGCATGGCTACTGACAGACAAGTGGTGTGGTTCTGAGCCCGGGCACTGAACCTGGGCCACCCAAGCAGAGCGTGCTGAACTTTAATGGCCAGGCTATCAGGGCTGGCTCAAAATTAATAAATCTTGAATCTTAGGTAAAACACTTAACTTGAATCTTAAAATTATACTTGAGAATTACCTCAAATATCAAACATAGCAACTACCAAATCTAGTGTTTTGTTTGCTACAAAATAGAATTAACATTTTTTAAAAAGGAAATTCTTTCTTTGAAAAGATAATTGATATACATATCATATATATATTATATATTATATATATATATGTGTATGTATATACACATTGATAATCCTCACCCCCTCCTTACCCAGGTTCTTTGTTCCTTCAGTCTTAGCTCCAGACTATGCCTTAAGTTGGAAGCAATGTCACAATGAGAACCCTATTTTCAGAACATTAAGGAGTAATATTATTCTTCCCTCTTCAATGCTGGTTCTCCAGCTTTCTGCTGATGGTGGTAAGACTGATCCTCTTGACTCCAGGTTACTGACTTTATTTAGTAAGAAGAGGAGAACTGGAAAAATAACAGTAAGAGTTTCTATCAGCAGAACCAAATTTGAAAGGCTGTGAGGAAATGTGCTTTGATTCTTTGAAACTGTCCTCTGTTCCCAGCTGGCAGCATTGCTACTTACTGTGCCCAGTTGAGAGCAATCAAGTGTGCTGTAAAACCTCACTCTAAACCCCTGCAGGGCCATTTTCATACTTAACTCAGAGTTATTTTCATAGTACCCATCCTGTTTTATTGGGGAAAAGGAGTGTTGGACAAGCAGATGTAAGATTTAGTAAAACATATTAGCATTGCTTGAAGCTTTTCTTTATTTGTTAGAAGACAATGATTTGTGTGTACTTCAGTATTTAGGAAGTGGTGGAGAATGTTCTATCTGACATGTTAATGAAAGTAATGTAATGATGAAAATGATACACGTGACCAGACACAGAGAGAGAGAAAGCAAATAAAATTATACAAGTGGAAATTCCAAAAAAGGAAGGAAATATCAGAGAGCCTACTCAAGATGTAAACCCTCCGAAGCAGTACTGATAACTGAAGTATAATGATGCCATATGACAGTGTCAAGTTAAAAATGAGTCATTCTTTCTCTATATAATGTGATCTGAAGGAGGAATACTTTATTATATGGAGTATGAAATAGGATTTTTTCCTTTCAAAGGCTAAAACTCATAAAATTACTTAACCAAGGATGCAGCTGCGTGTGAAATAAATGCTACTAATGTTGATTAGGTTTTTAAAGAGAAATATTGAATAGTTAGCTTACTATTTATTTAAAAATATAGAACATAAATGTTTATCAGTGACATAATAAAAATATGCTTGAATTTCTTTCCAAGATGTACATGGTATTAAATAGGCTGCCTCATTTGATTTATTTTATCCACAGTTGAAGGTGATCAGAGCTGACCCATATATAACAGGGAAAGAAGTGCTTACGGCCAAGTTGCAAAAGAATGGCTCTAGAAAACTCTGGTGTTGAGACAAGGATCAAAGGTGTGTACACAGCATCTGCAACAGGAACTACATTGACTGTGGAAGTAGAGGAAATGTCCACAATAACACTGTTAAGAAATATTAAAGAAAAAATATAGCAAACTGGAAAAACTATGTTTGACCAAATAAAAGTAACTTAAGTTATATGAGTACTTTTCCATTTCAGGGTTAATACTATGTAGCATAATAACATCATGTATTATATGTGTGTGTGTGTATGTGTGATGTTCGCTTGCTAAATTATATGGATTTTTTAAATTAGATCACAGTGTTAAAGTATCCATCTAGGCTTAATTTTCATAATTTAGTGCTAATGGTTAACTACTCATGTAATGTCGTTAACTAGTATAAACTTTAAAATAGTGATTTTTGTGCTTCTTTTGTATCTTATCACCAGGTAAATGGGAAAGAAAGAAAAAAGAAAGGGGTAAAAAGTTGAGAATTAATGAGAAAGTGGAACAGGAAATAATTAAGAAAAAACAAAGCTGGCCTAGTTCCTCTGTCAATTGGAATGAGGAGGGCATAAGATACAAACACTCCCACTGTAAGAAGGGAAATGTCAGATAAGTGACGAAATCATAGTTTATAAAAACCTATCAGAGACTTTAGCTTCTGGCAATATGGAGTCGCAGTAACTGGATTTATCCTCCCACCTGAAATGACTTAAAAAATTAGACAAATTTTATGAAATTATGGTTTACATGATAGTGGACATTAGTCAAATAAGGATAGTGACTCTAAGAGACAGGAAACAAATGAGGTGAGCCCAGTAATTGTGCCAGTTTGTTGTCTTGAGAGAGTCTCCAGGCTGAGTCCTAGTGAGAGTGAAGCCAGGTGGAATGTGTCAGACTCTGTGAGTTGAGAAGACAGAGTTGAGAATCCAGAGACACCAAGGAGGCTAGAGTTTGCAGGACAAAGTATCAGAGAGGAGACAATTGCACAGAGACTGAATTATAGAGCAGTGCAGATTCCCCCTCCTTGAGTATAAAACATAGTACTGATTAGTGCATGCACGTGTGGAAACTATCATGGTGGGGGAAAGAAGCTCAGAGGATTGGAGAATCAATACTCAGCATTCACATAGAGCTGGAAATGGTGCCACCAGTTAGCTTGGAATCCTTATAATTCATGGAGTATTGAGTAGATTATCCGGGAAGGTCTTGCCTCAGTAGTGGGAGAATAATTGTCCCTAGATTATATATCGCTCTGGCTCTGCCTAATAAATGATAAAAGCAAGACCCAAACATGAAGAAAACTTCATCAGGACTCATTACAAATTGCTCAAAATAGTGTAAAGAGAAAATCTTAAAAGCAGCGACAGAGAACAACAACATTCTGTATACAGAGAAACAATGATAGGAATGATAGAAGATTTCTCATCAGAAATGATGCCAAGAAGAAGAAAATGGAGCAGCATTTCTAAAACTACTGAAATAAAAAAAACCCTGTCAATCTAGAATGCTATACTCAGTCAGAATATCTTTTAAAAATGAAAGTGAAATAAAGATCTTTTCAGACATGGAAAAGTGAAAAGAATTAATCACCAGCAGACTTTCATTACAAGAAATGCTGAAGGAAATCTTTCAGGCAGAAAGAAAATGACATTAGATGGAAATATGGATTTACTGAATAAATAAAGAGCATCAAAAATAGTAACTTATAGAAATTTATCCTAAGATAGTAATCAGAGATGTTCAAACAGATTCACATATAAGGATCATCACCATAGCATCACATTTAAAAAATTAAAAAGAGGAAGGAAGGAATAAAATAATCTAAATTTCCAATGATACATTAATTAAATTAGGGGGCAGTCATACAAAATACTATATGCAGCCGTTAAAGATGTTTTTGGAAGTATATTTAATGGTACAAAAAATGTTCAGATTTATAAATGAAAAGTTTAAAAAGTAATTCTATAGCATAATTCAAGTTCTTTTAAATTGCAAATGTAAATTTATATTTGCTCAAAAAAATATGCTAAGTTTCTTATTCATGATCTTTTATTGCATGTTAGTTATCTCAATATATTGCATGTTAGTTATCTCAATCTATTTTTATAGAATAAATTGGGATTTAAATAATTAAATCACTTAAAAATATTTCAAAAGTCAATTATAGACACCCTTTATGCCCTAGAGCCCATGAAATTATTCCAAGTAGCCGATCCACAGGGAGCCCCGGAAGCCTAGCTAACTCCACCCTACTTGCCACATGTGAAGTGCCTCCTGCAGCTCCAGCTTACTGTTACTCTGCCCTGGAGTACAACCCTCTCTGTGGTCCTGCCTGGCAGCCTTATCTCATTTAGAACTGTAACAAAACATTTTGCCTTTTCTCTATCCAAGCATCATTAAGTTGTGTCCTGCCATCAAACGAAACTTTAAATCTTATAAAACAGAAATGTTACAATTACAGTGAATATTGTTCATGCCTTTCTAGATCTACTCTTTACCTTTTTTCATTTTGCTTGGTACCTAGGTCACTGACTGGTATGGGCAGCATTGGTGGAGTCCCTTGCCTTCTGGCTTCTAGTTGGATTCAGCTAATGGCACACACTGTGGGAGACTGGAGGATTTGAAGTGGTTAAATCTGGGTACTTAGTGTTGTGGCTCTTTCCCTGTAGGGCTGCTGCAGATTGGTAGTGTTCCTTCACCAAAGGCTCCTCTCAGGAAGCTCTGTTCGTAATGGTACTCTCCCATTTCTATTTCCCCTACCTTCAAGCCTAGGTGAGATAACAGCTCCTTGCTACTACTAGCCATGGGATACTGCATTATCCCTAACTGATTTCTCTAAATCTTGCTCATGTCTTTGTAAAAATTCCACCTATGAAAATATCTTCATGTATCTTCTTTTAAACCACCATCTTTTTCCTTCCAGGAGTCTGACTGATACAATAATGTGGTAGTTATATAATTTAAATACATATTAAAATGATTAAATATTTTTGTAATACTTGGCAAGTAGAATTCCAAATATTCTAAATTAGCTTTTCCTGACCTGTTTTCCTTGGTACTCTAAAATTCCAAAAGATGCTAATAAGTGTTGTTTTTAAAATGCGGAATTTCTTTTGGAGATATACCTATTAATATTTCCCAAGAGGCTATTCGCATACTTAAAAAGAGAATTTGCACAAAGGGGATCTAAATAGTTGTATGTATACAATATTCTTCTCTCTTTTGGTCATTTTTGTAACTTTACTGGAGTATAGTTTTCTTTTAAATAACTAAAGCTTTCTGTCTATTAAAATATAGAAACAGAATAGCTACCACATATGACATGGGCTAGCTTTATAATGGTAATATTAAATACATTTTCTCCATATTAATCTATCCAACAACACAAGGAGGTATCAGCATCCCATTTTACAAATGGGACTCAGTGAAAATAAGCAAATTACACAAATTTGCTAGTGATTAAGTAGTGGAAAAAGGATTCAAACCTATTTCTATTTGATTCAAAGCCTATGCTATAATGTGATTTCACTTTTAAGAAAAATTCTTTGAATTTCCTTTCTGAATGTGAAATTAACTCCAAACTATTTCAAATATTCAAAGTTCTTGGTAGATGTATATCATCTCCTTTTCACTTATTTATTTTTTTTATTAAAAATAGGGGAAAGAATACTGTATTTAATAGAAAAATAAGGGCAACTAAACAATTAAACATCAAAATTTTAACAACTGACTATTAGTATTAAATTAGTTCCCCAAGCCTTGTTGCTCAGGCTTCATTCTTTAAATAATTTAGAATGAAATTATCTATGATAAACAACTATTTTAGCTAGTGATAGTCATTTATTAATAGTTGTTATATTAACTATTAATTGATATTAACTGGATAATTGGGTTAGTATAATATGGTATAATATCAACTATTAGTTGATATTAGAGGCAAAAATGTTATAAAAAGAATAATTTTAAAACACTAGTCTCAAACCGAATTTGTCAAAATTTACAATAGCCAATTTATCAAAATAAGGAAATGGAAACTTTTTGCAAAGTTTCATCTATTTAGGCAGTTGCTAAGACTCTCATGGAGTTAAATGTCAGACGAGAGTCTGCCTTGCTTGTGATTAACCAAGGTCCATAAATGTTTTAATTTACTTCCATGTCCTTTTGTGAGGACATGGATAGCTTGCCATCACCTGACTCTTATGGATGGAAAAATACAAGAACCAATGGTCAAATTCACAGCTACAGTTCTTTTGGACGCCAGTCAGTGATCTACTTTGCTCCTGAAGCAAGGTCCCAACTTAAGCTCATCATCTACTATACTGGATATATCTATCTCAGAAAATATATTTTTACCCTCTTTCACCAAAATTTATGTTTAATCAATTCTAGCCTGATGCATCCTTTCCTTAACTATTTATGTCTACTTTATGGATCTTTCTTTTTCACTACATTTTAAACAGAAGTCTACAATGTAACTCATTTCCAACAGTCCTTAATTAATTAATTTCTAGTTGACCTTTCCACTAAGCAGATAAATTCAGTCTCCTCAGTGACCTGAATAAAGCATGTAGTCATGTTAATTCAATATTCTCCTGAATTAGGCTGAATCTGTCTTCAATGAAATTTGACATAAGAGCGGTTTGTTTTCTGGAAGCATTGCTGTAGTCTCCACACACATACCATACAGTCATTTTTGGACTCAATTACAACGTTTAATATTTACTTTGCCAGTTTTATTGCTTCTACCGAATTGAAGAGATGGAATAAGCTGTTTGGAAAGTGGCTGTGGATTTTAATTTCTAACTTTCACCAAGTCCATATTTCCATTAAAGTTTTTAAGAAGCTTAATTTGAAAACTGCCAAATCTGATTTCTCCTTCTTTTTGATTAAAGATCAGTAATTCTTTCCTCATCAGATGATTATCCTATTGTCAAGGAATGAAAACTAAGACAAGATCTCATTGTTGATTATGTGACGTCATAACTGTGTGAGATTTAGAAGAGCAATCCACTTAAAGATAGGTCACTTTGTGAAATTAGAGGTTCCATTAGAATTTTCCCAAGATCATATTCAGAGATAGAAATATGCCAAAAAACAGTAGTAATATCCAATCATATTAAAAATTGCCAAAAATGTTTTCGAAATAATTTTGAAAGCTTCTTGTGATAAAAACTTAACAGTATTTCATGTGCTGAAATACTGAGAAAATTGGGGAAACCAAAACCTATTACCTAGGAAAGTTACCCATCGAAATGTACTACTTTAGACTGACCCTGTATGGGCTCCAATTTCAGAAAAATTGGCCGTAGAGTAAGAAAACATTCTTCTTCAACCTCCTGGAGTGGAAGCAAGAGCCTCATCATGTTCCTTTAAAGTATGCTTGTGAGGACACTGTTTTACATAATATTTTCTCAGAATCTTTTTTATTTGCATATAATTTTAGTCTTTTAAATGAAACCACCAGCTCTTTCATTTTAAAATGTACAAGTTTGCAGCTTAAGCGAAAAAGAGTCTGGAGTAACCATCCTTGGTTCAGCCGCTGTAAAGTTATCAGTGGTCAAGATGATGCTCTCCTGGTTCTACGTTCCTCAGTAAACCTCTTTGCAACTAAACCAAATATTAAGTAAACAATATTAGAGTCACTCGATATTCTGGGGCTAGGAAATGGCACTTCAGCAGTATTTTGAAAACGAATTTTTTTTTTATAATTTTATTTATTTATTTATTTTCCCCCCAAAGCCCCAGTAGATAGTTGTATGTCATAGCTGCACATCCTTCTAGTTGCTGTATGTGGGACACGGCCTCAGCATGGCCGGAGAAGTGGTATGTCGGTGTGCGCCCGGGATCCGAACCCGGGCCGCCAGCAGCAGAGCGCGTGCACTTAACTGCTAAGCCACGGGGGCCGGCCCTTGAAAACGAATTTTATTGAATCTACATTCATCATAGTGCAGGGGATATTACCTACTTGTTTTCTAATGCTGCTCCCTTTCAACAGGCCCAGCTGCTTGGGCCTTGACTATCCGAAGCTCTGCCCAGTATCCTCCAAAGTCTCAAGTAACACTCCTTTGCCAGGCTCACCCCTCGTGCCCTGCTTTGTGACTTGTGGCTTCAGCCACGGGGGTCTGGCCCACCATGCGAGACCCTGGTGGGCCATCCTCCACACAGTTCTTTTTTTCCCAGCTTTATTGTGATATAATTGGCAAATCTCATTGTGTAAGTTTAAGGTGTAAACGTGATGTTTTGATATACAAAAATATTGTGAAATGATTACCACAATAAGGTTAGTTAACACATCTATCTCCTCACATAGTTACCATTTTGTGTGTGTGTGTTGAGAACATTTCAGATCTACTCTCTTAGCAAACTTGAAGTACACAATAGAGTATTGTTAACTATAGTCAGCACACTATTCGTTAGATCCCCAGAAGTTGTTCACCTTATAACTGAAAATTTGTACCCTTTTACCAACCTTTCCCCATTTTCCCCACCCCTCAGCCCCTGGCAACCGCCAATCTACTCTCTGTTTCTGAGTTTGGCTTATTTAAATTCCACATATAAATGAGTTCATACAGTCTTTGTCTGACTTATTTTACTTAGCATAATGACCTCAAGGTTCATCCATGTTGTTCCAAATGACAAGATTTCCTTCTTTTTTATGGCTGAATGATATTCCATTGTGTGTGTGTGTATATATATATAATCACATTTTCTTTATCCATCTGTGGACACTTAGGTTGTTTCCGTATCTTGGCTATTGTAAATAATACTTCAATGAACATGGGAGTGAAGATGTCTCTTTGAGGTAGTGGCTCATTTCCTTTGGATATATACCTGGAAGTGGGACTGCTGGATCATAGTTCCATCTTTAGATTTTGGAGGAACCTCCATACTGTTTTCCCTAATGGGTCCACCAATTTATATTCCTACCAACAGTGCACAAGTGTTCCCTTTTTTCCACATCCTTACCAACAATTGTTATTTCTCGTGTTTTGGGTCATAGTCATTCTAACAATCAGCAGTATGATCTTTAGTGACATTTTGGTAACGTGAATTTCCCTTCATGAAAAGATTCACTCTGGTTGTTCATATCTATTATTACATTTACTGAAAGTATCCTTTTGTTTATTGAGAGTAAATTTTCTATTATTGTGAAATTAAAGATGTAATTAAATATGGTTTATCTTTGGACCTGGGCCCCTCCTCTTGGTGCCCATCTTTTGGCTATTTCCCTGCATATTAGACAAGCAGAAATTCTTAATCTCTGATTGGAATTGATAGGCTCATGATACAACAGTCCAGGATTAGGAGAAAGACCAAGGACAGGATCTTGAGGTGTAACTGTTGATGCTCTCCATTGAAGAGTTAATGGGTCTTTCAGAAAGTTTCTGTAAAGAACAATCAAACCCTAAGGTTGGGCAAGAGACTTCAGGAAAAGTTATGTTAATGAAGAGAGTGAAGTAGCAAAGTCATGTTCTTGTATGTGTTTGTGGAATATAAGTTTCAATTCTCAGGGTCCAGGTTGAATATAGGGGGAGATGGTTTTGGTCCTCACTCTGAAAACTAAACTTTTAGGGAAACAACCATCTGAGCACAAAGGGAATTTTTTTTTACTGTTTACCTTGGGAAGATGCTTGCATCAGTAGTAGATTTGATTTAAAATAATTCACTCAGTTATAGGAAATGATTATGTCAATTTTACTCCCCAAGGATTAATATGAAATTCGTTTCCATTAGGTAGGCACAATCCAAAAATTGAAGGAAAGAAAAGCATTTTAAAAGCTACTTCCACAGATTACTTTTTCTGAATGATTAACAGAGGCTTCCAGCTGTGTTTGTTAATCCTCATTAACCAAAAACCTTGAATTATGGCTGTTGCCATATGCTAAACTCTGATGCAAACTGCTTTATAGCATCATTTCATGATTGATCCAATGAGTGTCTCTTTTCTCTGTTCAAATGATTAAAAGGGAATGGGAAGATCTGAATTTTCAGTGATGGCCTTAAATCAGCACTTCCCAAAATATGTTCCACTGATGTAGTCAGTTTCAATATTAAAAAAAAAAATCCTCAGTGACTCCTCACAGTCTAGAGCTTTGTTCTGTGGAACACTAGCATCATTGGGGATATGAACAAGTAGTTTATAAAATGTTCTCAAAGGTCAAATAAATTTAGACAAATTAGATCAAACAAAATGAGAGTAATTTCTTGACTGCAGGGTATCTCAGACCTTTTAATATGCTAATGGACTGTTATGAACCTTTAAAACTGAATGTAGTATGCAATCTCCAAAACTTTTCCCTCCCTGTCTCCCTGTTTTTTTAACAGAACATCTTATGCACTGGGATTCAAGAGGATGAACATTGGTAAACACTGCTTTAGTTTAATATAGTATCTGCCAACCATCACTTTTCTCCCCTATTTTGCACTTAAATATGTAATCCCTCATATTCCCATACCCAAAACATCCATTAATACAATTCAAATCTTTTATAGAAAAATTAGACTAACTGATATTCTTCTGAAAGGGCACAAAGCACATCTCTGTAATACCAAAAAGAATAATTCAGTATGAATTGCTCTTACCAGTCACATACATCTTTTCAAATGTCCACAGATGATATGTTCATTGCTTATTGTCCTTATATTTCTCATTTTCTGATTATGCTCAAGATTCAAGTTTTATAAGGACTTCTGATTCTTTGAAGACATATTTTCTCTTTTTGGGACATATAATTTAAAAAATAATTAAAAATAATTGGGAGGGCCGGCCTGGTGGCATAGTGGCTAAGTTCGTGTGCTCTGCTTTGGCGGCCCAGAATTCACAGGTTCAGATCCCGGGCGCGCATGTACCCACAGCTTATCAAGCCATGCTGTGGCAGCTTCCCATACAAAGTAGAGGAAGGTGGGCATGGATGTTAGCCCAGGGCCAATCTTCCTCAGCAAAAAGAGGACGATTGGTAACAGATGTTAGCTCAGGGCTAATCTTCCTCACACACACAAAAAAATAATAATAATAATTGGGAAAAAATTCCTCCCAATTCAGGAAACATCTCCAGAAAGGTACAAGAGAAGGAAAACAATTTTATTATTATAATAAACATTAAACCAGAATGTGACATATATCACAGACAATCAGCTAAGGGATTACAACGGTAGAAAGAAATATTACCCTTTTATATAGCCAATCAGATGTACAACCCATTACATACATGTGCTCAAAATAAACAATCACTAGTCTTCAAGTAAGAGGACTTGACAGCACCATTTGTCACACATAGTTCATCCTAAATTCACTTGGTAATTGGGGTGGCCATCTATGTTAGCTAATTGGCTTTATCCAAAGAAAAAGTCTCATGTCTTTACAACCAGAGGTAGTTTTGCAACTTGGAAGGAGGAGCCTGCTGATGTAAGTCTCCTCCCCTCCCACAGAAACAAGAGATAGGGGCTCTCTCTTCCTTGATGATTACATTTCAAAGAAATGTTTCCTAGGTCCTTAAGAAAGCCTTTTCTGGGTCATAAATCTGGCAAGAGGTTTATTTAGCTTTAAAAAGATTTACGTACATTTCGAAGGGACAGAGCAAGAACTTACAATGACGGGTTTTCTAAAGTAAATGCTTTAAGAGAGAGGGGAGGTCTCTTTCCTTGTTTTCAACAGGGAGAATTAAGCCTCTTATTTTTAGTTTGTATTTGCGCATACACTCTCAGTAGATGACCTGTTTCTTCCCATATAAATACGGTTTTTTTTAATGTTTTTTCTTGGTATTGAGTAGAGGATATGACTACACATTCTTCTGAAGTGTTTTTAAGTTTGGAAGGCAAATTTTTTGCTGTTCCATAATGGAAGCATAATCACGACCTCAGTTTGTCTACTACCTTTAAATTTTCAAAACACTTTTATACTGATTATTTTATCTATCTATTTATTATTTATTTATTTAGCTATTTTATGCTGAGGAAGAGTCCCCCTGAGCTAACATCTGTTGCCGATCTTCCTCTTTCTTTGTTTGAGGAATATTAGCCCTGAGCTAATATCTGTGCCAATCTTCCTCTATTTTGTATGTGGGTTGCTGCCACACCATAGCTTATGAGTGGTGAGGTCTCAGTTGAGGATCTGAACCTGGGAACTGGGCCACTGAAGCAGAGCACTCTGAACTCAACCGTCATGCCTTGGGGCCGGCCACTATACTGATTATTTTAATTGACCTTCTCATTATTACTCAGAAGCAAATATTAAGATATCCTTTTTTACTCAGGGTGGAAGTAAAAATACAAAATGCAGTGATTTAAATGTAAGATCATAAAATATTGACGAGAGCATGATGCAGTGGAAAGATCACGAATGAGAGTCGGGAGCTTCTTCAATGCCAAAAGAGAAACTCTTGTTTTATGTTTGAAACTGATTTGATAGGAAAAATGAAGCCATTGTACTTTGGATTATTTGAGAGGGAATGACTTTTAACCTATTGGGAAAGGCAGAGATTTCAGAGTGCAATGAATCTGAGTTTTAATTCTGGGTTCCCAGCTACCGGCGTACTTTGGGAAGCCCTGGATTTCTGCCTGATAGTTGTAATATGAAGCTAAAGATACCTATCTCACAGAATGATTGTGAGAACTATGAGATGTATGAACAAAGAGTCTGACTGCCTGACATGGGCTAAGTCCTCAGTAAAGGATATTGTTTTTTTTCTTTTCAAGAATTCTAATTAGTCGCAAAGAAGGGCTAGACTTTGAATCTTTCCATTGCTCCCTGCTCCAAGGTCCTTCCTCTAGCTTAAACGTAAGCTATACACTCTTGTTAATAAAGGGACTTCCAAAATTTAATGAATTTGGCTAAACAAAGGCTTTTACATATTTTAATTTAGCTCAATTTTAATTTTAAAAAATTAATGAATTTATCCAACGTACAGAAGGGCTCCAGATTTTAGACAGAGTTTTTTTCTTTTAGTGTGCATGTGCTTCAGCTGAGGTTTAATATTTTAATCCAAAATGCCTTTTACTCTTCACTTCTGGAAGAGTATTAAAATTAAAAAGATTATATAAAGAACAGCTAATTTATTTGGATTCATGTTTTACTACCTAGGATGCAGGGTAAGAATATTTCCTATAAGAAAGGACTTTACTCCCCATTACATGAGAGCAAATCTGAGGTCTTGTGCTCTTTCTAGCTGCTAAATAGGAGCTGGATGGTTGAGGCTGGTTTTGTTATCCTTTCACTGTGATTTGGTGTCTGCTGAACTGATCCAGCCTTGATTATCCACTTATGCAGCCATCAATTGGTGCAACTCATTTCCAGTCCCTCAAACTATAGCAATGAGCCACAAAACTCAGTAGTTAAAATATGTGACCTCCATCATCAAATCACAGTTGGAAATTGTTTTGTATGTAATCTTTTTCAAGGCTTCACATCCAAATAACACCTTCAAAATGAAGCAAATAAATGTGACTGTTTCAGTAAAACAGTGACTAGTGGTGTCTTTCTGGAAATGTCAGAAGTTGAATTATGTGAATATCTTTTAGCTAGAGAAAAGAAATGTATTGCATTTGCTCCATTTTATGAAGGGTAAACCAAACAAAAAAGTAAAGAAAAAGAAATTACAATTTCTCTTTTTTTAGAGTTTATTTTTTGTGCTTTAACATTGAGAAATGAGAAATAAACTGTATTCAAGTGGTGACCAAGAAGATAAAAAAAATTCAGCGTGATACAAATGTGTTTTTGAGTCATGAGATGATATGAATAGACTATCTCTTTCTAAGAGACAATGTTTTCTATTTAGTTATACTACATTTAATAAGTTAAGATTATTTTGCTCTAGGTCCTAGAAATAAATGTATTTCTCTACTGTTCTGAAAATAAATATTACTGGAACTCTTCCGCAGTGACAGCTGGGATTCTAACACATTTTTATGCTATTTGAATACTTTCTTCTTTTATGTTAATTTTTCTTATGGAGCAAGGATCTCAGCTGGGGCAGCGTCCACCGCTGTGGATTTGGTCATGACTTGAAACGTGTAGAGAACTGCTGAGATGAGTCCTATCATCTCAGAGACTAAGAATCGATTCTATGTACACAAAAGCTGAGGAATTGCCTGGAAGAATAATTTAAACTATACCTCCTTCCACGTTTCAGGCATATTTTGTCATGATTACCAAAATGGCGAGATTGCCCAATGAAACTATCTTTGCAGAAAGGCTAAGAAGCATTCAGCTTAGTCGTTGAAGAGGAGTAGGAGTTCTGAGTTTGACGGTCGGTACTTAAACCATTTGTGGACCAACCTCACATGCATCACGGGTCTTCAGAAGAGAGCAAGATATAACATATACAGGCAATATCTGCTTTGGACGGTAGTGCAGGACCATAGAAATACTTTAAGGTGAAATCATGCAAAGAATTCTTAAAAATTAACGGTAAAAATTACAATTGTTTTGTGATCTTTAAAATTTTTTGTTAAAACATTAAAAAGATTTTTTTTTACCATGGGTTTTAAATGTGAAGGAAATGTGTAAGGAATATTTATTTGTTTAATACACTGTAACGTAAAACATCTGAAACATTGAGAATTAATATGTTTTATTTCTTTGGAAAAAACCTATCAGGAGTAGTTTGAAAAGTGCTGTCTTTTTGTCGTATAACTTCTTACAGTGTAATGATACAAAGTTTGCATCTTTTCTATGCCTTTGCAAGTTTTCATACTTCTTTCTAAATTTTGATCAGCTTCCAACATTTTATCCTTAGTGCTTTCAATGTCAGAGAGATATCTCTGAGTTTCTTTAATGTGAAGTTTGTTGCTATTGTCACTTCCACTAGGAATTTTCCTCACAATCACCTTCCTCATTTATGTCAATAAGTTCACCTTAATAAATCCCACTGCTTGCATACCTAGAGTCTCTCAAACAGCAGCAGTGTTAACATTCCTATCATTAGCTGTTTCTTCTATAACTCCATTTAGGTTTGATTTCAAATTCACTTCCAGAGTTATCATTTTTCATTTCTTTGTTGTACTTGCATCTCTATTGGCCAGTTTCCTTTTTCAATTATCCATGTCTGTACAACGTCAGGTGCATTTATCACTGGGAGACAAAGAGGTAAAGCAACTACATGCTTTGCTGTCTGGGAACCAAGTGAATAACAGATGCGTAGTGATCCATCACCAACAGAGTTTGAGAGAAGTGATGTGACTGGTCACTAATCATGATTCACACCTGTTATTTACATGCTGGTTTATGGACTGAAGAGCTAACAGTGAAGTTTGTATTTTATGCAATTACTCAAATTAATATACCATGGTAATTGAAATTTGAACTGTGTTGTTGGGAAATGAGTATTGTTTAACTAAACCATGATAACTGAAATTCATGTGTAACAGAACCATGCAAAGAGAAGACTTCCAGAACTAAAATATCGCTTAACTTGTAATACATTGGGGCCCAAGCAACACTATTTGGGACCCTTCTAACAAAGAGAAATGCAAAGAGAAAAAGGGGGGTTTTCCTTTCTCCCTGGTTGTTAAAATTCTGCATCTCAAGTGCTCAGTCTCTAGCCGAGAGAATCACTAAGGCCAGCAACGCAAAGTAGTTTCATGTCTGTAACTGACTAGAATAAAAAGCTCCATAGAGCAGGAGCTAGGTCAGCCTTGTATCCCTAGTGCCTAGCACGATAGTTTCCATGTAGTAGACCTTAAATAAATGTTTGTTGAAAGAATGTGTGAATGAATTCATTCATAAATATCAATATGGCTAAAATTTTGATAAAAACACTGAAACATAACAAAATTCTGCATTTGGTAAATGATATATCATAGATTGGAAACATTTTTTATAAAGCTTCAAGACAAAGATCTAAGCTTAAAATAAACAGTCAGGTAGCTTCAAAGATTTCATCTGACTGAAGAGAGGAAATGATATGCTTCATTCAAGATCACGTATCTGGAGCTTTATAGGAAGACTTATTTTTCTCTCCTTTTCACATTGAAGGACAGACTTCTCAGTCCCAGAAAACTGAATGAATGCACCCAGGCCACAGTAACACCTGCTCTCTCTTTAAGTTGGGAGTTTCCCAATCCCTTTTGAGAACTGTCAAAAAAGTCCATTATACCCAGAGACTAGGAGGCAGGCAAAATTGAGGACAAAACATAGAAAATGAAGGTAGGCCATAATGGAAGCCATTATGTTTATCTTAGAGTTTTCCCCATTTCCTTAGTATGGAGAACTCTAAACCAAAGTCAGCCCTACTCTGTGTTGTTTGATATTCAATTACACTTAGTGAATTATAACACAGGGTTCTCCTTTATAAATACAGAGACGGAGAGAAGCCCAAATGGCTATTGCAGTCAATATTGTGCTGTTTCAAGTGGGCAGAGCAAGAAAATATTACTTTGAAGAATGCTGCATTAATAAGACTTATTTTTGCATGGAAAAATTAAATATCACATTAACAAAGATTTGTGATGTCAAGAAAAATATTAAATTTGGAACCATATTTGTTTAAAATTTCCATATTTTAGTATTGTTTTATGAAAAATGATATATTTGTCTCTTGTTAAGTGTTCTCTGTTTTTGTTTATTAGTATTGTTGAGTGGAAAGCATGTAAAATTCTTATGGTAAACGCTGTCAGTGGATTATAGCAAAGGCACAGCCTCAATCCTCCTGGCGGCAGCACATCTTAATTACAGGCAAAGTACTAAGTGCCTGTTTTGCAAACCCAAATTCATAAAGTGAAATGAATATCATGGACAATCCCTGCCACATGAGCATGGCACAGAGTTATTATTTACCTTCTGGAGTTACACTGTAGAAAGAGTAGAAAATGTATTCTTTTAAGGGCCGAAACACTATCTTTATGCAATATTTATCTTCTGAATTCACATTCCCAGGTTTTATTACTATCTAATAACACTTAAATGCTATTTCATAGCTTTTAAAATTCCTAGCTTTAATTGAAAACTTCTGGGAATATTAAAAAAAGATTAATGTCAATAGGAGAAAAAAATGAAGATATTCTTTTGTTGTGATAAAGACTCTAAGTTTCCCAAAAGTATACATTTTGTATTCAAATTCTGTGAAAGAACAGTGAAGCACACAGTACTTTTTATACAAATGAACTCTCCATATTTAAAAATAAGTACGCCTAGTCTTTTAGGCCAATTTTATAAAATGTAATGAAACTGTTTTTGTCCAGGAAAAAAGACTTACTGTAATGTGTAAGGGTAAAATGCCAAAATTATGTTTGTTTATTAGAAACGTTGTTAGGCTTTGGAATTTTGAAAAATAGTGATTAGAGAATACAAGTTGATGAATTGGTATATATTTATAATATTCTCAAATAAAACCGGTCTTGCACCATCTTATAGAATTTATTACATGGAACCAAAGTGAGGTCACCAGAGGAAAACAGAAGAGTAGAACAGCAAAGGTTGTCATAAATGTGTGATTTTCTGAGAAAGGGCAGCAATACTTAGCCTAATAGTGAATGAGCGGTAATTAGTTTATGGTTGAGAAAAGCAAGAAACAACTGTCTATCAGAATAAGCAAATATTAGTTTTGTAAATGATTTCATTGTCGCAAAATAGGAAAGCTCTGTTGATTGTACCTTCTTCTTCTTAGTCGCACACACGGTTATTGCTTTGATCATTGTCCATGGCGTCATTTTACAAGGAAATGGACATGTGGATAGTTTACAAGAAGGATTTACATCTTAGTAATTTGCATTAAGCAAAACATGTTGCCTGCTAAACAACCACATTTATGCCTTTTCACACATCACCCACTAATCATTCCAGCAAAATGTAATACACTGAAAAATAGCAGGTCTCTACTAAAATGCCAATTTTATCACAGCCGTTGAGCTGTTATTCGTGAGCCTTTATATCATTCTTTTTCTTTTCTCCATTTCAATTCTTTTTCTAGGATGAAATGAATACTAACAAGTAGACATATGAAATTTACCTGAAAGCTATTATCATTTTTAAGCGTAAGAGAACACTATTATTTGATGATTCCTTATTATTTGGACTACAGAGTATGTGGCAAAAGCTTGAAAACCTTAGCAATATTTTTTCTCTGTGATTCTATGTTCTGTATATTTCTATGCTAAGGTGTAAGGCATGACTGCTTATCTTTAAGAACAAACCAACTGTCCATACATTTCTTGCTCAAGCCCCTTGTCCTTCCAGTGGCAGAGGCAATCTCACCCACTAATGGTGAGAGAAGCTGCCTTCTGCAGTGACTGAGAGGAACTGGTTCAATTTCATCCCATCTGTGTCATGTTTGAAAAATTTATAACACATGCATTTGGTTAATTAAAAAAAAAGATTCCAAAAGCACAGGAGGGCACAAGATGAAGTAAAATGTTCCTCCCTATAGCTATTCCAAGCCTTACCACCCAACTGGGAGTCCTAGAAACTTTTCCAGGCATATACAGATTTATCTCCATGAATATATTATAAGGGATTTCTTCTCATTGATTCAAGTCTTTTAAAATCTGTATTGGTGGGGCCGGCCCGGTGGCGCAAGCGGTTAAGTGCGCGCGCTCCGCTGCGGCGGCCCGGGGTTCACTGGTTCGGATCCCGGGCGCGCACCGACGCACTGCTTGGTAAGCCATGCTGTGGCGGCGTCCCATATTAAAAAGTGGAGGAAGATAGGCACAGATGTTAGCCCAGGGCCGTCTTCCTCAGCAAAAAAAAAAAAGAGGAGGATTGGCGGATGTTAGCTCAGGGCTGATCTCCTCACAAAAAAAAAAAAAAATCTGTATTGGTTACCACAGACATAGTGGCTAAAAGCAATATAAATTTATTATCTTATAGCTTTTGAAGTCAGAAGTCTAAAATGGATAGGCAAGGCTGTGTTCCTTCTGTAAGCTTTAGAGGAGAAACTGTTTCCTCACCTTTTCCAGCTTCGAGAGGCTGCAGGCATTCCTTGCTTAGTGGCCCCATATCCTTCTGACCTGTGCTTCTGCTGTCATATCTTCTCTGACTCTGACCGCCCTGCCTCCCTCTCATAAAGATCCTATAGTTACATTGAGCCCATTAGGACAATCGAAGATTATCTTCCCATCTCAAGGTCCTTAACATAATCATATCTGCAAAGTCCCTCTCGCCATGTAAGTTAATTTGTTCATAGGCTTCAGGAATGGGACAGAGACATCTTTGGAGATCCCTTATTCTTCCTACCATAAGTAAAGTTTTTAAGTTACTTTCATTCAGATCCTGCACTTTTCTTATTTTGTTTATTCTTAATCATGTTATCTTTGTCACTGTTGTTGCTGACTATTGTTTATACTTGGATTCTCATCTAACATGGGTTCTTTGATAACTAGGAAAATATTGACTTTCTTCAATGACAGGGCTCTCTAAATATCCTCAATTAAATGAGAGAAATGAGCTCTCTGCACTGAAAGCTTCTCAAATCCAAAGAAATATTTCCTGGAAATATCTATCACTCCATCTTCATATTGCTCCATCAATGTTGATTATTTCCTCCTGCTTCAAACGCTTTTTTCACTTGTCCTCAAAAATGTCATTCTCTCTTGGGTTTCCTACTTCACTAACTGCTCATTCTCAGTCTCCTTGGTCATTTTACCACATCCTCTCTACATGTGTCTGTACAGTTCTTACATTGCTAATCTTCTCTAGACGTATTTATTCACTCTCTGGATAATCTCTCGTCTCATGGCTTTATACCACCTATGAGAGGGGAAGTCCTAAATTTATGTATCCAGCTCCAACCTCTCCCCTTAATTCTAGACTTGAATCAGCCGCTTTCTTTTTTTTCAGTTATTTTATGGAGGTCATATTGGTTTATAACATTATGTAATTTCAAGTGTACCTTATTATATATCAGTTTCTGTATAGACTGTATCGTGCTCACCACCAGTGGTCTAATTTTTATCTGTCACCATAGATATGTGCCTCGTTACCCCCTGCCCCTTTGGTAACCACTAATCTGTTCTCTTTATCCATAAGTTTGTTTGTCTTCCACATATAAGCGAAATCTTACAGTGTTTATCTTTGTCTGGATTATTTTGCCTAACATAATACCCTCAAGGTCCATCCATGTTGTTGCAAATGGGGTGATTTTTGTCTTTTTTTTTTACAGCTGGTTAGTATTCCATTGTGTATATATATACATATATACATATTAGTATTCCATTGTATATATATATGCATACATATACAGCACATCTTCTTTATCCGTTCATCAGTTGATGGGCACTTGGGTTGCTTCCATGTCTTGGCCATTGTGAAGACTTCAGCTGCTTTTTTGACATCTCTACATGAATGTCTAATTGGTGTTTTAACTTAAATGTCCAAAGTGAAACTTTTGAGTTTCTATCCAACAAACCTACCAAGCAATCCTGTCCCTTCCCCAGTCTTCTCCATCTCAATAAATGACACTCAGCTAATCGTGGAAACACACACACACAAACTTGGAGACATATTTGACTTTTCTTCTCTTACATTCTCATCCAATTCAGTATTAATACAGACAGCTCTCCTTTGGAAAAATATTCAGTGTCTCACCACTTTTCACCACCTCTATCATTAACATTCTAGTCCAAGATACCATTATCAATCAACTGGATTATTATAATAGCTTCCTTTTGCTTTCACTCTTACTCCCTTACATAATCCAGAGTGATCTTTCCCAAATGTTGAACAGATCATATCACTTCTCTGTCCCAAACCTTCTAGCTTCTAATCTTATTTAGACCACAAATTCCCCACTCTTTGGTGTTTTGGTATATTTGGTATATTGACTCTGAGAAGATGAATGGCCTCCACTTGAGATGGTTACAGGGTAAGTAATGCTCTTGGAGAGGGAATTTTTCTAGACAATGAAAGAAGTATTTCGTGAAGAGGTTTAGAATGTAAATGAATGATCTGTCAGGCAGACTAGGAATGATAGATGGGTGGAAGAATAAATTAGGAGCTGGTGCTTAGATTGTGACCAATGATGTCAAGAATGTGTATGGTGGGAGTAGCTACTGCTGAGATTCCAAGTTTAACTCAGGTATGAGTTTGGACCAAAGCTCCACAGATTAAGATTCAAGCTGAAAGAATCCAGGCAAGACTGTATTCTAAGGTGAAGCCCTAGAAACTAGCGTTTTCATGGCCGGGGAATCACAGAGAACTCAAAAGAGAGGGCAAAAACCAAGGGGACAGAATTGGTGCCACTTAGTTCAGCTACTCTTTTCCATCTGCTGATTCTCCAATTAATGCCAACTGTTGAAAGTTCTGAGTTTCATTTTATTTAAAGGGGTCATTTTACTTCTGAAGTCAAGCTCTTCTTTTTATTTATTTTTCTTGAACTCTTGTCATATCCATGATCCTTATAAATCTCTTTCTCCATATCAATTTTTTCATTGTAGTTTTTTATTTTAAAAGTAATTTCTTAGTGAAACCTCCAATAAATAGAAAAAAAAGACAGTAGGACTTCTTCCACTTCAGCGTTTTTTAAGGTAGCTATGTGGCCTCAGTACTTTACAGGGTCATAATGTTCTTTCCCATGTGCAAGTGTGTATTTTGGTCAGTTTATAGGCTTTTAAGCCATTAGTACCTTAAGGCAGTTCAATTTCTCATGACTCACATTTTCAAAAAATCAATTACGTTAATATCTTTAACTTTGTCTCCTAGACAGTAAGTTTTCCAGTACAAATCTTTTTTGCTGATGTGTGACACTGTTATATTTAAATATTCCATAATATTATCTTCATGCAGAGATATCATTTCATTTGTACCTTTTTACGACCTACCTTAATTATAATCTTAAAATAAATGTACTATAGAGAAGTAAACAGAAAAATTATCTATATATTAATGCCTTAGGTCTATAAAGTATTTTTCTGATGTACAAATCATTTTTACCCACATTCTCTTTGGCATTTAGAAGAACACTGTAAGCTAGACCCAGATCATCACGCCTGTTTAGAGAGAAGAAATAAGGATCCGCAATGTTTAGTAACTTGCTAATAAGTATCAGCAATAGAACTGGAGCCCAGACCTTATGATTCTTGGTTCATTCTTCTTTACACTTTGTACTACAACGGCCATTAAATGGTTAGCCAGAAAAATCCATGAGAAGATGTAATAATTTAAGATATAAACTGTATTACATTTTAACTATTATGGCATCCATGTTTTTACCCAATGGAGATTCCTTTTCAATTCATACCCAATCAGAAAATTATTTTTTATGCCGAACTTTGACATATTGGAAGGGAGAATAAAATGTCTTCTCATGGCAGCAGCACAGAAAGAACAGGGAGCACTGAGGCATCTGGCCAAAGAACAGAAAGCGCTCAGAGTAGAGAAAACCAACCAGTCACAGCAGCTTGCAAATAGTGAGGTCACATGTAAAACTGGCAACGGGTATTTTGCAGAACATAAGAGTAGAAAATGGAAGCCTCCAGACGATACAACAGGTAATGACTCTGTACTTTAAATGAACTTTGGGTAGTCGAAGTAGAAACCAGTCATTTTCTACAGAGAGGTAAATAAGCTTGCTCTTAAAAGTAAATGACGTTCAAGCACAGACAGGTGTGGGAGAAGAACAGGGGAGAGAGAACACACACAAGAGGCAGCAGAGCTCAGCAACAAAAGAGAAAAATAAGTACCAGACAGATCAGAGGCAATTATCATAACCTCGCTTGGTTAAGAGTTTTCTCAAATTCCTAAAGAACTGGAAATCAGCATTTCATGGTAGTTATATATATTTTGTAGTGATTTCTACATCTATACGTATTATGTGTTCTTAATTGGGAGGGAGACCGCAGCAGCAGATGTACTCTCCCTTCCGTGTTATATGTGCTGGTTGTGTGCTGCACATCTCTAGGGGGCGCTATTCGCATGGACTATGCTAGACAGAGACTAAACTGTGCGTACACTGGCTTCCTGCATTTCAGCTGCCCTTGTCAATGTAAGACTTATTTGTCTTTATCCTCTGCTCATACTGGCTTTATGTGTGTGTGGCATGTGCATCTTCTTGTTTCAGCTCAGTTATCATCTCAGAAAGACTTTACTATTTGATTTAATATCCTCTCCAACCTCAGCCAAGCTCCACTTTCTTACCCAATTACATTGCCTTCCAAGCACTGTCCACTACCTGAAATTATTCTGTTCATTTATTTACGATTTTTTTCATTTTCCTGCTCCATGAGAGCACACATCTTCTCTGTGAATAAGCCATAGCTACAGAAAAGTGTCTGGCACATAATAGTGCTCAACAAATATTTGTTGGATAAAATAAATGAATATACTATCATATGGCATTTTGGAGATTAAATGAGATAATGAAAGTATCTATGTGGCACAAAGTGTCTGGAACTTACTAAGCAATTTATTTATTTCTTTGTTTATGTTATGTATGTATGTATGTATGTATTTATGTATATGTCCCAACATTCTAATTACTCCTTTACCTACAAACTCGACTCCTTTACCCTCTTTAGCTTCATCATGTTTGCCTGGAAAAATTCCAGCACTAGTTAAATCCAACCCTTCTCCTACTCCCTGCTGCACCCACACATCTGGATGCTGCTGGAGAACACCAGACCACAATGCTGCTTGGTCTCTCTTTAGATTCATGACTGTTAAACTCAAATAGGGCCCTTGAGCTACCGGGAATCCACATATGTTTCCCTGGCTCATTTTCCCTCTCTTCCACTCTTCCTAAATGATTTCTTAATTTCTTCTTCCCTCTCTTGAAACCACCACCATCACTTCCTCCTTCTGACTCGCAGTTGATAACCTTATTCTGTTGAGAAAATAAAAGCAATCAGAAGAATCCCACAAACTCCACTAAGACATCTGCTCATCTATTTCCATCTGGTGGGAACATGCTTCATGGGCGCGGGGCCTGTGCACCCAGGGACCCACACTCAGAAGGATCCAGCTCTTAGAGTTTAATGCTCTGTGGTCCCTATCTTAAGATATAAAGTTCTTAATAATTTGATCTTTGATTTTGTGTTTTGTAAGTGAAGTCCAAAAGCATAATGGAGCAAGCTTCAGGGGCTTGGAACCAGGGCCCTGCCTCTCATTGCCATTCCACCTCCTCCCAATGAGTTCCTGATCACAAAGTTTCTGCCTCCAGCTTTTCCTTCCCACTCCTGCTCTTCTATGATCCTTCTCCCCGCCACAGCTGCCATCCTCCACCTAGGGCTGCAAGTAGCATTGGGCCAGTAGTCTGCATTCCACCATCAGCCTCCACCCCAGGTAGAACACCTGGACACCGGTGCGATGTGGATCAGGGCTGGGCACATGCCCTGTGACATCTTGGGGTGAGACAAGGCAGTAGCTGGTCTGGCAGCCCCACAGCTCATTTGACAGGCAACTAGGCAATAGGCCTCTACCCCACTCCTCATGCCAGGCCTGAGCACATCCCAGGGAGACTGGGATGTCAAATATTATTCTGGGTGTTTCTGTAAGGGTGTTCTTAGATGAGATTAATATTTAAATTGGTAGACTGTGAGTAAAGTAGATTGCTTTCCAAAATGTGGATGGACCTCTTTCCATCAGCTGGAGGCCTGAATAGAACGTAAGACTGACCTCCCCTGAGAAAGAGGGAATTCCGCCAGCAGAGGGTCTTCAGACTTTGAATTAGTCAGGGTTCTCCAAAGGAACAGAATGAGTAGGATATACATAGATATATAGGAGGAGATTTAACGTGGGAATGGGCTCACGTAATTATGGAGGCTGAGAAGTCCCATGATATGCTGTCTGTAAGCTAGAGAACCATATAGCTGGTGGTCTGAAGTCCAATTTCGAAGGCCTGAGAACCAGGACGCTGCTCGTGTAAGTCCTGGAGGCTGAAGACGTGAGAACCAGCTCCAATGTCTTATGTCTAGAGGCAGAAGAAGATGCATGTCCCAGCTCAAGAAGAGAGAGAGGATTCACCCTTCCTCTGCCTTTTTATCCTATTGGAATCCTCAATGGATCAAATGCTACTGGCCCGCACTGGGGAGGGTGACCTCGTTTACCCATTTGACTGATTCAAATGCTAATCTCTTCCTGAGACACCTCACAGACACACCCAGAAATAATGTTTTACCAGCTGTCTAAGCTTCCTTTAGCCCTATTAAGTTGACACATTAAATTAACCATCACAGACTTGAACTGCAACATCAGCCTTTTCTGGGTCTTCAACCTCCCAGCTGGGCTACTCTACAGATTTTGGACTTGTCAGTCTCCCTAATCATGTGAGCCTACTCCTTAAAATAAATCTCTTTGTATACCTATAGATACACACACATACATATAAATATCCCATTGGTTCTGTTTCTTTGGAGAACTCTGACTAATATACTTATCCACCATGGGTTGGAGCAGCCAGGTCCTGGGGAGATTGACTTCCTTTCTGCCCTTGGCCAGGGCCCTGAGTTTTCATTTTTCACTTGGGCCACAAATGATCTTGATAGCTCATTTATTTTTAGTGCTAAATAATATTCTATTGTTAGAATGTACCACAGTTTATTTATCCATTTGCCGACTGAAGGACATCTTGATTTCTTCCAAATTTTGGCAATTATGAATAAAGCTGCTGTAAACATCCATGTGCAAGGTTTTGTGTGGACATAAGTTTTCAATTTCTTTGGATAAATATCAAGGAGTGTGATTGCTGGGTCATATGGTAAGAGTCTGTTTAGTTTTGTAAGAACCTGCCAAACTATTTTCCAAAATGACTGTACCATTTTGCATTCCCACCAGCAAAATGAGCATTCCTCTTTTTTTATTTATTTATTTATTTGTTTTTCCCCCCAAAGCCCCAGTAGGTAGTTGTATGTCATAGTTGCACATCCTTCTAGTTGCTGTATGTGGGACACAGCCTCAGCGTGGCCGGAGAAGCGGTGCCTCGGTGCGGGCCCGGGATCCGAACCCAGGCCGCCAGCAGCAGAGCGCGCGCACTTAACCGCTAAGCCATGGGGCCAGCCCCAATGAACATTCCTCTTGCTCCACACGCTCGCCTGCATTTGGCATTGTTACTTTTTTGGGTTTTAGCCATTCTAATAACTGTGTGTGGTTCACTCTTTATATTTTTATAATTTAATTCACTGGTATTTTTTGTTTACCTCTTGGGAATAGAAAAAGTTTAATTGCTCAGGTTCGATCTCTCACTTTTTTTTCTGTTTAGGTCTTTTTTCCCCTCCAACAATAACTTTCTCAGCCCACAAAAATAAATAAATAAGTAAAAACATAATCTGACACTAGTACATTGTCAAGGATATAATAAATATTATCTCTAGCTGAAGATGCAGGGTATCCCATCTTCACATGGTAATTAGATCTGGCAACTTCTCTGAAGTAGTTTCATATGTCAAATTTTCTCTTTATTTCCTGAGGCGAAAGGTGAATAGGATCTAAGATCTCTCTTAATAATTGCTTTTATTTCTAAACAAAGAGTAGCAATTTGCTAGTGCTGAGATTCTTGTTGTTTATTTATTTATTGAGATAACATTGGTTTATAACATTGTATAAATTTCAGTTGTACATTATTATTCTTCGACTTCTCTATAGACTACATTGTGTTCACCACCAAAACTGTTGTTGCCATCCGTCACCATACACATATGCCCCTTTAGTCCTTTTGCCCTACCTCCCACCCCTTCCCTTCTGATAACCACCAATTCCTGTATCTGTGTATTTATTTGTTTATCTTCCACATATGTGTGAAGTTATATGGTAATTATCTTTCTCCCTCTGACTTATTTCACCTAGCATATACCCTCAAAGTCTATCCATGTTGTTGCAAATGGCAAGATTTCATCTTTTTTATGGCTGAGTAGTACTCCATTGTATATATATCATCTTTATCAGTTCATCCACTGATGGGCACTTAGGTTGCTTTCAAGTCTTTACTATTGTGAATATTGCTGTAATGAACATAGGGGTGCATATATCTTTTTGAATTAGTGTTTTTGTGTTCTTTGGATAAATACTCAGCAGTAGAATAGCTGGATCATATAGTAATTCTATTTTTAATTTTTGGAGGAATGTCCATACTATTTTCCTTAAAGGCTGCGCCAATTTACATTCTCACTAGCAGTGTATGGTGGTTGCCTTTTCTTCACGTCCCCGCCAATACTGGTAATTTCTTGTCTTTTAATAATAGCTATTCTGACAGGTGTGAGGTGATATCTCATTGTGGTTTTTATTTGCATTTGCCTAATAATTAGTGATGTTGAACATCTGCTTTTTCTTAAACTATTTTTTCTTTGTTGAGGAAGATTCTCCCGGAGCTAATATCTGCTGCCAATCTTCTTCTTTTTGCTTGAGGAAGATTGTCCCTGAGCTAACATCCGTGTCAATCTTCCTGCATTTTGTATGTGGGATGCTGCCACAGCGTGGCTTGATGAGCAGTGTGTAGGTTCGTGCCTGGGATCTGAACCCGTGAACCCTGGGCTGTGGAAGCAGAATGTGCAAACTTAACCACTACGCCACCAGGCCGGCCCCTTGAATATCTTTTCATGTGCCTGTTGGCCATCTGTGTATTTTCTTTGGAAAAATGTCTGTTCAGATCCTTTGCTCATTTTTTGATCAGGTTGTTCATTTTTTTTGTTGTTGAGTTGTATGAGTTCTTTATATCTTTTGGATATTAATCAGATATATGATTTGCAGATATCTTCTCCCATTTGGTGGGTTATCTTTTTGTCTTCATGGTGGTTTCCTTTGCTGCACAGAAGCTTTGTAGTTTGATGTAGTCCCATTTGTTTATTTTTTCTTTTGTTTCCATTGCCTGAGGAGACATATTCAAAAAGATACTACTAAGACCAATGTCAAAGAGCATACTGCCTATGTTTTCTTCTAGGATTTTTATGGTTTCAGGTCTTACATTCAATTCTTTAATCCATTTTGAGTTAATTTGTGTATATGGTTTAAGATAGTGGTCTGTTTTCGTTCCTTTGCATGTGGCTGTCCAGTTTTCCCAACATCATTTATTAAAGAGATTGCTCTTTCTCTATTGTATGTTCTTGACTCCTTTGTCTAAAATTAACTGGCCATAAATGTGTGGGTTTATTTCCGGGTTCTCAATTCTGGCCCAATGACCTGTATATCTGTTTTTGTGCCAGTACCAAGCTGTTTTGATTACTAGAGCTTTGTAGTATATTTTGAAATCAGAGAGTATGATGCCTTCAGCTTTGTTCTTTTTTTCTCAGGATTTCTTTGGCTATTGAGGGTCTTTTGTTGTTCCATATGAATTTTAGGATTCTTTATTCTATTTCCACGAAAAATGTCACTGGGATTTTGATAAGGATTGCATTTAATCCATAGATTGCCTTAGATAATATGGACATTTTAACTATGTTAATTCTTCTAATCCATGAGCATGGAATGTCTTTCAATTTCTATATGTCTTCTTTCATTTCTTTCAAAAGTGTCTTAGAGTTTTCAGTGTGCAGGTTTTTCACTTGCTTGTTAAATTCATTCATAGATATTTTATATTTTTTTCCTTTTTGTTCCATTGTAAATGAGTTTGTATTCTGTTGTGTGTGTGTGTATGTGAGGAAGATTTGCCCTGAGCTAACATCTGTAGCCAATCTTCTTCTTTTTTTTTGCTTGAGAAAGATTAGCCCTGAGCTAACATCTTTGCTAATCTCCCTCTATTTTATATATGGGATGCCTCCACAGCATGGCTGATGAGTGGAGTAGGTCTGCACCTGGGATCTGAACCTGCAAACCCAGGCCACCACAGCGGAGCACACAGAACTTTAACCACTCAGCCACGGGGCTGGCCCCAGGATTGTATTCTTAATTTCTCTTTCTGCTATTTCATTGTTAGTGTATATAAATGCAACCTATTTTTGTATGTTGATTTTGTATCCTGAAACTTTACTGTATTTGTTCATTATTTCTAATAGTTTTCTGGTGGATTCTTAGAGTTTCTTATATATAAATTCATGTCATCCTCAAATAGAACAGTTTTACTTCTTTCTTTCCAATTTTGATACATTTTATTTCTTCTTCTTGTCTAATTGCTCTGGCTGGGACTTCTAGTACTATGTTGAATAAAAGTGATGAGGGTAGGCATCCTTGTCTTGTTACTCTCCTCAGAGGAATAGCTATCAGTTTTTCACTGTTGAGCATGATGTTAACTGTGGGTTTGTCATATATGGCCTTTATTGTGTTGAGATACTTTCTTTCTATACCCATCTTATTGAGATTTTTTTTTATCGTAAATGGATGCTAAATCTTGTCAAGTGCTTTCTCTGCATCTATTGAGATGATCATGTGATTTTTATTCTTCATTTTGTTAATATGGTGTATTACATTGATTGATTTGCAGATGTTGAACCATCCTTGCATTCCTGGAATAAATCCCATTTGATCGTGGTGTATGATTCTTTTAATGTATTGTTGTATTTGATTTGCTTGTATTTTGCTGAGGGTTTTTGCATCTATGTTCATCAATGATGTGGGCCTGTAATTTTCATTGTTTATGTTGTCCTTATCTGGTTTTGGTATCAAGGTAATGTTGGCCTCATAAAATGAGTTATGATGTGTTTCTTCTTCTTCAATTTTTTGGAAGAGTTTGAGAAGGATAGGTATTAAATCTTCTTTGACTGTTTGGCAGATTTCATCACAGATGCCATCTGGTCCTGGACTTCTGTTTTTTGGGAGGTTTTTGATTACTGTTTCTTTACTAGTGATTGATCTATTCGGATTCCCTGTTTCTTCTTGATTCAATTTTGGGAGGTTGTATGATTCTAAGAATTTATCTATTTCTTCTAGGTTATCCAATTTGTTGGCATATAGCTTTCCATAATATTCTTTCATAATCTTTGGTATTTCTGTAGTATCTGTTGTTGTAATTTCTCTTCTTTCATTTCTGATTTTATTTATTTGAGCCTTTTCTCTTTTTTTCTTAGTGAGTCTGGCTAAGGGTTTGCCAATTTTGTTTATCTTTTTGAAGAACCGACTCTTAGTTTCATTGCTCTTTTCTTTATTAGTCTCTATCTCATTTATTTCTATTTTGATTTTTATTATTACCTCCCTTCTATTGACTTTGGGTTCATTTGTTCTTCTTTTTCTGGTTCTTTTAGGTGTAGCGTTAGATCATTTATTTGAGATTTTTCTTGTTTGTTGAGGTAGGCCTATATTGCTATAAACTTCCATCTGAGTACTGCTTTTCCTGCATCTCATAGATTTGGGTATGTTGTGTTTTCATTTTCATTTGTCTCCTCATATTTTTTGATTTCTCTATTAATCTAATAGTTGTTCAGTAGCATGTCATTTAATCTCCACATATTTGTGAATTCTCCAGCTTCCTTCTTGTAGTTGATTTCTAGTTTCATACCATCGTGATTGGAAAAGATGCTTGGTATGATTTCAGTCTTCTTAAATTTATTGACACTTGTTTTGTTTTCCAACATATAGTTTATCTTTGAGAATGTTCCATGTGCACTTGAGAAGAATATGTATTCTGCTACTTTTGGATGAAATGTTCTATATGTATCTATGAAGTCCATTTGGTCTAGTGTTTCATTTAAGGCCAATGTTTCCTTGTTGACTTTCTGTCTGGGTGATCTATCTACTGATGTAAGTGAGGTATTAAAGTTCCCTACTATTATTGTGTTGTTGTCAATTTCTCCCTTTAGGTCTCTTAATATTTGCTTTAAATGCTTTGGTGATCCTGTGTTAGGTGTATATATATTCATAAATGTTATGTATTCCTGATGGATTGTCCCTTTTATCATTATATAATGTCCATTTTTGTCTCTTGTTATCTTTTTTGGCTTGAAGTCTATTTTGTCTGATATAAGTATAGCTATACTCACTTTCTTTTGGTTGCCATTTGCTTGGAATATTATCTTCCATCTCTTTATTTTGAATCTATGCTTGTCCCCAGAGCTGCGATGGGTCTCCTGGAGACAGCATGTTCATGGGTCTTGTTTTTTAATCTATTCAGCCATTCTGTGTCTTTTGATTGGTGAATTCAATCTATTTATATTTAGAGTGATCATTGATATACGAGGACTTAATTCTGCCATTTTAGCTTTTGTTTTCTGGTTGCTCTATGTTTCCATTGTTTCTTTTTCCTTGCATTTCTGTCTGCCATTTCAATTTGGTGGTTTTCTGTGATGTTTTTCTCTGTTTCCTCTTTTTTATGTTTTGTGACTCTGCTCTGAATTTTTGTTTTGTGGTTACCATGAGGTTTGAGATTTAGTTTAGTTTAGTTTTAGTCCTTTTTCTGCTGATAGCATCTTATTTCCATTTGCCTATGCAGGTTCTGTTCTTTTCCTCTTCCCCTTCTATGTTTTTGCTATCACAAATTATCCCTTTTTGTGTTGTGAGTTTGTTACCAAATTGAAGTTGTTATGGTTATTTTTAATGCTTTATTTTCCTTTCACCTTTATGTTATAATTAAGTATTTACTAACCTATTCTTACACAGAGTTGCAATTTTCTGATTCTATCTTTCTATTTATCTCCTTTCTCAAAGATTTGTAGATCTTTGCCATTTTGTTTCAGGTAGGAGGACTCCTTTCAACATTTCTTGTAAGGCAATCTACCAAACATTAAAAAAACTTAATGCCAACCCCTCTCAAGCTCTGCACAAAATTGAAGAGGAGGGAACAGTTCCAAACTAATTTCATGAAGCCAGCATTACCCTGATAACAAAACCAGACAAGGATACTACAAGAAAAGAGAATTATAGGCCAATATCCCTTATAAACATAGATTCAAAAATTCTCAACAAAACACTAGCAAACTGAATTCAACAGTATATTAAAAGACTCATCCACCATGATCAAGTAGGATTTATCAACTTCAATGGTGGTTCATCATATGCAAATCAATAAATGTGATTCACTATAGCAACAAAATGATAAGGATAAAAATCTTCTGATCAACTTAATAGATATAGAAAAAGCATTTGGCAAAATCAACATCCTTTCAAGATAAAAGCTCTCAACAAATTAGGTGTAGATGGAACATAACAACATAATAAAGGGTATATATGACAAGCCTTTAGGTAACATCACTCTCAATGGTGAAAAGATGAAACCTTTTCTTCCAAGATCAGGAACAAGATAAGGATACTGGCTCTTGCCACTTCTTTTCAACATAGTACTGGAAGTCCTAGTCAGAGCAGTTAGACTGAAGAAGAAATAAAAGCATCAAAATCAGAAAAGAAGTAAAATTGTCTCCGGTTGCAGATGATGTAATGTTTTATATAGAAAACCCTAAAGACTCCACAAAAAAACTGTAGGACTAAAAATGAATTCATTAAAGCTGCAGGATACAAAATCAACATAAAAAATCAGTTGTGTTTCTACATACCAACAACAAACTACCAGAAAGAGAAATTAAATGATTAAAAAAACAGCAAACTATCAGAAATAGAAATTATTAAAAATGATGTCATTTATAATAGCATCAAAAAAATAAAATGCTTAGGAATAAATTTAACCAAGGTGGTGAAAGATCTGAACACTTAAAACTACAGAATATTGAAGAAAGAAATTGAAGAAAACACAAATAAATAGAAAGATTTTCCATGTTCGTGGGAGCTATTGGGCTTCCTGAGTCTGGAAGTCTATTTCCTTTCCCAGATTTGGGAAGTTTTTGCTCATCATTTCTTTGAATAAGCTTTCAGTCCACTTCTCTCTCTGTCTTCAATTTCTGAGACTCCCATAGAATCTATATTGGTCTGTTGATGGTGTCTCCTGGGTTCTTTAAGCTCTCTTCTCTCCTTTTCATTCTTTTTCTTTTTGTTCCTCTGACTGGATTATTTCAAGTGACCTCTCTTTAAATTTGCTGATTCTTTCTTCTGCTTTATCTAGTTTGATATTGAATTCCTCTAGTGAATTTTTCAGTTCCGTTATTGTATTCTTTAGCTCCAAGATTTCTATTTGGTTATTTTTATATTTTCTATCTTTTTGTCAAAATTCTCACATTGATCAGACATTTTTTTCTGAGTGCAGTGAGCGTCTTTATAGTGGTTATTTTGAATTCTCTATCAGGTAATTTATATATCACTGTTTCATTAGGATTGGTTACTGGAACTTTTCTTTTTTCCTTTATTTGGGCATATTTCCCCATTTTTTTTCATTTTCCTTGACTCTCTGTGTTGGAGTCTGCACATTAGAAAAAACAGACCCCTCTCCCAGTCTTCATGGGCTGGTGTCGTTCAGGATAAGACCATCACTAATCAGCCTGGCAAGAGATTCAGTATGCCTCTCAAACCTTCTCTGGACTTGTGTATGTAAATTTTCAATTAGAGCGATTTGCTTATTTTTTGCTTTTTGGTTTTCTCAAGAATTTGTAATTTCTTGCTTCCTTTGTGCCTATCTGCTCTACCACAGGTCTTCCAGGGCAGCAGCATTCTCAAGCTCTTTTTCTGTTCTCAGTGGCTTCCAGGCATCTAGAGTATGCTAGGTCCCATCCATGTTCTGCAGAGACTGAAGCCAGTGATTTGCGTGGTCACCTGAAAAGTCTGAACATTGGGTCTATGTTTCAGTCTTCTCTTTTCCTCCCCAGAGATAAGCTAGGGGCTTGGAGTCTTGCTAGGGGAAGGGCTCTGGTAGATGATTGCACAGGAATCCAAACTGCTTTTGTCCTCAGTGGCCTTCAGGCATCCAGAGTATGCCATATCCCATCAGTGGTCTGAGACAGATGAGATAGAAGCCAGACCCTTGGGCAGCCCCAGGAAAAGATGGAATGTTGAACACATGGTCTAAATCTTTCCTTCTCCAGGGAGAAGCTGAGATCCGGGGTTTTTCAGCAACTTGCTCTGTGCTGAGCCTGGGAGAGGGGCTATGGTGAACTTACTTGCTAGTCTAAGCTGTCATCTTTTTTTCTTAGTGGCTCTCAGGCATCTAAAGCATACTGGGTCCTGGCAGTGCTCTGAGACAGGCAAGACAGAAGCCAGTCCCTTGGGCAGCCCTTGGAAAAGGAATTTTTGATGCACGGTCTAACTCTTTTTCTCCCCAGAGTGAAGCTGGGATTTGGAGTTTATCACCTGCTCAGTCTGTGCTGAGCCGTGAGGAGCTATGGTGGGTGCTTACACACTAGTCTAAATCACCATCTTTGTTCTCAGTGGCTCCCAACCTGAGAGTGCGTGTCAGGGATCAGATTCAGGCAAAACAGAAACCAGTCCCTTGGGTAGCCCCCTGAAAAATCCAAATGTTGAATGAATGGTCCAGTCCTTTCCTTCCCTTTCCAGGGAGAAGCTGGGAGCTGGGGGTTTCCTCCCAATCTTATGGCTCTCTACCAAGGGGAAGGATTATGGTGAGATGGTATCTCAGATTTTCCTACCAGCTCTGATGTGGCTGGTTTCACACTCACCTGGGGTGCAAGAGCCTTTCAACAGGTTTCCGGATTTCTCACACAGGGAATTGGGGCTTGTAGTGTTGTCGAATCAGCGTGTCTTTGGCGGGGGTGGGGCGGGAAACAAAGTCCAAGGTTCCCTATTCTGTCGTTTTGCTGATGTCATCTCCTCCCCAAAATTATTTTTAACAATCTCTGTTAATAAATATTTTGATCATTTGCATTTTTTATTATATACAATTTTCCATAAATATCTTATTACTAATTTTGTGTACACTCCTGGTTATTTCCTTACTAGAAAATTTCTTGGAATAAAGTTTCCGAATCAAAAAGTACAAACATTTTTAAAGCTTTTGAAATATATTTCTGAATTATACTCCTGAAAGGCTGCATGGATTTATAGTCCTTGGAGAAGTGCATGCGAGTTATCAGACAATATTTAAACCATCACTTAGTACTGTTTAGGGATTAATAGGATCAGACACAGGAAAGATACCAACATATGGGAGAAAGAAAATTAAGTTGGAGGGAAGGTGGTCAGTGAGTACTAAGCCTTACATTAATAGGACATGCAATTGGTCTCCCAATCGCAGAGAACACAGGCCATGCACACTGTTGATGAATTTATTGTGTTCCTGAATTCTTGTGAAAATCTTTTTCTCTTAACATTCCTACCTTGTAACATCATAATAATCAAAATGTAATTATTCTGGAAGCAAGGACACACACACACACTCTTAAATTTTATTCTTAAGAAACCAAACTCCGTGAGTCTCCCTTAGTCCTCTTTTCTAAGCTATTCCGTCAGTACTGAAGCTATTTAGATAAGATGGTCGTTAAGAGTCCATTTAGCTTTTGGCCAAAAGTAATTTGCTGTTGGAATTCAGTGGAGATTCTGCTATAACATAATCCTTCCCTTAGTTTGGGGAAAATTGGACAATTATCACTTTGGGATGACTTATATAGAAAGCTACCAGAGAGCTGGTGCCTGCTAGCTTTGTAATAATACGTCTGTCACAAACCCAAAATGCCTCTTTCATCTATCTGGAATTTTCTTCGTTTGTTTTTGTTTTTTTTTCTTCTCTTGGACCAGGCTGAAATCCTACGATAAAAAGAAAAAGAAAATACTAATAGGAATAATATATAATGTTAAGAAACATTTCTGCCTTTTAATTAATAGCTCTTTTTAATCTTCTTAATTTTTTAGTACATGTTTGGTGCAGTACTAACATTTTTGGCTTCAACTTTGCTCTGGAAATTGCAGAAGAATGATAAAGGATAAAAGTACTAATCCATGATTGGAAACCCTTCACTGATGGGAAAACTCACACGTCTGGGACACAGCACCACATATGAAGCACAGGAGGGAGGAGAACGTGATGTCTTTGTATTATATGTGAGTATGTCTGTGTGTAGCCACTTTGTGTGAGCTCTTGTTTTCTTTAATAATGAACAAAAAGAGACAATGTGTATACGCCGAGATTGCAATACTCTGAGAATAATTAGCTAATCTTGGTATTGCACACAATGCTTTTAGAAAATACTTCTAACACCTTTCTTTAAGACCTGGCATTGTTCACTTTTCACCAGGACAACATGATCAGTTAAAAAGAAGTGGCTAGCAATAATAAATCTGCCAGAGGCTGGTTTTGCTTTATTATGTTTTAAGATACATCACTTCCCTCAAACCAGGTCGCCAGGGTGATATGTGACCTTTTTCTTTAAAAACTTCCCCAAGCTGTGAAGCCAAAGAATTGAACTAAAGCCAGCCTGAACTAAAGCAAGACTGTTTCTAGAAGAGTGAAAGCATAGAACAGTTTGAGATGAAAGGTGCAAGATAAACAAGAAAACTCAGAGTAATGGTTGATGCCTTCTTTTTCCAAATAGACAAAAACATCCACACCAAACAAGAGGCCTTGTGATAAGCAATTGATTTATGTCCTGTTGAACTTTTGAACTAGATACTTAATTTTCAGCCATTATGTATCTAATTGAAATGTTAGACATATTACTCATTTGTGGATATGTACTTTCAAAACCCTACTGGTAATTCATTTGTCTCAAAAGATAAATAATAAAAATAATGTAATAAGGATGATGCGATTATTTATTTTTAAACATTAAAATGAAGTTCATTTCTGGGAAAAGCACCTGATAACAATAGTAGAGGAACTGAGAAATTTATTTTTATTTTTTAATGAAAAGTGCATATTCTCCAAGTTAAGTTTTTATAAAAGCAATAGAATTCAATACATTTGTATCTTCTGTGTTTCTTACAGAAAGAACTACCTATTAAAATAGTTATGTTTATTCTATTAAAAACAAATAAACATGGCAATGTCCAAATGAATAGGAAAATGCAGATTTTCAGTCAACAATTTCCACATGGCCATCTTTACTTGGAAATTAATTGGAGAGAAAAGTTCATGACTCTAAAGAAACACAGCATTAAGAGTACTTCTTTCAAAAAGACCAATAAGTAAATAATTTAGTTGTTTATTTTAGTTTTTAATGATAGCTGTTTGGGAAGCCTTCTTCTGGCATCTCTGTCCCAGTGCAAGGGCTAGCTGTCATGTTTTGATAGCACAGTGCTTTTGTAGTCCTGGTTAATAATCACTAACATCTCTAGTCTCCTAAAAGTTTCTGTCCTCTTTCAAGCTGAAAGGCCTTCTTGGTCTTGAAGGTCTTTGATCATTGAAACAGCTAATTGTTAACAATAATTAGAGTTACAGAAGGGCAGCTGAAAAATATTCTCTACTAAAAGAGAAGAACAGAGAAATTTCAGAGCCTCTGGAATTAGCCAAAAATTCTAATAAAGGAAGTGACTCTCCTAATGAAGAATTGCAGTCGTCATAGAATTTTAGCAAAATAGATGAATAAATAAGAAGATCCAAAGGAAACCAGAATAGAGATATTTCCTAGTTTTACACTCCTAACCACGTCACTATTTCTCTTTTAAATAAGGTTTATTGCTAATATCAGAAAAGTATTTTTATTGCTATTGAACTTAAAATAGCATTGGCATTCACATGATTCAGGCTTTCACAAAGTGAGATTCAAAGAGACATGGTCCAGACATCCAAAGGTATTAAGAAAGAAATACTTGCATTTATTTGAGTTCCTTAAAGAACGTTAAAGGCAATTAATTCATAACAAATAATCCTTTCAAATCTCATTTGTTTCTACTCTGTATTACACATGTGTGTATATATATATACACACCCATACACATATACATATATATGCATATATATGTTCTTTGAAGCCTTTCAGATGTTAAACTCCCCAAATGTTCATCTAAACCTACCTGTATGGTTTTTTGTCCCTCATTCTTCTCCCTCTTTGCTGTGTAGGTCAACTTAGCCTATTTGACTTGCTTCTTAATTATCTCTTAGCTCTATTCATTTTATATGTCCTGCATCACACACACACAAAATAGGCAAACATATAACATTACTTGAGGTAGAGATTAGGGCACGCATGGGGGTTAATAAAGATACTCTCTTTAGGGTGTGAGGAGTCTCTAAATTAAATTAATAGACATCATTTATCCTCAGTCATCTAAAAATTATTATTTTAGCATAATAAATACAGTACAACACTTCAGTAGCATGCTTTGCTATAATGCAAGTTTGGATATGATGAGGCTGTCATTTTGTTCACATCATTTACCCAGCATCCATGCTTAAATGGGGATAGGCTAATGTGTGAGGGGTTGTTTGGAAGTGACTGCCTTGTGATTATTAGGGATGTGACTTTCTCAGTTCAATGCACACTGTAAGTTTTGCCATCTTTACTTTTGTACATTTATGACAATACAGCCTAACTGAAAAATAATATTATTATACTTATTTCAGGAACATGACATAAATTTTAAGAAATTAAATTTTGTGGACCTCATTTATGTTGTTATGGCAGGATTCATCTTATATTGGTTATGTAAACAATTCAATTCAAGTAGTATAGAATTCAAACAGTATAGAAAAGCAAAAGAAGAAAATAAAAAATCCACCCCAAATCTTATCACCTACATACAACTTGTGTGAACATTGACTGAATACTATCCCATACTTCTCTCTATCCAATACATATGACTTTATATGTCAAATAAAATGTTTTTTGAGCCAGCCCTGATGGCCTAGTGGTTAAAGTTCGATGCTCTCACTGCTTCGGGGGCCTGGGTTCGTTTCCCAGTCACAGAACGACACCACCCATCTGTCAGTTGCCGTGCTGTGGTGGTGGCTCACACAAAACTAGAAGGACTTACAACTAGGATATACAACCATGCACTGGGGGTTGTGGAGGAAAAAAAATAAAATAATAAAATAAAATAGGATACATAGGGCCATGATTAAACTTTTAAAATATATACGTATTTTTAAAGAACATCCTCATATATAGACATATCCTAGTAAATCTTACCTAGGTCCCAAGGTAATAAACTTCCATCATTGATCCTCATCTTAAGAATTGGCGTTCTTTCTGTGTGAACATCAAATAAAACTAAAGCAAGGGGATCTAAACAGTCTGCTGCCCAATGCATCTCAATAAATCTTTTATGTTGTTCGTATAAAACTGCAAAATAAGGAACCCTTCTAGGTATTAAGAACAAGCATAGGTCCCAACTGATAATAGCAATCAAGATTCTCATGCCCAGCAATCAGCATATCAGCTAAACTGCAGCCCTTTCAAAATGGAGCTTGAGTTGGGCCTCTTCGCCCTGAGTGTTAACCCCCCACCCAAATGTTCATCTAAGCCCATCTGCATGGTTTTCTGTATATTTGTTCCAGCATGTTATCCCTGGTATGTGGGGTAGGTTGAGTGGCCTAGGGTGGTTGTAGATTATTCACTACCTGCCTGTAATCCTTACAGAATTTAACTACCTCCTATAGAGGCAGAGGTGGATAAGGTCAGTTGTTTTATTTAGGTCAAGCAGTGCCAGGTTTAAAAAAAAAGAAAAAGAGGCAATATACAGTGGAACAAAGAGAGAACAGTGACCTTGAACTCAGACAATTGAATCAGCTGTTGACATGTGTAAGTAATTTAGTTTTATAAGCCTGTTTCCTCATCTCTAAAATGAGGTTAACACCACATTAAGTTGTTGCAACAATTAACTTGAGCAACAAATGTTAAAATTAAGTATGATTTTAACAAGTGTTATATTTTCTAGTTCATCTTAATGTCCCTTTCTTCAGATTTCTGATTAATCCCATTATACTGGTAAGAAAATAATATGACCTATCTCCAGTGAGAAACTTAAATCAGATTACCCAGATGGTCAGGTAGGGTCCAGAAAAATAAACTATATATCCCACTTGCCAGTCTATTTCTGTGTCCTCTGGGACACATTATTTCTTTTAAGGCCAATACATTCTCCTTTAGACACTCTTAAGAGTAAGTCTTCTTCTAACTTACTGGTAAAAAAGGCTGCATTTGGTTTCACAGCATGAAAGAGGAAGAAGTCTTTTGTGATTCTCTCAGATACTGAACCTGGCTGTTTCTTAGGAAAATAATCCAATGTGTTCTAATGGGCAAAATTCATTCATGGGCATCTACTCCTCTTCAGGAAATAAAGGTCCTAGATCATTAAGTAGGAGGCAGAGAAGCTTACTGGAGTCCAGACAATATGATTACCAGCAGGTTAAAGATGCTGAAGAGAAGAAAATGCAGGGGCTTTCAAATTTCTGAATAGTAGTAGTCATAGTCTTGCTGGCTTTTGGTAAGAACACCTGTGTAGTCAGTTTTGAACAGCTTTTTCTGGAAAAGTCCAAGTAGTATTTTTGAGATGACAAAAACACATGAGATCTTGTTTCTATATATGGACTTAAAAACAAAAAAAGTGCATTTTGAAAGGATAAGTTTATTAATGAGAAGTTAATCCACAGGATAAAGGTGAGTGTGCAGAGACTGGAAAATTTTGGGAATTCTTTTGTCCTATACACATTCTCCCTTCATTGTACTCATCTGTTCAATTCTGACTTTTGGAAGCTTGGGATGGCAGAGTCAATCTTTAGCAATAGTGGTGGTGGAGGTAGTAATGGTGGTCATTGCAATAGAGTATGATTTTAACATTTCCTTGCTCAGGCACCCTCTTAGGAGCTTTGCATACCTTAGCTCACTTAATCTTCACAACGTTTAACAGCAGTGATAACACAATAGCCACCATTGATTGCAAACTTCTCATGTACAGAAACTGTGCTAAGTTTCTTATATACACAATCTCCTTTAATTTTTATTTTAATTCTATAAGATTAGTATCATTTTGTACTTTATAGATGTGAGAACTGATTTTCAGAGGTGTTAACTTAAGTAACTTACCGAAAGTGTGAGTGCATTCTGTGTATTTAATAGTTTGTAATTGGTGCAGCTGAGATTTAAATGCACTTCCGTGTGGTTACACTGCCTGAGCTTGGTTTTATCGTTATATTATATTACATTATTCAGACATATTTCACTATTGCCTTTGCCATTAACAATAGATAATTTTTATTTAGAGTCTGTTCATTGTATCAAGCATTATACTAGACACTTTATTATGCTATCTTGATTAACGCTCATATTTACCTATATTAATGCTCTTATCCCTATTTAATAGATGAAGATACTGGAAGTTCAGAGAATTGGGTCTCTCAGACCAAGGTTACACATCAACTGAATGATTCTGGTAAAATACTCATCTAGGCCTGTATTGGTCCAAAGTCTATGGTCTTTCCATTAAACTTGACTGCAGAATTGACCCAGGGGAAAAAAATAATAATAATGGTGACCGCATCATTTTTAGGTACACAGATATCTAGTACCACAGTTAAAATAAGTGTTAGATAAATCTGTAATTAAGACTAATAAGATAACCATATTAATAGTGAAATAAGCTGAACTGACATTCGAAGATAAAGAAAATACCAAAATGCTGATGCTAACAGTTTAATCTTGCCCTGTGTAGTTGCCACTGGTCATTCAAACCTACTTGATTATGCTTGAAATGCCCTTCAAATTTTACCTCATAAATTCAGGTGAAGTGAATAGGATATAAATTGCATTTTATCAGAATGATACCTTGCGCACTGGTATGTAGTGTACAGGAGTAACATGACAAATCTTCCTTTATTCATCTAATTTTAGATTTTGTACGCCAAGCATAGATTTTGTTGTGTGTATGGAAAATAAATATGAATACTTTCCCCCTGACATTGGCAGCAAGACAAACATTCTTGCAATCACCCAATATATTAACATTATACTGGAGAACTTAGCCAGTGTAATAAGTCAAAGACAATAAAATATATAAAGATGGGAAAGGAAGAAATAAAACTGTCAATATTTGCCAACAGCATATTGGTATCTATAAAAAATCCAAAATAATCCACATATAGATCATTAACATTTATAAGCAAAATTAGTACTTCTACTATTTAGAAAGTCCATACAAAAATAATATCTTTGTATTCTAGCAATAAACAATTCAAAAATGAAATATTTACAATTTTACTATTAACATTTAAAATTACATTCAAAAACACCAAACACTTAGGAATATATCTGAAAGATGTGCAAAACTGCTGTACTGAAAACTGTAACACATAGATGAGGGAATTTAAAGACTACTTAAGTAAATATTTATGAATTTGAAAGTTTAATATTGTAATAAGATCAGTTCAATCTAAACTGATTTATAGGAATCCTATTCATTATTCACAGTAACATAATAAAATATGTTGTATTCTAGTGTGGAAATTCTAAAAGTTATTAGAGAAACGCAAAGAAGAAAGACTAATCAAGGCAAAGAAAAAATCTGAAGAATTTACCTTCTAAACATCAACTCTTATCAAAGCTGTGAGGGAAGTATGGCCTTTTCAATAAGTGATATTGGGTCAATGGGATATCCATATGGGGAAAATAAATCTCACACTATACTCAAAAATAATTCCAGGTGAATTGTAGTTCCACATGTGAAAGGCAAATCAATAACGCTTCTAGATGAAAACATACATAAAATCCTTGTGACCTTGATTTCTCCATCAGACAGTAAACAGCAACTCACCATAAAGGAGAAGATTGATCAAATTAAGTAAATTAAGAACTTCTATTAAATAAAAGAGTCAAAAGACAAAGCACGAAGTGAAAGAACAAAAAAGGTATATATTCATATAAGGGATATACAACAAACAAGCAATCAATAAATAGGGACAGACCACCCAATATATAAATGGAAAACACTTGGACAGTTTTTTCATAAAGAAGAATATCCAAATAACTAATAAATATATGAAAAAATCACCATAGAAGAGAAAAGTGAAACCACAATGTGATACCACTAAACACCCTCAGGAATGGCTAAAATTTAAAAATAAAAACATAAAAATAAAAAGCCTGACAATATTCAGTGCAGGCAAGGATCTGGAGCAAGTAAAACTCTCATACACTGCTGGGTGGGTGGGAATGTACACCTGTACAATCACTTTGGAAAACTCTTTAGCAATATCAACTCAAGCTGATCATATGTACAGCCTATGATCCAGCAATTCTATTCCTAGGTATATACTCAACCGAAATGTGCACAATATATTCATCAAAAAAACAGGTGCAAAAATGTTCATAGCAGCACCATTTGGAATAACCAAAACTGTAAACAATCTAAATAACCATCAATTCCAAAATGAATAAATAAATTGCTCTATATTTATCCAATGGAATACAATAGCAATGAAAATAAACTCCTAATACACAGAGTGAAATGAATGAATTTCACATATATAATGTGAAAAAAGAGATAGACACAAAAGAGTAATACTATAGATTCCATTCATATAAAATTCAAAAATTGGTAAAATTAGAGGAGCCGGAATAGTGATTACCTTAGGGGAGAAGGTAGATGTGGTAACTATAACGAGGTAAGCTTCCAGGTGCCAGAAAGTTACTTTAGCTTATCTCAGTGGTGATTACATGAATGTGCTCCTTTTGTGAAAATTAATTGAACTCTATACCCATGATTTGCATATAAATGTTAGACTTCAGCAACAAATAAGTCAATTTAAACAAACAAAACCAAGTATTTGGTCCTTTAAGGTGGAAAATCCTCTGGACAGTTTGACGTAGAATAAACTAGATAAGACATAAATACAACATTAGGTAAGGAGATAGTATAATCAGGCACAGAAAAATTTTAATTGTAAGAAAAAAGTATAAATTCATGTAATTATGTTTTAAAAACTAGACACTTTAAAAAATGTGATTGAGAGAAAATCTAAGTAGTCTAAAACCAGAAAAAAAATATGAAAGTTTGTAAAAAATCAACTCCTTCAAGGGTGCAAAAAATCAACCCTTTCAAGGGTGCTTGGTCTGGATGGATGTATGATTTTATACAACCTAAAGGAGTGCATTATAGAAAATTATGAAAAGTACTATAACTAATGAATCAATATATTAATAATATAGTTTATGTTATAAAAACTTTTTTAAATGTTTAAATATTTTTTCATAATTCTTTTGCAAAACATAATATTTATTGAAATAAAAATATAATTAAAATGGAACTAACATAATACAGGTGTGACAATGAAGTACAGGTATACCAATGAAATGTTAACAAGTCATGTTTGGCAATATTAACACATCATGGTAATGCCGGGCTTGTCCTATGATGAAACCAGGAAGTTGCCACGATCTTTTTTTTTTTCAATTTTTTATTTTATTGAGATCACACTGGCTTATAACATTTTAAATTTCAGGTATAAATCATTCTATTTTGGCTTCTGTATAGACTGCATTGTGTTCACCACCAAAAGTCTAGTTTCCATCCATCGCCACACATATGTGCTCCTTTACCACTTTTGCCCTCCCCCCAACTCCTTTCCCTTCTGATAACCACCAACCTGTTCTCTGTGTCTATGTGTTTGTTTATCTTCCACATATGAGTGAAATCATATGGTATTTGTCTTTATCTGTCTAACTTATTTCATTTAGCATAATACCCACAAGGTCCATCCATACTGTTGCAAATGACATGATTTTGTCTTTTTTATGGCTGAGTAGTATTCCATTGTATATATATACCACATCTTCTTTAGCCATTAAAGAACTCATACAACAAAACAAACAAACAAAAAAAAAACCAACCTAATCAAAAATGGGCGGAGCATATGAACAGACATTTTCCCAAAGATTTACAGAAGGCCAACAGGCACATCAAAAGATGTTCAACATCACTAATTATTAGAAAAATGCAAATCAAACCCACAATGAGGGGCCGACCCGGTGGCGCAAGAGGTTAAGTGCTCACGCTCCACTGCGGCAGCCCAAGGTTCGCCGGTTCAGATCCCAGGTGCGCACCAATGCATGCTTGTCAAGCCATGCTGTGGCAGCATCCCATATAAAGTGGAGAAAGATGGGCATGGATGTTAGCCCAGGACCAGTCTTCCTCAGCAAAAAGAGGAGGATTGGCAGATGTTAGCTTAGGGCTGATCTTCCTCAAAAAAAAAAAAAAAAAACACAATGAGATATCACCTCACACCCGTCAGAATGGCTATTGTTAAAAAGATGAGAAATAACAAGCATTGGAGAGGATGTGGATAAAACGGAACCCTCGTACACTGCTGGTGGGAATGCAAACTGGTGCAGCCACTATGGAAAACAGTACAGAGATTTCTCAAAAAATTAAAAACAGAAATACCGTATGATCCAACTATTCCACTTCTGGGTATTTATCCAGAGAACATGAAAACACTAATTCGAAAAGATATATGCAGCCCTATGTTCATTGCAGCATTATTCACAATAGCCAAGAGTTGGAAGCAACCCAAGTGCCACAATCTTAATTATACAAGCTGTGAAGATTTTTTCCAACTAATGTGAAGTTTGGATCCTCCCACAGGGACTTTTGCACTTCCCAACTTTTTCTCTCCTTACGTCTAAATTTGCCATTTTGGATCTATTTCTAGACCAAGGTCTACTTGCCACGTAGAGGCAAGATGCAGCAGAGATGATGTGGAGCCTAAATTCCTGCTTTTGAGGTACCCTTTTCACTGAAAAAGTATGGTTCAACAAATACCCTGAACTCTGAGCAATTAAATTAGTGAATTCTCTTCTTTTGAGGAGAAGGGGAAGAATGGGAAGGATTTGGGCAGCAGGGTGCTTGGAGTGAGAAAAAGAACAAAAGCAAACCCTCACCTTTTGTATTTATTTTACAGACTCTAAGAGCTCAGAAGTGAATTCTTATTTCCAGTTATATCATAAAATAAGCTATAGAGTTGGGTTTGGAGCCAGCCTGTATCCTCTCATGCAAGCTTATTGTTAAATTTGTAAGTCAGTTGTTAAAAACATTATTAAAAAATACACAAACTTACAATTAAATACAGTAATAGGTCACCTACAACAAGGATACTGTTCTGAAAAATGTGTTGTTATGCAATTTCCTCATTGTGCAACCATCATAGAGTATATTTACACAAACCTAGATGGTATAGCCTACTGCATACCTAGGTTATATTGTACTAATCTTATGACCACTGCTGTATATGTGGCCTGTCATTGACTGAAATGTTGTTCTTTGGCACTCAACAGCAAATCATATTAAAAACAAAGATAATAAGTATTCCAAATTCATCACTTCCTAATTTTTTTTACTATCTTCTTTGCTCTTAAGGTTATCCACATCTTTTGTAGCTGTATGGTGTAAATGCTATACAATGGTGTGCTGTTGCACATCTCTTCTCAACTCCATAGTTAGTGAGGTCATGTTGATAGTTTGAAATCAACTGTGTTGGCGGTATTTACACCACATAAATCACAAACACTACAAATTAGGACACTTCCACTCCCTTGCAGAAAGTCCACTGTCAAGTGTTTACCAGCATATCCTGAGATTCTCTGTCAACGATAAAAATGTTCTGAACATAATTCTCAACAGTTAAATCATTAGAAATTGGTTTATAGACAAAGTGACTATATATCATATTTATATATCTGCTGTCCCAGCCTAATTATTAACAGTGCCAGCTTTTCATTCTAAAAAGTGTCTCCTTTAGATGGTAAATTATGTCATTACTCTCCTTACAGAGCAGGCTTGCTCATCCTCAGCACTATGAGTATACTGGGCTGGATAATTCTTTGTTGTGGGAGACTGTCCTGTGTATTGTAGGATGTTTAGCAGCATCCATGGCCTCTATGTACTAGATGCCTGTAGCCCCCTTCCCTGCTTATGACAACTAAAAATGCCTCCAGGTATGGAAAAATGACCCCTGGAGAGCAAAATTGCCCCCTTCTGAGAACAACTGTCATATAGTATAAGGGTAAAAACAATTCAAAAAAAAAAAAAGAAGAAAAATTTTATTCTCTCTGGTGCCAAAAGGGAAAGAGATCTCCTTTTTTCTTAGATTTTTTTCCTTTAGAAATGCCATTGTAAATTCTTTCTCTGTCCCTTTGATTTGTAAGTCTTTTAAAAAGTGAGAAAAGCCTCTTGCCAATTTTACAATCCAGGAAAGTTTTTCTTAAGCACCTTGGAACCTTTTCTTTGAATTGAATACATCAAGGAAGATAGCAGCTTCTCTCCCTGTGTCTGTGGGAGTTTATCCTAGGTGCCTGGCTCCAAGTAGTCACTATCCGCTTGTCGTAGAGATATGTAACATATTATGTTCTGTTGGATAAAGACAACTAGCTAACACACCAATACCAAGTGAATTTAGGATGAACTATGCAGAGCAAATGGTTCTAAGTTCTCTTACCCATGGGAAAGTTATCATTTATCTGAGAACATGTAGGTAATAGATTGCATCTGCCCGGCTATTTTTATAAAAGGGTGAGATTTCCTTCCGTCTTCACAATCTCTTTAGCAAATTCCCTGTGATGCACATCCAGTCTAGTTTAATGCTTATTCAGTAATAAAACTGCTAAATTCTTTACTGCTTTTGTAGAAAGAATTCACTAGGTTGATAGGAGATTTTATTTTTATTTTCCCCTATAAGAACAACATCAGGCGTGAGGAGGAATAGAGAAAGCTGAAGCAAAATAGGACAAAGGAGTGAAGAAAATTGTGTCAACCATCAGATAAACACAAGAAGCATTTAATCTTAAGCATAACCCTTTCAAGAGCCAACTTCATGTCATATTTTGGGGGAAAATCTTTTCTTTTTCCCCCTTGCATCTGCTCCTAAGTTAATATGTGCTGAACATTACTTCCCATTATTATCAGTCTTCTCGCCATTGTTCTCTGCTCCTATAGCTTCTACCCTCTCCCTGCATCCAGGACTCCCCTGACACGGAACATCATTCCACTTCATTCATCCCCTCAACAAGCCTTTAAGCAAGACTATTATGTTTTGTAGATTTTCCTGAGGAAATGGAGCAGGTGATAATGAGGAAGGAGGCAGCATCATAGCACACCAGAGCTGGCAATAGAAAACTGAACCTGGTAATCATTATCCCAAAGTTTCTTCTTACCCTTGCCACAGGGACTTTCTCACTATCCAATTTTTTCTCTCCTCATCTCTGGACTTGCACTTTGGAGCTCTTATCTCTAGACCAAGGGTAATAAAAGATGTCCAAAACATCTTTTTGTGTGTGTGTCACTATTTTGTTAGTCCCCACAGTATCTAAAAATACCATGTATCTAGGCAGCTACTAAGCTTGGTCCCAATTATGAAAACATGAGGCAGTTAGCAATGTAAGCAAAGTGGAGAGAGTGCGATTAAGAGATGCTAGATGTTACATTCGGGATCCTCAGGTGAAATTGGGGTTGGGAAGAGGAGAAAGTCATAGCAAGCTGAATTTTGGAGAAAGCAGGGAAAGAACAGAGGGAATGATATACGGAGGAGACTGAATGCATAAAGAGCTGATAGTTACACGGAGAGAAGGAGACACGCAGTTGAATCACCTCAGTGGCAGATCCTTAGATTGAAGATTCATAGTGTCTTGTGACTGAGAACCCCAGTGCTTCAAGGACCCTCTCAATTCTCAAAATATATTTAATTCTTCGTGAGGATTTGTATATGTCTATTCATAGATTTGGTCTTACAACGTGTATTTATCACCTGCTCTGTGTCAGGCACTGTAATAGACTCTGAGGATATGCTGATGAATGCTTCAGACAAATCTCTGCCCTCATGGAACTCATATTCTAAGGGAATGTTCTCAAGAGATTCCCTAGCTCCCTCTTGTTACATGTACCCTTACAGTGAGCCCCACATTATTTAATATAACTTAGGTTTTTTATAAGTGATAAACCTAAATAAAACATTAGACAAATATAAAGAAGTAGAAAAAATAAATCTCCTTCTTGGAATGGTCTTAAACCTCTATACCTTGCCATTGTTGGACAGCTTCCAGGCTTTTATTTATAGGTGGAAGCTTATGGTATTACCATTTTTTATAGGTCAAAATGCTTGAATACTGGCAATTTCACATAGTTAAACTTAATATATTTTTCTTGATATCTGCAGATTACTATAAGAGGAAATTTCCTCTTTAAAACTCTTGTTAACATTAAAATTTATTTTCAATATGATTACATGTTAGTGGCTAAATAATCAAAATACTTGAATGAAAGTCAAAATTACCCGAGATAAACACTTTTGAAAGGAAAGAGTATGAAATAAGAAATTCCTAGTGTTGAGGAATAAAATGATGTGAATGAAAATTGACATTATTATATATAAATATGTTCAAATAACATTTTATAAAAATTAACTTGATCTTGGGGGAAAGGATAGCATCAAAAAAATTACAATGTCAGTGAAAAATTAGATGGAGCACTATAACACTTCAGGAGGTTTCTATATAATAATGGAAACAAACATCTGGTTCCTTAGATATATGGTTTGCTCACACTCTGAAGAATATAAACTGGTATTAGAGATTCTGCTACTTTCTATACTTAATGGCATTGCATTATAAACAGTGGATCTCTAAGTCCAAATTTGCGTATTGTAATAGGCAGCACCCACAGGGTAGAAGAAAACACCTCAAGTAAGGTTGGAGTCAAAACGGGAATAACAACAACAAAGCTAAACTAAACATGTATTTCCAGGTCCTGGAAAATTCCTCCTTCTCATCGGCTCTCTTCAGTTCAAGGCAGCTCCAGCAACTATACCTGTTTCGTGATGTAGATGACTGATGTTTGGAGGGAACTGTAGTATGGGAAAAGGCAGAGGCTCATTCTCCGGGTGCTCTGGGCAAGATGCCCAGGGTTGGGAGTCTGTTATTTAGCTTGCTGTTCCTGCCCTCGTCCTCACACCTGAGAGCTGGGCTTACTCTGAGCAGCAAGTGATCATGAAAATTATTTGTGATTACCAGAAAAGAGAAAATTGTATGTTTCTGTAACACCTAACTTATCTAAAGCATATCAAAGAACATACACAAAAGACTTCAAAAGTAACAATACTTAAAAGCATAAGGATTAAATGATAATATTGCTTCATAACAAAATAAAATAACAAAAAAATAGCCTGAGGAAAATGACAAATGTATTAAAACATAGAGAATTTTCTAAAACAATCTTAATTTACCATGAGACCAGTATAGGCATAATGGGAGTTCCAGAAAGAGGAGAGAGTAAAAAATTCGTATGGTAAATGCAAGGATCCAAAACAATCTTGAAAAAGAACAAAGTTGGACAACTCACTTTCTGATTTCAAAACTTACTACAAAGCTAGTTGTCAAGATGGTGTAGTACTGACATAAGTCTAGAAATATAGATCACTGGGATAGAATTCGGAGTGCAGAAATAAACCCTTACATTTATAGTCAATTGATTCTTGACAATTCAATGGGGAGAGAATAGTCTTTTCAAAAATGTTGCTAGGACAACTGGATATCCACATGCAAAACAATGAAGTTGGACATCTGCCTCACGCCATATACAAAAACTAACTCAAAATGGATCATAGAACAAAATGTGCCTCCTAAAACTATCAAAGTCTTAAAAGAAAACTTAGAAATAAATCTGTGACCTTGAGTTAGGCAATGGTTTCTTAGATATGACACCAAAAGCACAAGCAACAAAGAAAAACAAGGTAAATTGTACTTCATAAAAATTAGAAACCTCTGTGCTTCAAAGGGTACCATCAAGAAAGTGAGAAGATAACCCACAGAATGAGAAGAAGCATTTGCAAATTCTATATTTTATGAGAGACTTTTATCTAGAACATGTAAGGAATTCCTACAACTCAGCAATAGAAAGACAAATAACTCAATTAAAAAATGAACAAAGGATTTGAATAAACATTTCTCCAAAGAAGATATTCAGATGTCCGATGAGCACATAAGAAGATGGTCAACATCATTAGTCGTTAGGGAAATGCAAATCAAAACTACAGGAGATACCACTTCATACCAACAATCCAGATATCCATCAGCAGATGAATGGATAAAGTTTAGTGTATCAATACAAGAGAATATTAACTGACAATAAAAACGAATGACATGCTGATACAAGCTACCACATGGCTAACCCTGAAAACATATACCAATGAATGAAGCCAATCATAAAGGACCACATACTGTATGATTCCATTTATATGAAATGTCCACAAAAAAATCCATAGAAACAGAAAGTAGATTAGTGGTTGCCAGAGGAAGGGAGGAGGGGGGAATTTGAGAGTACTCCTAATGAGTACAGAGACTTTTAGGGTGATAATGTTCTAAAATTACATAGTGGTAATGGTTGCACAACTCTGTGAATATACTAAAACCCACTGAATTGTACACTTTAAAAGGGTGAATTTTATGGTGTGTTAATCATATCTCAACAGAGCTGTTATAAAAAACATCTTAATCTGGCTGCTGGAATAGGAGTAAAATGAGTATAATGCAGATGAGTTGACTTTTTTCTATCAGGTAATTCAAAGCTTTCTGTAGCTACCTGAAAATGACAAAATGGAAGTATCAGTTTCTGGTGTTGACCACTATAATGAACCCTTCATCACCCATCTAAGCAGTAGGAGGCCTTTTCTTTGCCACTCCTTAGTGTTCCCTAGAGTAGCATACTCAGGTTAATAAACAGACCTGTTTTATCAAGAGTCTAAGCAAAAATGTTAAAAAAAAAAAAATTTTCCAAAGTGAAAAAGGCATGGCAAAGTCAAGTAGATATTATCTTTGGATTATCTGTGTCTCTACATCATCTCTCCCTCGTCCTTATTCTTTTTGATTACATATCAAATTACTATAGCTTTTAAAATATTTGTAAGTGGGATGGGAAAAATATCTAGGGGCATCTGAAATGATCTGTCTTATTGGAAGATAAGAAGCAAAGAAACTTGAGTTTTGGTAAAATAGAGGCAGAAGGAGTGCACATATATTTCTTGAAGGATTTAGGAGTTAAAGGAAGAACCTAAATTCAGGTGTCTGCTGTCTAAAATCTGAGATCACCAATATAGTGATCTGAAAAGCATCAGTATTTCTGACAGAGATCTAAGAACAGAGTTAGATTCAAACAAGAAACAATTCTTTCCATTATCATTTTCTAATAAGTTGAAGAGGGAAATTCTTTCTGATAAGAATTCTATTATTCTTTATAGAAAATCATCAAAATGAAGGCAGAGAACAATCTGTCACAGTTTTAATCAGCACGCACAATAGAATAAGAGGAAAAGATGTAGAAAAAGTAAGAGAGAAAAAAACCAATGTGAAAGATGCTTGGTTAACTCTAGGAGAAAACAGCTGAGACAGATTAATTGGGGAAGAGGACTTCATATTAGTATTATTGAGTGTGGGAACCTGAGTCAGCAGACTTGAACAGAGAAAAGGAGCAAAGAATCAAAAAACCCAAGATTATAGTGGGCCTCTTTGCCTCTTTCTTTCCTATCTCCTGAATTGCCACCAAAACTCTTAGCTCAGTCCTATGTACATATTCACAACAAAAGTATTTGTAGAGACTACTGAAGCTGCTGCTTAATATATTTTATTTTATGTTAGGGGAGGAAAGATATTATTTTAAATGACCTTTAACAATATTCACTATATCTCTAGAGAGATTTTGATTTTTTTATATATAATAAATAATACTTCAACTTATTTTAAAATAAGTTAAAATAACTTCACAAATTCACAAATGAAAATTATATTTTTTGATGGTAGGTGTATATCAAACTATAGATTTAGATGCAACTGAATGTTTATGAAGTCAATAATATTTAAAAATTCCTGCTTTCATAACTTGATATCCGGAATTGTTTCAATTAGCACTTCATAAATTCAACTTTTTAATAAAAACATTTTTGTGTTTTAATTCTAATTTATTAAATATATTAGAAATTTAGGCTTCTACTTATAAAGCACTTCAGTCCAAAGTTTCATCACGGATTTGGATAATCTTTATTCCCGATAAATCAGACACCAAATAAGTCCGATTACTTTCTCATTTTAACAAAGTTTTTATTAGATGTGGAGACATCTTAATATGCTATATAAAATTTTTAATTAGATAATCAACTTCTAAAGCTGCTGAATAGCGTCTTGAGACAAATTTGCAAACTTATCACCATGTCCACCCCCCTCATGAGCTTGTAGTTTAACACAGTGTTCCTTATGCCTCTTATGAAACAACGGTCCATATTCAACCACCGGAGTCTGTGACTAAAAACAATTACCAACTTTATAATGGTCAAAAGTACCACTGTGGTTTATGGTGCTCAGCTAAGTGCTTTATCAACCGAGCTCTTGCTTCACCAGCATGCTCTTCTGGCTTACACTAACTACCAAGAACTTTGGCTCAATAGGCACATGGCAACTCTCAAAACTCTTCTGTTCAAAGAAAGGAGATTAAATTATAAACACTATTTTAATAGACATTTAAACAGCATCAATTTGTGCCGTTACTGATTTTAATAGCCCAAAACACTTCCAGGAGCTCCGTGAAGGTCTACAGACCACGGTAAGGAAACACTGCTCCAAAGCAGTGCCAGATAGCACTGTACTTGAAGATGAGGTTGCAAACGAGATCATTCATGTAGAGTGCCTCCTGTGTGTCTGGAAAATAATAAGCATCTATTGTCGACGATGATGATGATAAATAAATACTCTACTTTTTTTTTTTTTCTGTTTTTTTTTTTGCTGAGGAAGATCCACCCTGAGCTAACATCTGTGCCAATCTTCCTCTGTTTTGTATGTGGGTCACTTGTCACAACATAGCCACTGAGTGGTGTAAGTCCACGCCAGGGAACCCAACCCCGGGCCTCCAAAGTGGAGTGCACCAAACTTAACCACTAGGCCACCAGGCCTGGCCCCAATACTCTACTTTTTAATCACGCTAATTACTAGTACAGTGTTTTCTAGGTGTTAGGTGTCAATTCAATTATTTTTTTATTTCAAAGAGAGAGACTAGAGATTGTGCCTGGATTAGAGAATGGACTGGAACATGGTCAACAATAATATTACTCTCTCTTCTGGCTTCTCTGCTTCCAGGGAAGACACTGATCATCAGTCATAGCACCCCTTCCTCCAGAGACCTGAGGGACCTTTACAACCCCTGCTACCTGGTGTCCAAGCATCCAAGACAAATCAGAGTTGCTATGCCTGACAAAGATTATTGCTACTCTAAAGGTCTTATCTCAAGGATTAGGGAGTTTAAATGGCAGTAGATTACCCAATCTAGCATCCAAGGAAAGGATGTGAAGTTTAGAACTAGGAAATTTAGAGTTATGTGATGGATCTACTGTGACTCCTTTTAAACACATACATACATACATGTGGGATAGAGAGATTATTCAAGGAAATTATTTACTAAAATGTGGTCGATGGGGAATAAGTAAGTAGTAGATATATAAATTATAGGTTATATCAACAAGCCTTTATCCAAAGCTCTGGGGTCAGATGGGTATAAAAAATATTAATTTTAGGATAGCTATATAATATATTGTTTACTAGCCCCTATATGGTTTGGGGTAGCATTCTATAATCAAAAATATTAATATTTCTGCAGCAAAATGCATGAATATATCTGTTAACTGGCATAAATAAAGCCCATAATTAGCTTCATGTGAGTTTAGATCATTTCAGGTCAGTAATTATAGATAAGGGTTTATTGACATGTATTTAGGGTGGAACACTAGGAATAAGATTTTCATGTATAATGTACAGGAGTACAATTGTAATGTCTGGCATCCTTATATCACTGTGAAATAATAAGAAATATATATTTGGCCTCTGCTCGTGATTCCTGACACAGAATTCCTAAAACCTTTGTAACTCCTTACACAGAGCTGCTAAATCTCTTGGAATTTCCTGGATGATAGAAGCGTCTTTTGTTCCAATAAGATGATTCTTAGTGGATTCCTGGATGGCTTCAGGATGAGGGCTGGTCACCAGAAAGACCAAGCCATGATTAGAAGCTTGGAAACTTTCAGCCTCACTGCCCATGCTCTGGGGAGGGGAGAGGAGCTGGGAATTGAGTTAATAATTGATCATGCCCACGTGAGGAAGCCTTCATAAAAATCTCTAAATTATGGGTGTTTGAAGAGCTTCCAGGTTGGTGAACACATCAACATGCCGGGAGGGTGGCACATCCCAACTCCACAGGGACAGAAGCTCCTGCACTCAGGACCCTTCTGGACCTCTCCCTACGTACCTCTTCATCTGGCTGTTCATCTATATCCTTTATAACAAACTGGTAAACATAAGTAAAGAGTTTCCATGAGTTCTGTGAGCCATTATAGCAAATTATTAGACCTGAGGAGGGATTGTGAGAACCCCAGATTTATAGCCAGTTGATTGACAACTTGGGACTTAAGACTGGTGTCTGAAGTGGGGGAAGTCTTGTGGGACTGAGCCCTTGATTGTGGGGTCTGCTATCTCCAGATAGTGTCAGAATTGTAGGACACCCAGATGGTGTCCAAAGAGTTGGAGAATTGGCTGTTGGTGTGGGAATACCCCACACGTTTGGTGTCAAAGTGTTCTGTGGTAGAGAAACAGTTTTCCTCTAATAACTATCCTCAAAACACTTCTGTGGTAAATCTGAGAGTAATGCAGGACTCTGGTCACCATACTTTGTGAAAAGGTTACTTCTTAAATTACTTCCTGACTATCCACTACTATAAAGTTCTGGCTTTTAACTCTTTTGAGAATGTGTCTAATTTACATTGGACGGTGTCAGTAGCATTAGCCTCACTTATGAACAAATTAAATGGAGTACAATAAAGTCATTAAAAGTGTTCAAGATTTTCTGGGTCCTATATTGTACTGCCTAGCTCATGACATTCAATCCCTTAGTAAACCTACTAAGAGAAAGAGAGAGAGATTTGAAAGCCCATGGTTGAGAAACTCTCGTTCTTTCAAATTTTCTCTTTATCATCTATGATTTAGAATGCACATAGTGGAGCTCCACTTCTAATGTGGGTGAGCAGCATCTACCGCACCTGACCCTCCCATACATAACGATTATAAATACAAGGTCGAAAAAAAAAAAATGACCTGGAGCTAACTTGAAAAGACTTCCACTGGCCGAAGATGAAACTATTTGAGCGTCTTCAATAATGACAATAAAGGCAATGAATCAAAACCCATCAAATGTGTTTAAATCCATGAGTTGATCACTTTCTGGCAAGCAGTAAATAAAGAAATAGTATCAAACATTCACCCTGTCTTTCCTGAAAGAACTGTACCATTGGGTAACCAAATAATGGATAAAGGAGAGTATCTTTTCATTAATGTATTTAATTTAATAAATGTAAAAAAATGATAGAATTAAAACATCAACATTTTACAACCCCCTTAATGCATATACATGTATATATACAGTCAGAATACACTATACCACACAGGATACTATGTATACATATATATGTTAGCAAAAATGAATGCTTAATGTCTTTCTCAATATATACACACACATATATACATACGCTTAGTGCCTGTATATGTATATATATATACACACATATATATGCTTAATGTGTAGATATGTTTAATTTCATATTTATAGACATAAAATGGCATTAAGCATGTGTGGGTGTGTATATATATACATAGAGAGAGAGACATTAAGCATTCATGTCTGCTGACATCATAAACTATATAATATATGTGTGTGTGTGTGTGTGTGTGTGTGTATATATACACATAGACCTTAAGTATTCATGTTTGCTAACATCATAAAAGAAAACAGAGGAACACAGTCTCTTCTCATAGCCGGAGTGATCCTCTTAAAGTATAAATCAGGAGCCGGCCCAGTGGCACAAGTGGTTAAGTGTGCGCACTCTGCTGTGGCAGCCCGGGGTTCGCCAGTTCGGATCCCGAGTGCGCATGGACCCACCCCTTGGCAAGCCATGCTGTGGTGGCATCCCATATAAAATGGAAGAAGATGGGCACGGATGTTAGCCCAGGGCCGGTGTTCCTCAGCAAAAAAAAGAGGAAGATTGGCAGATGTTAGCACAGGGCTAATCTTCCTCACAATAAATAAATAAATAAATAAATAAATAAATAAATAAATAAGTAAGTATAAATCAGATTATATCACATTTCTGGTCAAAATCCACCATAGCTCTCCATTTTCCTAAGAGTGAAAGCCAACGTCCTTACAAATGCCTATGAGGACATGTGAGAACTGTCCTTGAGTTGGCTCCTTACTTAATTTCTCTCTCTTGACTGCACTCCTGCTGTAGTGATTTCCTCCCTGTTCTCTGACACTCAAAGTGTGCTCCAGCTTCAAGGCCTTTGCATTGGCTGTATCTTCTCCCTGGAGTGCTCTTTTCCCTGATTGTCACACAGCTAACTCCTCCACCTCTTTCAAATGTTTGCACAAAAGTTATCTTCTCAATGAGGATTATGGATCCATCCCATTAGAAACTGCATTCAACTCTCTTCTCTCTCCTGCCACATGTACACATACACCCTGATTCTGCTCTGTATTGTTCTAAGGCTCTTATCATTACTAATAATCACTACCGTATTGTTAGGGGTTGAATTTGTGTCCCCCACCATCCTCCACAAAAGATATGTTAAAATCCTAATCCCTAGTACCTCAGAATGTGACCTTATTTGGAAATAGATTAGTTGCAGATATAATTAGTTAAATTAAGATTCTACTGGAATGAGGGACGTACTCCAATATGGCAGGTGTCCCTATAAGCAGAGGGAAGTTTGGACACAGAGACAAAGTCACGTGATGACAAAGGCAGAGATTAGAGTTATGCACCTGCGAGGACCGCCAAATGATTACTATGTAATTCACTTTTTTTTTTTTTTGGTGAGGAAGATTGTCCCTGAGCTAACGTCTGTGCCAATCTTCTTCTATTTTGTACATGGGACACCCCCACAGCATGACTTAAGGAGCAGTGTGTAGGTCCACACTCGGGATCCCAACCGATGAATCCCAGGCTGCGGAAGCAGAGTGCGCAAACTTAACCACTATGCCACTGGGCCAGCCCTGTAATTCACTTTTTATTGTTCTTACTGCTTACTGTTTGTCCACCTCCTGCCGCTGACACCACCTTCACCCCATTCCCAGAACATCAAATGAGCAGGGATCTTTTCCGTTGCTCTATCCCAAGCACCCAGAGGAGTTCCTGGTACACAGCAAGTATTCAATAGATAGCTGAATAAAATAATCCTCATATACATTTCTTCATCATTTAATCATGTTAGTTGCTCTTTCCACATTTCTCAGCTTTTTTTTTTTTTCCATTTAGTGTTTTATTATTTACAGTATTTATTATTCACAGTAATGGGCCACATGGCTGACAGGAATAATTTCAATAACCACTAAAACTCAATTTAACATCTCTTCCTGAATAAAATATTTTAAAATAATTGTTAAAAAGTAATGAGGTTGACTGTTTATAATTTCATCTCCATTTATTTCCCCTGCCGTGCTTTGCGAAGACTCTATGGAACAAGTCATCAAATCAGACAACAGGCGAGAATAGAAAAAAAGTTAGATAATCAGCTCTTGAGCAATGGAGAGTTGATCGAACATAAATTGTTTAACTCACTAAGCAAGTCTCCATGGAAGAAATTATTCTTCATAATAATCTTCTAAAACCATTAATCTCCATGTTAATGACTTCTATCTACCAATCCATTCAAACTTCTCAACTTTCAATTAGAACATTCAGTCATTTCTGGTTAGGGAAGATAAATTGCTTCCTTTGAGTTCAATAGTTTAAGAGCCCCAAATTAGTTTATCCAGTGTAACTAAACTCATCTATCAGCGACCATAAAATGGTGGAGTTTGACAGTTATTGTGCATTTGCTAATGTAAGTTACTCTGACAAGACAAAATGCTTCCTTATGTGGTTACATTTGCCCTCATCAGTGAGTTTTTTCCCCTTTAGCCACTAAAGTTTAAACTTCAAATTGATTGCCCTAGTGAAAATCAAAATACCTATTGCTTTTAAATAAGAGGTTGTTGATCAGCTTAGACTTTTTTGTTTTTGGTCCACGGTAAGACAATAGTCTTGAATCCAAGCACTGAAAAGGGAAAAAGGTTTTAAAGCACACAAGCTTCCTTTTCCAAAAGCAAACCTTGATGTTCTTGATACCAACTCAAGACAAGGTTGACATGAGGGAAGCCATATTGTAGAAAAGAAGCCCTATTGTAACTTCGAATGACCTCTGACTTACTAAGCCAGCTGGATATGCACCCTCCAAGAGATCTAACTGCTCTGTAGATTTTACAATCCCTGCTTGTGCATGTACCTCCCAGCTGCGATAAGATGATAAGTTTGTTCTTTTGAGTTCCTTAGGAATGTGATGACCCCCAGAGAGTCTATGCTGATAGCCATCATCAATGAAAACTGAAAGACCTGGTGTGGCAACTCCCAGTCTGTAATACCTAAGGAAGGGTCAACATTCCCAACCCCCTCCCCTATAACCCACTGGCCTATGTAACTGCTGTAAGATTTTGTGTCCCCTTAAGATGGTTCTTTGAGACATTTGTCAGCCATCTTCCCACTTGCTAGCAAGCTGTAATAAACTGGCCTTTCTTTTCCACCATTTTCCTCTTGATAATTGGCTTTTGTCTTGCAGTGAGCAGATTGTGCCCTTTTATGTGGTAACATTCTGAACAGTTTTAACTGTGCCAATGTAAATAATCCACAACCAATTTATAATTCAAAATTGGGGTGAGTTTATTATGAGCCAGATCTGAGTACTAGCTCAGGGCCTTCCTTCCCCAAGGAAGGAAGGACACCAGAGAAGTGGGGTGTACAAAGTGGTTATATACAATCAAAGAGCATGTATCACGTATGATTGGAATGTCCCTTTTACAACAGTCACAAGATTGGCTAGCTTGCACAGTGATTCACATAGCAATTGATGAACACAGCAAGTAGCAGGTCTGTGGTCTCAAGCTCAGTGGTCACAGCAGGTCAGCAATCAATCTCTAGCCTAGGGAAAGATGCTTACCCTTAAGGATATGACGATGTGGGGAAAGTTACATCTTTCTTTATCTTAAAGGGCATTGCTCCTGTTTTTGGGACATAGTAAATACTTAAAAGCAGATATATGATGCATGCTGAACAGCCATGTCAGGCCCTTTTGGAAAAACAAGGTCAGGCCAAATTAGTTTTACACCAAATGGTTTCCTCATATACTCCAAGATGTCCTATTGCTTGTCATTTATTTATCAACTGTAAGCCACTGTGCAGAGAAAAAGGAAGATATTATTAGTTGGGGACATTCTAAGTAGGCAGAAAGAAATAGAAGCCCTTACAGTAAAAAGGAGGGGGAAAGAAAGAGAAAAGCAAAAGTGAACCGGAGTTTCTTTACTTTTTCTATCTGCTGTCATATAAAAACTGGGGGAGGACACTCATATAGCACCAGAGAGATGAGAGGGAAGCTCAAAGCTGAGGCGGCTTGTTGCCAGTTTAATATTTGGAAATCTAGAAAGAGACCCAAAAGCAGAGTGTTGTTGTAGCACCATGAGGTGAACACAACAGCATAGATATGGCAACGTAGTGTTTGAGCAGAGAAGGCCTGAGGAAGGCCATGCTGCCTGTCTCAGTTCTCCATGACTTACGTGAGGGGTAGAATTTCATTAGTTCCTGCAGAGTTCTTGGTGATGAATTTAGAGTTCTGGAATAGTCCACAGACTTGGCAGAGGCAAGACCCCACAAAGCAGACAGGCTATGCTCAGAACAGAATGGATGACGTGGCTGAGACTCAGAGTAACCAGTCAATGAGTACGTCAGCAGAGGTGGGGCTGCCAGGGCCGGACTCTCAGGCCTTGACCTTGCTGAGAACAGACCATATATTCTACAGCACAGGCAGAGGCTGATGTAACATAGAGGCCAAGCAAGATGATTACTGCTCAATTGGGGTTCAGTAGGAGCCAGCAGAGGGCACCATGTGGACCAGCACCATTTGCAGCTTCCTCTACGGGTGGGCATCAGCTAGGGAAGGGGAAGAAAGTCCCCACACAGACTTTGGACTTTCAAATTGATTTAATAACTACCAGAATTACCTATCACTTGCAAATTTAAAAACTTTCTTGTTTTGTTTTCTTGTTTTCCCTTACGAACAGGAATCAATACAGGGGATGGTTAAATCAGTTACAGGAACTGAAATCAGCAATGTTGTATTACACATTGCAGCATTGTGTGAAAATATTCAATTATTTTCAGGGACTTGGTTCTTTAAAAAACTGGCTAAAACAAACAAAAATTTCCAATTGAAAAGACTGACCTCAATTTACTAAGATAACATATGAGATCTTAGTACTGAAATAGCTTAAATCATATTAACTATTCTATATCTTGGCCCAAAAAATTAACCTTTTTTCCCCCTGTGGACACTTTAAGTATTCTTTAAAATTATTTAATCCTTGGAAACACAGATACCACTTATACTTCACATTTTAGAATACAAAAGATGTATATGAAAACAATCTTTGATAGTATTAATGTTGTGGTATGGGCCTAGAAAATATTTAATATCTATTTTTATTTGGTAAATTAATTGTATATTACTAGGATAGTGGAGATAAATTGACAATTTGATCAATTATCAATAATAGGAGATAAGCATTTTCCTGTAGGAGTTCTAAAACTATACCCAATGTTTACAGTTATGATCATGACTTGAGCATACATCTGTCAGTTAGTTATGATTTTTGTGGGCATATTAAACATTTTCTGTATTTTCACAAACTAAACAGTAAGAAGCCTATGAACATTAAGAAGCCTGTAGAAAGGAAGATAGATATCCCTCACATTTGAAATTAAATGTTCCCCAGGAAAAATATTTTTGCTTATTATAGTTTTGAACAAAAAATACTTTGTTGGTTAGATATAGTTTTTATTTTAGACAAAAAAAATACAATTCATTTGTTTATAAGACAAGATGAAAGGTAATATAACTACTTTTAAAATTAACATTACAGATTGGATTGACATTGACTTAATACAACCAAATGAATTCTTTATAACACATTAAAATTATCTTCCATATATTATGAACTGACATTCAAATCCAGAACTCTTATATAAATTAAATTCCATATGTTAACAAAATTTGTTTATTATACATACATAGTTATTGTGAATGTATTTTAAATGATTCCATTTGTTCTTTCCTTGGTAAACAGTGAGAATTATGACATATGAAGACAGTGTATAAGGGACATTAAATCAGCTTTGATCCCATTATTAAGAAATCCATATAGAATTGGATTAAGACAACAGGACATCATGCCTAACAAATGACAAATGCAATACACCAACTTGAAATGCCTATTTGAAATAAGGTTATCATTAAAATCAGTTACCACATGGAAAAGGTGTAGTGGCATCCAGCTAACAGCAAACACTAGTATCAATATAGTCAGTCTGTAGAAAACACTTCGAGATCTCTTTTTTATTCTCATGATAGAACGGTTTATTCTCATTTCATGAACATCTGAATTTTCTTCAGGTTTCATTTCAAAGCAGGTGGGGACCCCTGGTATGAACTTACTGGATGAAGAGAGCTGACTTTTCACAGAGCCAAAGTTTTCTGGAAGCGTTCTTGAAGGATTCTCTTGAAGAGGTCTTGCTGGAGCAGGCAACACGCATGCTGTCTTCTTGCTGTATCTTCTTCTGTGTTTTCTGATGAATGAATAACTCCATTTCTGGCTGTTAGAGAGTTTCTCCCGAGGCCCCCTCTTTTTGGATGGATGAAGAGTTAAGTTGATCATCTCATTTTCTTCCAGTTTGTTTTCTTTCTTGGACAATCCACAGCTTATACTCCTGCAGACACTGGTATGACTTACAGTTAGACAAACTAAAGGCAGAATATACTGAACTAGCAATAAAGAGATAGTAAAGGCAATTCTGTATGAATCAGATGGCCACGACTCAACACACAAATACCTGCTGCTCAGCAACGTTGAGCCAAATGTTTCCTGAAGTTCCACAAGACTGTGAAACACTGGAAGGGGAGAGCAAATTGCAAAACCCAGTGTCCAGACGGTAGCTATCAGGAAGTAGCCATGGTTTGCTGTTAAATTATTAGATATAGGATGTTTTATCATATGATACCTGACAATGGCAATTGATATTAAAATTAAAGTTGAAACGAGAACTGACACACATTGAAGGAAAGGCATAATATGACACATGACTTTGCCAAACATCCACTGATCCAGCAAGACAGAGGTCAGCGTGAAAGGTGAGCAAAACAGCACAACCAAGATATCAGAGAAGGCCAGATTTCCTATGAGGAAGTTTACCGTAGTCTTCTGATTACGTTTTCTCATCACAGCCATTAAAATGAGTAGATTTCCCATAAAACCAAGAAGACTTACAAATGTATACAGTCCAATCAGAAAATACTGCAAGTCATCTACACTGCTTTTATAGTCATCCCAGACTGGGAAATCAGCATTGCGAGTGGCAGCAGTATTGTTCTCTGCGGCAAGTGTCTTGTTATAATAATCCTTGAGCTCTAAATCCATATTATAGTCCTGCTTGGAATAAAAAGACATTAGTTAGCAACTCGAAAAAACTTATGTGACTACTATAAATTAATGCATAGAGAGGGAAACTAAATTTTACAATTTGCTCCCATTACTTTAGTAATCTCCAAAGAAAATTTAGTGAGGTCTTTACTTGGTTCCAAGTGCAGTACAAGTATCAGCCAATAACCATTATAGTAGTTTAAGTCTATCATTTCTACGTGTTAACTTGTGTTAAAATAGCAGATTTTGTTTTTTAAATTTATGTAGGAAATAATGTAAGGGAAGGAAAAGCTAAATTTAGATAAGAACTTCAAGATACCTAATTTACAATAGTTCATTAATGTTATTCTCCAGTCAAGGTACCTGATATACGGTGTAGTCACAGAATCTTACCTTAAACATTTCTTCCTTTCCTACTTGAATCAAGGCCAAACTTAAAAAGTCACCTGTCTTAAAGTATTCCTTGGTCTACTCAGCTGGGATGTGATCTCCTCTTAGGAACCCCATACTCTTCTGTTTATAGTCATCTGATGCTACATGTCACAATCTGCTTTGCACTGCAGTTATAATGTGTACCCGTCTGCCTTATTAATTTAAAAGCAATGGACGAAGCAGAAACTGTCCCCTACTCACCATGGTATACATCACAATACAGGGCACAGTAACTTCACCATTGCAGGTGTTAAAAAAATATTTATAGGAAAATGAAAAATTCAAACAAAAATCTAGTATCCTAAATATTGTCTAGTTCATGCAGTGTTCAAATCTAAGCTTCTCAAGTGTAGAAACACTATCCCAGGACCTAGATGTATATAGTAGGCATTCAGTAAATGTTTTTCAAGCTGGACTGTCGACTGTGTGACTACAATGCTGGATGGCAAAATCATTCCATGATCAATTCTCAGTCCTTTGAGAAGTGCCAGATTATCATGAACTAGGACAACCACTGAGCAGCAGTGCTGCTGGTGTTTTTAAAAACAAAATTTACCTGTTTACTTTTTAATTTAAAAACTGAAAATAGATTTCAGCTTAAAAAGATTAAATGTATTCATATTGTTTAAGGAAAATACTCTATCATAAAGTTAAATGTAGAAGTGATACTAATATAATATCCTATAATAAGTTCTCTCATTTCAAAGGAAATTAATAACAATATTATTAATATCACAATGGTATTACTTATTTACTGCTGCATATTAGAGATTTGACAGTACTGTCTGATGAAGCACAAAACTGCCTATAATATATCAATAAGAGGCAAAAAGAATTCTCCTCCTCTTTAAAAAAGTAAGCGCTCTCATCTTTTTAACATGAATTTCCTACAGAATACTCAGGACAGCAACAGTTAATTCTTATGAATATACATTGTTATAGAGATCTTGATATCTAGGTAGCATAAGAAAGCATTTTCACTAATAGCAATATATACTTATCTACCTATTTCTAGATCTATACTTGGATAATTATACTTAAAACTATAAAAATACATACATATTTAAATTTATAGTAAATAATATTATCTTCAATTTAAAAGGGTCTTATTGGTCCTGGTCCAATAAATTTTCAAATAGGAAATCCTATTGTGTACATACATTCATTATAAATAACTTTAACTTCAGTTTTATATACAGCAAGTTTTCAAGTTGTGCTACGAGAAAATTTGAAAGTTTTAAGTTTTTCACACTTCTACAACTGATTCTTTGTTAATGGAATTACTTTCTGGATGCTAATTGCATCCCTTTAAAGACAGATTAACTCAAAAGCTCAGGATCTTATTCATTCATTCTGAGATTCTAATCAACAATTTATATTGATATCACCTCAAAGTAGAAAGGAGAACTTGTACGAGTGACTCATGTGGCCTACTGAATCATCTTATTCATCATATTTCTTGTCAATGGCTTCCCTGTAACTTCCCTGGATAGGTCAGTGAGCTTTTAATCAAAGCAGCCTTGACTGGCCTTTCTGCCCAATTTCCTGAGTTCTGATGACCACCTGGCTCCATCTAGCTTTTTTATGATCCTATTTATACTTATAACGTGTCCAGGCTATTTGTTTGTTACTGTGATCCTGCTTAGCTATTCTTCTTTTGTCTCACTTTCTTGAAACAAGCCTTTTCCTCTGTAGATCAGTAATTACTGATTGCCCTTTCTACTACCAATGCAAGGACAAGAGAGACACTGATCGTCGATTCTACAAAGGCTTTGTGCTTTCTTGGGACATGTAACTGTAGGATGACACTCATTTAGAGTAAAATATTACTGTGCAAAACTTTTTGAAGAGGAAATGCAGCACAACTTGTGGTAATAGAAACAATGCAGTTTTGAGTCTAAATCTCAGATTGCCTCCAATGTATGTGGTCAGTCCTCTCTCGTAGACTCTAATACAGATAAGCGAAAATGTCTTAGTTCTTTTCACGATAGTGTGGTGCTTAACAGAGTATGTTGTGCAGAGTAGATGCTAAATAAATATTTACTAATCATTTTAGAAAAGTAGTTTAATTTTCCCAGCTTTAAAACAATAGAAATTAATCATCCTGGGACTATGGGCAAATTCAAGATAGAGTATGACCACATGTATATGTATGTATATATCTGTATATGTCTGAATAAACAGACATATACAGATATATACAAATACATTTTTTGGAATACTTGTGTATGTCTGTTTACATATACATACATATTGGAAACACTGAAATTAGACAAGTTTTCAAATGGACCCAAAATGACATGAGGAGATAGCTACATAAACTGTGGAAATTAATAAAAGAAACCTTAACTAAATTGGAGTCCAGAAGGCCTACAGGGAGCGCTCTCATGCCCTATCACACATGTCAATTACACCAAACTGAAAGAGAGAGAAGCTTCCTTCTTGGAAAGAAAGTAAAACTACTTTACTACTGAAGGAAGATTTCTCTCTCTATCCAGCAACAGTCCAGCCAATGAGAAATGCTGCAGCTCAGCCAATGAGAAGCCTTTGCTGTCCTGAACTGTTACTTTTCCCCAAAGGACTTTGGTTTAGAACAGCCTCTCTCTACTCCTTTTTTCTCTATAAAAGCAACTCCCCTCCTTTTTTTCTGGATTTGCCTATGATTGGCTATAGCATGAACATCCTGAATTGCAATTCTTTTGGCTATTCCCGAATAAACTCATTTGGAGATAAAACAGGCAAATTTGCTTTTAAGGTGACAAGACAATTGTGATAGTTCAGCACTTTAAAATTTTAAATTAGAGATTTTCATTGATAAAGCCTATTACATAAGCAACATAAAACTAAAATAAAAAATATTTACAACGTGTTTTTATTTAAATGAAAAAGTATATCAGATTTCACAGTTTGTCACTAAAACTTTTCTATTATAATATATACACATAAAATATTGAATTCATTAAATTATAAAATCCACTGTGTTGTTAGTAAGCAGATGAAGGAAATGCCATCCTGAGTATTCATTGGACACAGGACAAAGTGACAGCAACATTTCTTTCCCTCCCTAAAAAACACTAATTTATATATAGTTTTAAAGGGGAGGCTCCTCTTATTAATGAATAGCTAAGAAAGATTAATTGTTCCTTCCTTTATTCATTCAAATAGTATTTATTGAAAATCTAATATGTTAGGTGCTCAGCTAGGCTCTGGTGGCACAAAGATAACCAATAAAAGGTACTACGTGCGGAATATTCTACGAGGGATTAATTCAAGATGACACAGTGAGTAATTGTAGACTGCAAGTACCTGAGATATAAAAGGCCCTAAATGGATGATGAATGAATGAATGAATGGCATTCTCCTGACTGGCAGTGATGCACTCTTTTCATCACAGCATGGACACCCGCACTGTCGCTGAATATAACTGATACTTATTTGTACCTATTGATAGACTGATAAATTATCATTTTTTTCACGTTTTTTCTCTGTTCTAACATTCATTCATTCAACATTCATTTGTGCATTTTATTTTGGTGTGACTATGTAGTCAATCTTCTGCTATCTCTCTAGCATCATTTCACCCCGTCTACAGGCAAACATATAGACACCTAACACCCAATATCATGCTCTGCACAAAATGAGCATTCTGTGAATCTATGCTCCAGTGAACAACCTCTCTTAACTAAATAATGGATATTGCAAATGGAGTGGGGGGGAGGATGCTAAGCAGTTTCTTTGAAAGTGCCTCCTTGTAGCCAGCTGATATTTTAAATGTTAGGAAAACTTTATCCAATAAGATTTAAGTCTTCTGTTTTCTAAATTGAAATTTTAAGGTAGAGAAATAACCTTAAAATGAAAGAAAAAAAGCACAAAGGATTTCTTTCCCAAACTTACTCCTTCATTTCCTTTTTCCTGAAAAGCACAATAAGCAAACTTTTAATGGAAATGTAAATCTGTTTTATAATTCTCTGCTTTTCAACAAGTGTTATAATGGATGCTGTGCTATTTTATGCAACATAAATATTTTATACATAATGATAGTAATGTCATACATAAACTTTACTTTATCTCACATTACCAGAGAAATTAGATATATAACCAAAGAGAGAAGGTTTTAAAAATGAAATATTATTTGACAAGAAATCCCATGTTGACTGCGTGAAACTCTTGTTGTGCCTAATCACTTCCTCTTCTCCTTGGCATCTAGTTTTATCTCCCACCCATCAGAATTCCCAGAAAAGTGAAAAAAAAAAAAAGTTCTTGGTCAAACTGTGGCCACTTTAAAAAGGTAAAGTCTTTGTAAAGACATTGTAATTTTCTTACATTGTAACTTTCTTATAAAAATTGATCTATATCTGACACCAAGACAAATTAAATCTTTTGAATAGACTTTATTTTAAATAGATAGTTCTTAAAAAGAATAATAGGAGAAAATGCAGGGAACTCGATACTAAGACTGAGCTTATACATTTAAAATAAGGTTTCTTTGTTAGGATAATTTCCTGCCTTATGAAAATGCACATCCTTCTTTTCACAAAGGATGCCAATCACACAAAAGAATAAAATACACGTAATTTTTTAGCAATTTAAAAATTATCAACTATTGCCTAACTATACTGTGATACTGGAAAGGCGAGATTCCACGTTCTCAAATATTCCCATGATTTATTTTTAAAGCTGGAATCTGGCGAAATTTGAGTTGGAAAGATAAATACAGCTCTCCTCAGCAGACAAACACGCAGGCACGCGCCCCCTCTCTTATCAATTCTAACAGCAGAGTTTCTCTTCCCTTAAGAAATATGGAATTTAAAATTGAATTCAGGCTGCAAAATTCTTCTGAAAGAGCCTTAAGCTATTTCCGTGGTCTATGGCAAAGTCTTTTGCCTTCGATTCAATACGATGGTTCAGTTCTTTCAAAAGATAAACTAAAGGTCGGTGAACTTGGAAACAGAAATTCTCTGTTTCTGATATTCGAGGTGTACGGATGTATGTTATTGCTCACATTTGTCATATGAGGCCCCCTTGCAAAAAGGGGCGCAAACCCAGAGGCGCAGCTGTCCCTGGGTCTCCGGCCAGCTGCGGGACGGCGCGGCAGCTGGACAGCCCGAGCGGTGCCCGGTGGACTGCGCCCGGGCCCTCGCCGGAGCCGGCCTAGCGCAGAGCACTAGCCAGGACACCCCGCGGGCTGCCGCTCCCCGGCCTCGGACGCCAGCCGGCCTGCACCCGGGGCTCGCTCCGCCGACGGGGGAGCGCCTCGTCCTCCCCGATACCCCCTCGCTCGCCCTCCGCCCAGGCTCCTGCGCGGATCCCGGACTCTCCACCCGGGTTCGGCCTGTGCCTGCTCCACCCTGGGTGAGTACCTGCCCCGCACGAAAGAATGCAGCCCCGGTCCCTTCCCCGCTCTCCCACCACGCCTAACAGTTGCCTGATCCGCCACTGGAGCCCACACTCTTCCAGCCGCTCTGCCTTCGGCTTCCCCACCTCGCCCTTTCCGGAGCACAGACAACGCCCGGGGACCGGGGCCAGGGTGCCGTGCCCGGGGCCCCCCGCGGACTCGCCGCCCGCGCCGGGAACAGCCGCGGCCCCTCCTGCGGGCCCCGTCCGCGCAGTACGGATCGGCGGGGAGAGTCCGAAGCCGGTACCTCGGGGCGCCCCGGCCGCTGCCCGCGCCTCGGCTCCGGGGGACGCGGCCGAGCGCAGTCGCTCTCTCGCCCGGGCGGCAGCGGCTGCAGGAGGAGCACCTGGAGCTGGCGGCGGGGAGGAGGGGGCGGGGAGCCGCGGGGGTTTTAGAGGCGCCTCGGGAACACGTGACTGCTCCCGCGACCCCCGAGACCCTGCTCCAGAGCGCTTGCTTCGCGCCAGCCTCTCCCAAAGCCGGGGGCCGGAGCATCGCAGCCCCTACCTTGCTGTTTGGGGGCCCTAGAAGAGAAGCTGCAGTCGCCTGGGATGGCACCCCATCACCCTGGCCTCTGGTTCCCCGCCGAGGCCAAGTTAACTAGACGAACAGCAAGATTTGTGCCCGTTCTGCTCCCCACCCCCCGGTGCAGTGAGCTCGGAGGAGTCTTGAGCTGTGGGGGCGCGGGAGTATCTTTAAGAGCTTAGACTCCCCGAGAAAAAGCTTCATAGCCCAGGTTTTCTCTTTGTTCGGAAAAAAAATAAAAATAAAAACAAAACCAAAACAGACCTCTGCTCTATTCTGCACCTTTTTGGAGTGAGGAAGGGAGAGTTCCAGGCAGGGAGATGGACCTGACCGTGCAGGGGATGCGAGGGAATCAGCGGCGACGGAGCCTGCGGAATAGGGAAAGGATGAAGTGAGGCTGAAATGGAATCAACGTTTCTCAAGACTGTATTCGGTGAAAAGAAGATGAAAGTAGAAGAAGAGTTGTCATAGTTAGAAAAGAAAATAAACAACAACAAAACTTGTCCACCTGTTTTCTCCTCAACCTGACTTCCTTCTCCAGTGTTTCCAAAAATGGATTGCGCGGGTTTGCCTTCTTTTTAGTCAGTCGTTAGTTGGCAGGTCCTTTGGGCTTCTTTGTGGTGTGTGTGTTTGTATGAGTGTGTGTGTGACAGAGAGACAGAGATTGGGGAGAGGTCCATATGCCCTTCACCATAGCCAGGCACGAGAAAGGGTGTATTTACTGTACACTTGAAAACTAGACATTATTAAGTGACAGTCACAGCATCGTGTGTCCGGTGATGAGTGCAATCCGGTGGGACCGGCACTCTGTAAATTGGAGAGGACTATATCCTTTGGGAGCAACGCAGCTTGTAAATCTCATTTCTGGGGGCAGCAAACACTAGCTGTTATCCCAGAAGCCTGACAAAACTTCTTGTGCCCTTTTTCTGCTGATTTTTAACGTCTGAGACTCCGGGGATCTGTACAGATTGTCATCGTATCTGCCGGAGAGTCATCTAAAGAGGTTTTAAATGCCTCAAGTAAATCCAGTTCCTATTTCATTCTTTTCTGTTTTATTTCTGGAATACTAGTGTCTTCTCCCCCAAAGCTTAACAGATAGGCAGTCTGCGCAGGCCCAGAGGATTCTGTCTGCAGTGGGTGAGGGGAGGGATGGAAGTGTCAAGAAGGGGTGACCGGAGAGAAAACAAAACTTAGTTCTTAGACTTAACTCCAACATCTGTACAGTTCATGTGCTACACATTGCCACCTAAATTTCTATCCTTCCGTCCCTTGCACAGTTATAGTACATACCTACTTCAAATACACCTTGGCTTTAAAACAACTTCCAAATGAACCCCATTGTGACCATCTTCCAAAAAACTAGTCTATGGTACAGGGTTTGTATATTAAAACTACAAGATGAATTTTATTTTTTCTTTTCCACAAATTTGTATTTTCTTTTGATGATATAAACCTTTAGGTTGAAGTAACTTTTATTATTAAAGCATTAAATATAAAAGGCCAGCATGTCATTGAGATGAAAATTTTGATTAAGCCACCAGTTCCCTTCCCACCCCACACACGAACATGAAAGCCTCAAAAAGGGAGTCAGAATTTCTTCTTTAAATACATATTCGATATATGTGGAGAAAATTATTAAGAATCCTTTTTTTTAAGATATTGTCAATTTGAAAATTCCAACAATATGCTACATAAAGAGGAAGATATGAAGGTAAGTGTGCGTCTATCTTCAAATTTCCCAGGAGAGATTCCAGACTAATCATCATCACTCTTTGTAGAACCTAATAGAGTAATTTTGTTTCTATTTTATGGAGTAACATTCAGGCAGGGGGAGTACTACTTCTGGGAACAGAAATAGTAATGTCCGCCTCTGCTCGATGTGTTTCTCCTACTCAGTATTTATAAAATACTCATTTGGGAAATTAAGTTGGATTTGATGTGTGTTACAAAACAAACTGGCTATTTCCCAGTTCTCATGGTTCTTTATCAGTTATGAAAGAAAGCTTATCTATAAAGGTGAAAGTTAAAATCACTGGGGACTCCTAAAACAAATTATAGAATAATAAAACACTCTCTAAACAATGCCTGGGGCAACGTTTCTCTGAGGAACACGTCTGTTGTTTTTGTCAAAGTTATTGCTGCATTTTAATAACAGCTACCATTTCTGAAGGACAATTACAGATGTGTTTTGATATAATCTCAAATGATATACGATCTTGATATATTAGTTATAGGAATGGTGGGGATAAACTAGAGAAAATAGTATTTTATTTGATGCATTTTTTCTTTGAGAATTTTTGTTCTATTCATTAAGAGTAAACATTTCTTTATCCATTGTTTCTATCATGGTAAATTTAAATCCTTAATTCTTAAAAGATGTGGAAAGGGCCATTTCTACATGTCATCAAAACTATTTTATGATGCTCATTGCTGCATTGATTTATTTGGAATAGTAATAGTTTGTCATATAATCAATATTTAGGACTTAAAACAGGAACTAACATAATTGTGAAATACATGCAATTTTTTTTTTAAGGAACAAGAGCTATTTTTTAAAAAAAGTTAACCCAAAGTATTGTGTGCATAGATTAATTTTCCCAGACAATTCAATGATAATTTTGAGATCCTAAGGGGGAGCTATAAACATTTCATTGCCGCCTTCTGACAAGCACTAAGCTACTTAAGCAAAATTTTCTCTCTCCTTTTGATTCCCTAATGATTAAATCATTAAATATAAAGCAGTGACTGATTTTCAGAAAGAGAATGTACAGTTCTTTTTTTAAAGTAAAATTTCCGTGTTAAAAATACATACACACGTGTGTATGTATGTGTGTATGTATGTATACATACACATGTACATAGTTATACAATCACATATCACATATGTGTTTGTATAATGGACACTTGTCAGAACACCTGGATTGCAGCCAAATTTTATCCCAAATTAATGGTGTGGCTTTAGGCAAAGCACTTGATCTTTTTAGTCTTCACTGTCTTTGTCTGTAAAATGGAATGTTTTGACTAGCAGATCTGGAACTTCCTTTCAGCTCTGAATACCTATGACTTTATGACATTGACAAGCATGCATTACAGACGCACGTGTAGAAAAAGAACCTTTTTGGATCATCAGAAAAATTTATTCATCATAGAAATTGTTGGTCTCCCCTCCATATTAAAAAAAAAAGAAGAAAGAAATACTGTTGATAGTTTCCCATTATTACTGGCACGTTCTCTTCCTTGCAGCTGTAATAACTATATTGTGATATTTGATTCATTCTTTTAAAAAGCTGTGTGTCGTACATATCAACCAATCATTCTTTACCTAATTATATTATTTTTAAAATTTCAGCACAAAATATATAAAAAAAAGAGAACATGAATTCCTTTGGAGACACAATATTCTATCATGTAAATCCATATATAGGCCATACATGCTTCCCTTTTGCAGATTAAAACTCCTCACAAAAGTGTTGTTGTTGATAAGTATCCCCCCAATATTGCTTTTTTAAAATAAATTTCCATTTCTTAGCTGATTTTTCATGGTTAATATTTTAAATCTAGTTATAAGTCTAAATATAGCTTTACTATATTTAAGTGGAAACGAAAGAGGAATAGTTTATTTATTTATTTTTGGTATGTTGGTTTGTTTTGAATAGTCTTTAAAAAGAATGTTTAGAGAACTGTTCCAAGCATAAGCCCAGAATCAAAAATTGATATGGTTGAATAATATGCTCTTCAAAAGTACATTTGTACCATATTCTTACTCTTATCATTCTCACAGGTAATTCAGCTTTTATTTTTTTATTTATTTATTTTTTTGGTGGGGAAGATTGTCCCTGAGCTAACATCTGTTGCCAATCTTCCTCTTTTTGCTTGAGGAAAATTGTCCATGAGCTAACATCTGTGCCAGTCTTCTTCTATTTATTTTTTTTTTTTGTGAGGAGGACCAGCCCTGAGCTAACATCCAATGCCAATCCTCCTCTTTTTTGCTGAGGAAGACTGGCCCTGGGCTAACATTCATGCCCATCTTCCTCTGCTTTATATGTGACTCCGCCACAGCGCGGCGTAACAAGAGGTGCATTGGGGCGTGCCGGGGACCGAACTGGCGAACCCTGGGCCGCCGCAGCAGAGCTCGTGGACTTAACCGCTTGCGCCACCAGTCCGGCCCCAGTCTTCTTCTATTTTGTATGTGGGATGCTGCCACAGCATGACTTGATGAGCGCTGTGTAGGTTTGCACCTGGGATCTGAATCCTCGAACCCCAGGGCGCCAAAGCAGAGCACATGAACTTAACCCCTATGCCGCGGGGCTGGCCCCTAATTCAGCTTTTAAAAGTATATTATTCAGCAGGTAGAAAAGATATGAGACATTTCCTCTGCTAGACATTATATGCATTTTCAAAGCATAGGTCCGGTATTCAAGCTTACACCTAACAGGGAAACCAGAATCAACACGTAAGAATATCTAAAAATATGAGAAGAATTATCAAGAGGAGTATAGTACTAAGCATACATATGTCTAAAATGTATACATGTATACTTGCATTATGTATATGTATAAAAATAACAATAATCCATCACAGCTTTGTTGAAGACATTTTTTTATTGTTTGAGATGAACAAATGGGCTTGATATGTGATGTTCACAATCTATGTAATCTTCCCTATTTATTGTTCTTCAATTCTTCGACAAAACTTTATTCAGTATCTTATGATATGCCAGATATTATTCTAGGCTCTAAGTTTAAGAAGTGAAAAAAATAGTCACTGCCTTCAGAGTTCACAGTGTAGCTGTCAATCTGTGCAAGTAAATAATTAATTGCAATACAGTGTGATAAATTCTGTGTTAGAAATAAACTTAGAGTGCTGTAGGAATATAAATAAGAATGCAGACTCAGCCTACGCAGGGTTTTGGGGAGATGGAGAGATGGAAGAGAGGGCTTCAGGTAGTTGAGGAGCTACTTGAACTGAAACTTGAGGATATAGTAAAGAGTTAAACCAGCAGTGGAGAGGATGGCAAATAAGTGGAGGAATGGCACGAAGGTGCGAGAGAGTGTAGCATTCAGAGAAGTGCAGATAGTTCAATGTGACTGAAGTGTGTGGGAGGTGGAAGTGGCAGAGGATGATACTGAAAATGTTGGTTAAAAAAACATTGTTTGCACTTTACTTGAAGGATCTGGAGAGCGACTAGATGATTTAAGCTGGGGAAGGATATAACTGGACTGCTGTGAAAGCAGCTGGTGGCAGAGAGACCATTTAGTAGAGAAATAAGTAGAGCTTGGGGGATGTGAAAGAACACACTTGAGAGATATTTAGGGGGTAAAATCAATGGGAATCTGTGACCAAGTCTCGACTGACCAATTGAATTTGAGACCAATCGAATTTGAGAGTGTGAGAGAGGGAAATACTGGGGATGAGTCTTCAGTTCTGGCTTGAGGGATAGAGATGACGTCACTGATTGAGATCAGGGGCACCAGCTGAGAAGCACATCTGCCAAGGAAACCTGAGGGAGTTCTGTACTTGACATAGAGGTGTAGGGTTATGAGCATACAATCATGTAATTGATGGCAGATGGTTTGATTATGTACTAAAAGTGAAAAAAAGAAGAAGGTTAAGAGTGAGATCTCTGGTAAATTTGGGGATTTCAGGGCTGATCAAGGAAGAGACAAGACTACAAAAAGCAGGACACACATGCTTTATTTTGGTGGTCTTGGACCAGGTTGCATGACGGGGACGTCTTTCCCAGCAAGAGAGCTTCCAGAGACAACCGTGTGGAGTTATCACTCAGAAGGGGGATAGGACAAGGGGACTTTCAGGGAAGAAGGAGAAAATAGAGAGTGAGCTTACGTGTCTAGGTGACATAACTCGGCAGCAAGGTGGAGAGAGTTGAGTCAGAGGGCTCCGAAGGGAAGCAGTGGTTTGGTGTCATCTATGGCTACAGGATTTGTCTTATCTATAGTTAGCAGATCATGGGTGCAGTGTCTCAGGATATGTAAAGTAGGTAGGTTCTAAATGGCTAAAAATATATTTGTTTGGACTATATTTAAAGCAATTAGATGTGAGAGAATTTAAGTTTGGTGCTGTCCAGCTTTGGGCTAATAGTCCTAGCCTGCTGTGAAGAAGTAAACAAAATGGGGACCATTTTAGGCTAATATACAGGGGCCATCTCTGGCCCATTTATATAACAGGATCCTAGGGAGAAAAACACCTAAGAAGTAGATGGAGACCGTAGATCCTGGGGGAGAAGACTGAGGAACAGCCAGTTAGGAAAGAGAAAAGCCAAAAGTGTAGAGTTAAGAAAGTCAAAGAAAAAGAAGATTCCCGGAGGAGAGGATGGTCAAGAAAGTCAAATGCAACAGAAAGAATAAATAAAGTCTGAATTGTGTCCACTGGCTTTGGTCATTGGTGTCCTGGGCAGAAACAGTTTCAGGTGGGCCATTTTTGAGGAGCAAAGGAGAGGACAATAAATATACCTTATTCTTGGAGAAGCTAGCCAGGAAAGATAAGTCAGCTAGAGAAGATATGACATGGGAGAGGGAGTCACAATGAGAAAGAGCTGAGCAATTTTGTTTTTGTTTTTATTTTATTGTTGAGCCAAGAAAAGTGAATTATTGAAAAAACAGGTGTTATAGTTATGTTATTGTTACGTAACAAACCTCCCAAAACTTAGTGGAATAAAATAACTCATAGATTTTACGCTCATGGATTGAGTGGATCAGTACATCGGGAGAGCACAATGATGATGGCTTGTCTCTGTCGCATGATGTTTGGGGCATCAGCTGGGAAAACTCGGTGGGCTAGTGTTACGAGAGGTTCGGGGATTCGATTGGAGACGTAAAAGACACTTTCCACTTCAAACAAATGGACTGAAGGTATATTTTATTATATAGAGGATAGTAAAGGTGATAGTCTGCAAACAGATCCAAATAGGTCAAATATTAAGAGGGAAAAAACATCAGCCCGACTGGAAAGGGAAAACACCCACATCGGCTGAAGAGAAATGACACAAATCAACCAGAAAGAGAAACACCAGGTTAACCGAAAAGAGAACACACCAAATCAATTACTTCATATCAAATCAATTACTTCACATCAAATCAGTTACTCACAACATCCACGCCCCACTGCCGGGAGAGCTCTGTCAATCGACGCGGCTGGGCAAGGATCACACGTCCTGGGCAAGGTGTCCCTTCCACAGGTGGAACTCTCACCGGGTCTCAGTTTTCAGCAGTTTTTATACCATCAGTAATTTTCAGAGTAAGCAATTACAGAGTTTGCAGAGCAAGCATTTAGTGTTTCCATGCACAAAATGGTTATCAGTGGCGTACGTGCACTGAGCCCCCTGGCTAACGTCCCAGCCCAGTAGTTGTGTACGTGCATTGTTCTCTTTGGTTATCGTCTCAGCCCGGCACAGATGGCCAGTCCATTCCGGGCCACGACGCTCCAAGAGCCTTGAAATGTTACAACTTGCAACTCTCTCCGTGGGAGAAAGGCCAGTTCCCACCACACAGAAAGCAGCTTTGTATTTCTTTTTTGTGCTGGTGGCTGTAGGTCAATGGAGCGGCCAAACATGGCTGTACTCATGTCAAGACAGCTAGGGTCACTCAAAACCTGGGGGCTGAAACAGCTGGGCTGGGGGATCTATTGCCAAAATGAGGGATATGAAAGTTAGGGAGTAAATGCCCTATGGCTTTTACTCATCTCAGAAGGGAAAAGGAGTCTACTGAGACTGAGGGTATAAGGTAGGAGGCTGGGGGAAATAGCTTCTAAGAGAAGAATTGGAAGCCACACAAGTCCAAGAATTTCTGGATAATATTCAAGGCTCAGCTAAGGTTTCGAATTTGCAGCTGCAAATCTGTTTGGTTGACTTATTTTCACCTACATGCTATGCTAGCGAAGAGTGGTGGCTAAGCAATTTCCTAGGTTGAGAAGAGTCAGATTATATACCACAGCTCATCCTTGGATATTTATCCACTTTCTAAATTTATATGTATCTGGGGAAAGAAAAGCAACAGCTAGACTTTAAACAAAGGAATGAAGAAAGGATACTTAACCTAAGCAAAGTGATACCTGGGAACACTTCATACCACCTCTGCGCCTATTTGTGATATCATGTAGGTGCACATAAGGAATTTTTTTCCTATCTCTGGGAAAAATTGCCCTATCTCGGGAATGTGAAATAGCTGTACATAATGGGGCCGAGTCTGATCTACTGATGTTGGCTACCTGAAGCACTGTGTTGTGAAAGGGTCTAATGCCAAGCCTGAGATTTTGAGGGTGGGGGTGGGGAAAGATGAACAGAGGTATCAGAATGCCAGTGGTGGCATTCATACTTGCCCTTCCGACCAGCTATTCCTATTTCATCCCTTTGAAAGGAAATATGAAAGAAATAGTAATAATTATAATCAAAAACAATAATAGTAACAATCACAAAGCTATTTTTATTATACCATGCAATAAATACATAATGTTACACTTTTATAACATTACACTTTGTGAAATGTCTAAAGGATGTCTGACAATATGAGATCTGTGGGAAAATGTTCAGATATTTACTAAATACTTTTAAGATCCTAGTCTTCTAGGGTCTTCCTCTGACAGTTTCTTTTAATGCCCTAAATTTGTAGCCTTTGTAATCAAATGAAGACTTTCTTGACGTGCATTCCCATTTAAAATGAAGAGCAAATCCACAAATAGTGTTTGGCTTCTTCTACACAAAAAAGATAATTGAATTGTTTGTCTATATAATTGTATACTGGGGCCGGCCCCTTGGTGTAGTGGTTAAGTGAGCGCTCTGCTGCTGGCGGCCCAGGTTCGGATCCCTGGCACGCACCGACGCACCGCTTGTCAGGCCATGCTGTGGCGGCATCCCATATAAAGTGGAGGAAGATGGGCACAGATGTTAGCCTAGGGCCAGTATTCCTCAGCAAAAAGAGGAGGATTGGTATGGATGTTAGCTCAGGGCTGATCTTCCTCACACACACACACACAAAAATTCTATACTAACATTTTAAGTAAATTAATTGTTATTCATTTCTGCTAGTTAATTCTTTCAAAAAGGCAATTGAATAAAGTGACTGTATTGACTATTTACTTGTACTAACCAATTTAGTCAAATTCTTAACCTACTATATTTCATTAGTTCTAAGATGCAGATTTTTTTTTTTTAACATTTTGATACTCTAACTTTGAGATTCATTTACAATTGATTGTATGTCATTACTTTACTGGAGACATTTCTTTTCTTTCTTGATGGTTCATAAAATAATGTCACAACTAACATTCTGTGGCTTTATAGATTCAGAGAAATGCAGTAGGTAAGTGAGAGAAAGAAGGAAAAACTGGTGCATAATTAATTCATAGAATATGAACTGATTCACCATCATGCTTCATAGTAAATTGTACCTCAATGGAATTTCCTCCTTATCAATATCATGTACATTCTAGTCTTCACATGTAGTATATTAATACCTATCAAGATTTTTCTGAATGATAACTTAGGATACTTTACCTGTATCAAGGTCTAATAGCATTTCAGGAGCTTTAACCCTTGCAGCAGAAATTCATCAGGAGACCAATAAAGTAATTACAGTGGATAAATTCCAGTAGCAAGTATAGTGACACACTTTTATCTAGACAATTATTGAATCATGGAATTTAAAGGGCCGGACCACAAAGATGTTCCAATTTTTTGATAAAACTAAGATCTACAGAGATTTAATGAGTAGATCCTATCCCTCTGTTTAAATGACAGAATGAGACTGCTGCCCAAGAGAATATGAGAGTAGGTCATTAATTTAATTCTCCTAGTCATGGTTTATAGGTCAGGCTGTTATGAAATTTTAGAAGGAAATACACAGAATGCAAAAAATTTCTCTATCCTCAGCAAAGATGAGGTTTTATCTAGTTTGGATCCCAAGTAGGAAAGTATGCAACTGTTTGCTTAAGAGTAGAAAAAGAAATTATCTTTATTTAACACATATCTTTTCTTTAACATATGTCTTCTGAGGAATTCAGATTACTCTTTAACACAAATCTTCTGAGGAACTCAGATTACTTTATTAGAAACCTTCTGTAAGATTACATTATAAGAGGATCTTATGTTGTATTTGGTTATTATGCTATGCTTATTTTTTCTAGTTTACACATTGGAATGAGTCCTTAGTAAATAATATTCCTAGAGAATTTTATAATTTGGCTGTTTTTGTTGAACATTTCAAAACTTCTCTTTGTACCATAAAATTTGGCATAGAAAAAAATCTTTGAGACCAATGATCTTTCGAAGATTGGTAATTGATACCAATAGCTCAAGAATGCAGCTTTATAAATTTGCCTTAGGGGAGCACTTTATAAAAATTAATAAGATGACAAAATACAATGGCCACAGTAGTTCAGGCGTTCTTGCAGACATGCCTTTATTAGCATTCTTTGAAAATATGGAAAGGAAAGTATCTAGTGAGTCCAAATTATTTTCTCAAGTCCAAAATATTTACTGATACAGCAAAAATGTTTATGTAAAAATATGTTCTTAGTAAAGAATTAAATTATTTCATTTGTGATTTTGCAGCAGGCTAAAAGTAGCCAATTCCATGATCAAGCCCTTAGGGTTAACTTGCTTCTAAGAACAGAATGTAATTTAAGGGATAGAGTAGACAGAGGGTGAGTAGAAACCTAAATGAGTTATTGCTCTTTAGAAGAACTGAAATACTTAAACTATGCCTTATATTTTCATCACTGGTAAAAAAAAAAAAAAAAAAAGAAAGAAAATATATATGTCATTTTACTCTGTTTAAGCATTAGTGGGATTTTTTAATGTATGATCATATCTATTATAGTACATTTCTTACATGACCATGATATTTTAATTCTTGATCATAATCCCTTTCCAACCATATAAAAATATGTCTAATGACAAATATTTTAGAAAGCTTTCTTGAGGAAAAAATAAATCAGAGATTGTGTCTGTACATCCTTGTCTATGTAAATAAGTGAGCTATGGCTTGTATTGAGCTTTAAATAGTGTTTATTCGGCATAACAACCATAAAATAAAAAAACATTTCTCAACAGTGCAAAGTTCAGGTGATTCTATATGTCTTGGAATTTTGTTTTGTTTTCAGTTTGAAGACAGAGTACAATCACAGTTGTTATGCAATAAAACCTTTATGCGCAGCCTAGGCAGTGTCCTATAGCTTTACTAGGAAGACTTTTTATTTTCTGACAGTTTGATTTGGAAGAAGTTTTATTCATCTACATCAATAAATAATTTGTCAACACAACCTTGACTTTTCAAAGTAGAACAGAACCACGTATGTAAAACATCTGAGATAAGTGTATCAGTAATTAGCCTGAATCACCGGTCCCCATCATGGTTTGGCCACCGTCAATGTCCTCTGTGTACATTCTATTCTTTTCTTCATAACGTTCAGTACTGTAGTAGATTAAGCACCGTGGAAATGGCATTGACTGTTTTTGACCGCCAGGGAAATGCTCGGTTCGTCGTGCTCCCCTAAAAAAAGCAGCTAGGCGCTGGGAACAAATCGGACTCAATGCATTTTCTCAGTGGAAAGAAAGGAGAACTAAAAGGCCAGGCTATCTCATCCGACATTCGCTACTTTGAGTTTTTTAAGGTCTTCTCTTTGTTTACTTTTAAAACGAGGGAAAAAAACTTCTCGGTATTGGCGTGAGAAATATTTGAACGTCACAAGAGAAAGCAAAAAACGTATTAGTGGCATTGTAGCTGTGAATTTCACGTTTCCTCTTCCCATAAATAACAACCCCTTTCAATTCTTGAGTTGGGTTTACGCTCCAGCTTTTCAGCCCGGTATCACTTCGGCCACAAGATGGCACTGACTTGCAAACAAAGGAAGAGACAGTGGCACTGACTTTTTAAAAGCCTTGAAAAATTGCCTAGCCTTCCCGGAGTCAAGGACTGTATGGGGGATGAGAGTGTACTTTCCTCTGCCCCGTGCGTATATGTCTAAGAATATGTGGATATGTTTAGTTGCTTTTCTTTCCAGAATTCCTAGGCAACGCACTCCCGAGGTGTATATCCAAGGTGAGGTGTTTGTGGGGGAGCTTCAGGCGCTACTCGCGAGGCGCCCTCACGTGATCCCGGGATGAGGTGGAGTTAGGCTTTCAGGGGGCGTCTCTTCCTATCTTCATCAATCTTTAGGATTTGAGCAGGAGAAATAACAGCAGATCTTTTCTCCCTCTTCTCCTTCCTTCCATTGCCACCCCTCTAGCTTTAATAAATAGAGGCGAAAAAGACGAATCCGACAGAGGGTAAGTTTCAAGTTTATACCTTTTAAGGGACTTTTGAGAAATCTCTTATTGATGGGGTGAAGGATGAGAGAGGAAGAAAAAGCATGCGAGTACTCGGAATTGGCTCTGGGGAACCGAGGTGGGGTGTGGAGTCAGCCTTTCAGTTTGGTTCCCCGAGCGCGCAGGTCGCAGGATGCTCCAAACGATCTGACAACTCCAGGACTCCTGTCTGAGGGTGTGGGGCTAATGTTGGGAACCGGGAGTTCGCGGCATCAGTACACCTTTCTCTCGGAGGATTTCTGGACGAGATCAGAGTTCTCTCTTCGGGATCTCGAAGGCCGTTGGGGTAGGAAGGTACCCTTAGTTGGTCTTCCCCTCATCTCGCTTATCTTTCGCATTTTTCTGGAGCTGGCTGGAGCCTCTGCCGGGGGCGGCTGCACTGGAGTTTTCGCGGAGGAACTAGCCGTGGGATGGTCTGGGAAGGGTGGGCTTGGAGGGTCGTCCGCCTTCGTCCCCCTCCTGCGGCACGTGTCCGGCGGGGAGCGGGCGGAGGCGTTGGCTCACCCCCGGGGCCGCGGACCCCAGCAGGCGTGGCCCCTCGGGACCCTTGTGGGTTCCCCGCGACGAGGTTGGAATCGAGCCCCGCTCCCCCCCCGCCCCCCCCGCCCCCGTGCTGGGCCCTCCCAGTCTGTCGCTGCGCCCTGGTAGACACCCTGCGCCCTGTCCTCCTATTTCTGAGTTTTAATCATCGAAGTCTTTAGCTCCTTTTAGAACAGAGATGATGGAGCCCGGCTGGGTTGGGAGTTTGGTGACACACTGGAGGAGGAGGTAGCTGAAGAGTGTTCCGTTGGTCCCCAGGTAGACTGGAAGGGGCGAATGTTTTAAGGACTGATGTTGGGCCGAGGAGAGAGAATTGACTCAGTTTGGGCTCTGCTTGTTTTGGGTTGGTTTGGATGTTTTCTGTTTCGCTAGTCTCTCATCATCTCGGGTAGAGACGTTCCCGGATAGATGGGTGGTGAATGTGTGTGTGGGGGGGAGAGGGGGTTGGGAATGGGGAAAATCTGGGGCAGTTTACCTAGTTACACAATATGAAAAAGGTGGGTGCGTAAGCATGCCCCTTTAACACATCCCGTTTCGTTCTTTGGTAATTCCTGGAGCACAGGAAAAACCTAGGAGAGGGAAGAGAGAAGGCATGAGTTTTGACATTCCATTTTCTTCCCTCATTGGTCTCAAATTTGTCTACGAGAAAGCAGAACTTGCTAGGTGGCACACACAGGCAGCGGAAGTGCAGAATACGCCTGGCTCTGCCTGGACAGAAACAGAGAAAGAGCAGCCGTCAGTCCAAGCCTCGAGGCTGCTTCCCTGGTGAAGCAAGAGAGAGCAGAAAGCTCTCCGGCCCAGTTCCCCACCCACGACGAAAGACTGAGTGCTTTTCGGTGGGTGGCTCCTGCTTTATTAGTCCTTCCTTATTGTTTTAAGGCAGCTGTCTGTTGAACAAGCCCTCCTCGGACAGGAAGGAGCAGAGAATTATGTAACTCATGTAGATAAACTAGCAGTAACTTTGGGAGGCTGCGTGTAACAAGGCTGACATTTCTTTTCCGAAACAAGTGAGGTGCACAGCCAGTTCTGAGTAACTGAAAAAATTTACCTGCAGCAGGTTATGACCAGAAAGCTGTATTTTCATGTCGCAACAGCACTAAGAACAGCAAGCAGTGACAGGCCAACATTCTAATTGGAAAGGAGAAGAACATGTGCCTTTGGCCGGGGGCTAATTTGCCAACTAGTGATGCATGTAGTGTCTCTGTTTTGTTTCTAAATGCATAGGACAGCTATATAAATGAGATTTAACAACGTTTAATTTGTGCAGTGTTTTGTAGTTGCATACCTTGTTTTAAAACTATATATTGGAATAGTAAATAGATTATTTTCTTCTGCAAAGATAATGTATGTAAATTCTTTCTCTCTTAATATTGTTATTTTCTGACAGTTCTTTCTTGAAATTATACTGAGGTAGGTTGAAAGTACACATTGTATCCAATGTAGAACTGTTTCACCCAGCTGGAATGATACGTGTCATAGCAGGAGGCTTGCAAACACTTTAAAAAAATAAAGTTTGCATTTTCTGTAGAGCTAAGTTCACTTCTACTTAGCAGAAAACTGCAATTTCTCACAAGGTGTGTTTATCAAATATAATTTCAAAGATATCAGAGTAGAGTTTCAGTATATTACCTAAGTCATCTGCGAGAAAGCTGTCTTTGTAGCCCATACATTGTAATAATTTAATAAATGTTTGCATTAATTGCCATATGTATGGAATTTTGCCAAAGTAAGTCCGTGGGTATAAAATTTCTACTTTTCTTCCTTTCCACTGCAAACACCTGGGTCTGTGCCTCCATTATCTCTCACCTAGATTATTGCACTAGCCTCTTAAGGAATCTCCTTACTTCTCTTTCCTGTCTTAAGTTTGTTGAAAACAGCAGCTAGAGTAATCATTTTCAAACAAGTCTATAACTTCATGCCCTTACCACATACTCTCCAGTGACTCCTCATCTCTCTGAGTTAAAAGTCAGACTGTCCCATGGAATAAGGCCCTACGCAGTCTGTTCTTCCTCTGTTTACCCTTTCCATTTAATTTCCTACTAGTCTTTCCTTTATTTATTCCACTTCTCCTTGCTGTTTAGCACACCAAGTACACTCCAGCCTTAAAGAGTTTATATTTGTTCTTTCCACACGAGATGCCATCCCTGAGATATCTGCATGGCTTCCCCACTTACCACTCTCAGGTCTTACCATGCCATCTTCTCAGGCAGTCAGAGGCCTTCCCTACCACCCAGTAATAAATTGCAACTCCCAATAATCCCAGTTCTCCTTTCTTGCTTTATTATTTTCCATAGCGCTTATTATCACCTGGCATACTATCTCTTTTACTAATTTATTTTTTCTTGTCTTTCTCTGCCCACAAGACAAAACTCAACAAAAAGGTTACTGCTGTCTCCTTTAAAACCGTGCCTGACAGAAAATAAGGGTTCAATAAATATTTATTGAATGATGACTTTTCTTTTAGAAACAATTCCTTTTTTTTTTTTTTTTTTGGCACAAAGTGGAACATTTTCCCCTATGTACCTGACCTAATTAAATGACTATTGTAGTTAAACATCTATTTTGCATGTAAAAGGACTATGATGGAATTGAAATATTGATGTTAAGATGAACTCACCCAAGAACCTACTATTCCAACTGTGCATCTACTATGTCAGTCAACACATTTTTATTCTAAATCTAATATTTGCCAGGTACTATGAAGTATACACAGTACTTAACTTAAAGAGGTTATATTATAATTGAGGGGAGCCAGTCAGGGATTCGAGGGACTAAATAGTGCTTTGAAAATGGGTAGAATTTGTAATGATGATGAGACAGAACACTCAGCAAGAGGAATGGCAGGGGCGAAGATGCAAATGTTAAAACAGGTCAGGCCCATTTGCTGACTGTGAATGAAGAGACTGGCCTGCCTGGAACAGAGCATTCACAATGAGATTATTAGAGCAAGGAGTGAAAGGCAGAAGGAAGGCATAATGTAGAGGTCTTCAAGTGGCAGGCTGAGGAATGTACTCAATAGTTCAGACCACATGTGTCTCATATGGGGATACTTATTCATCTGATGGTACGTGGTGACAGGGATCCATGAGAAGTCATAGGATAAAGAGGATGCACTTTACTATCATGCTAGTTTTACTTTAAATAATAAGGAAAAACTCACAATTAACTAATAAGTAATGTTAAATATCTTGATAGCAACCTGAACGTGAAGTATGATGCAAAGTTTTCTTGAATTAAGTGAGAAATTTCCAAAGAATTTTAAATTATGACTTGCTTCTTCAAGGTTTCTTCTCAGACACTAAGAGACACAGATCATTCTTTCTGCCTTTGGTCTTCTTGAGAGGAAAAGTGTAATTACCACCTAAGTTTAGGACTCATTACAGTTCGTTGCTCGGAGGAGGAGAGAACCATATTTCAAACAATGTTCATACTTGAAATCATTCCACTACTGCTCCTAGTCTTAATACTTTCATTCTTACAATGTTACCAACCTTTCTTTTTATTCATTAGTTTTATAAAGCCAAGTTGTGGTTTTATAATAAAAAACACTCCATATTCTAGAAAGCAAAAACACTCAAGGAAAGGTTCATTGGGGCACCACTTAAAAGGCAAATGCACTTTTTGTTCATTAAATTTCTTATCTCTTTTTCAGTGGAAGAAAATCTGCATGATTTTCCTTATTGTTCTCCCATAAGGAAGAAATAAATGCAATTCTCTTTCTTAACACAGACACAATGGCCTGTTAATTAACATAAGAAATCCCATCTCATATATTTACTTAGTAATGTCTGGGAAATCAGAGATCTTTTAAAAAGGAGCTTTTAATCTCTACAAGGTTATTGTCATTTGTCTTGTTGGTAAGAAAAGATTATTTATACCACAAAATGCTGTGAAAAATTAAAATTACGACTAAAATTTAGAGCCCTGCATTGTATCTGTATACAGTCTAGTGGGGAGGAAAGATACGTACGTGAATAAAACCTTAGAAATCCTTTGAAAGCTTCTGGCATATTAGTAACGTCATAGAATCTTAAAGTTAGAAAAGAGCTTCAGTGTTATCCAATTGAACCTCCTACACAATACAAGAACTCCTGGAAAGTCTTTCAACTAGTAGTTATAACCTTTTGTGTATGGCGCACTTGATAATTTTGCAGGCAGTTCATTCCATTTGATTAAACTTTTGTTCCTCATAATGATGTGAAATTTGTTTTGTTTTGTTTTACTTAATATAATAGGCTTCCCTTGGTCCTACTTCAAACTTGTGTAGTTAGACATAGTATTCTAAGCCCAGTTCCCTAGGCCACAGGCTACCCGTTCAAATATGAGAAGACGTCTATACCGTTCCTAGTACGTCTTTTCTGGATTAAACATCTTCTGTTCCTTCAATAGTACTTCATGTGACAAAGTTTCTCAATGTTTCACTATATTGATCATCTCTTTTCGAATATACTTGTGCTAAATAATGTCTACCTTAAAGAGCAGTTCAGAGTATGCTGGAACTATTACCACAACTTGACCTCTACAGGAATTCTTTCATTTCTATAGTAAAAGGAAGAAATAGGTAAATTTTTTTGTTTTGCTTTGCTTGTTTCATATATTTTTCTTATATTTTAAGCTGTCCATTGTATTTTTTGCTATACATTCATATTCTTACAATGTTTAGGAAATGTGTTGATAGACTTGAACATGTTGAGCATGAAATTTACACACACCTTAATAATTTACAGGCCACTCTGTTTTCCCAAAACTCGCATAAGCAAGCCCAATTAAAAATATTACAAGATTTTTTTTCAAAATGTTTGCACTGTTTCTGCTATTTTAAAAAGATGTTGATACAGATTATATTTTGCTTATTTATTTCAGGGTCTTCACTTTAAATAGTTCTATGAGTCAGAATTCATTTTGACTGCTCTCAATAAAATTAGTAATGCAATTGGTCATTTTCTCTTTACAGATTTTTCAATTCAAGGGAATGAAGAATTCAGAATAACTTTGCTACATGGATTCCAATATGGGGAATAAGAATAAGCTGAATATTTGACCTGCTTTGAAGAAACATACTGTCCATTTGTCTAAAGTAATCTATAACAACCAAACCAATCAAAATGAATGCAACATTATTTTCCCAGGTTGAAAATCATTCAATATACTATAATTTTTCAGAGAAGAATTCCCAGTTTTTGGCTTTTGAAAATGATGATTGTCATCTGCCCTTGGCCATGATATTTACATTAGCTCTTGCTTATGGAGCTGTGATAATCCTTGGGGTCTCTGGAAACCTGGCTTTGATCATAATCATCTTGAAACAAAAGGAGATGAGAAATGTTACCAACATCCTGATTGTGAACCTTTCCTTCTCAGACCTGCTTGTTGCCATCATGTGTCTCCCCTTCACATTCGTCTACACATTAATGGACCACTGGGTTTTTGGTGAGACAATGTGCAAGTTGAATCCTTTTGTGCAATGTGTTTCAATCACTGTATCCATTTTCTCTCTGGTCCTTATTGCTGTGGAACGGCATCAGCTGATAATCAACCCACGAGGGTGGAGGCCAAATAATAGACATGCTTACATAGGTATTGTTGTCATTTGGGTCCTTGCTGTGGCTTCTTCTTTACCGTTCCTGATCTATCAAGTACTGACTGATGAGCCATTCCAAAATCTAACGCTTGATGCATACAAGGACAAATACGTGTGCTTTGATAAATTTCCATCGGACTCTCATAGATTGTCTTACACCACTCTCCTCTTGGTGCTGCAGTATTTTGGCCCACTCTGTTTTATATTTATTTGCTACTTCAAGGTAAGAAACCTTTTTCTATTCTACCATTTCCATTTTTACCTTCTTTCCACAGAATTCCTCATTAAATGAGTTGTTCTATTTGAACTCATTTTTTTTTTCCTCTGTAGATATATATACGCTTAAAAAGAAGAAACAACATGATGGACAAGATGAGAGACAGTAAGTACAGGTCCAGTGAAACCAAAAGAATCAACATCATGCTGCTCTCCATTGTGGTAGCATTTGCAGTCTGCTGGCTGCCTCTCACCATCTTCAACACTGTGTTTGATTGGAATCATCAGATCATTGCTACCTGCAACCATAATCTGTTATTCCTGCTCTGCCATCTCACAGCAATGATATCCACCTGTGTCAACCCTATATTTTATGGATTCCTGAACAAAAATTTTCAGAGAGACTTACAATTCTTCTTTAACTTTTGTGATTTCCGGTCTCGGGATGATGACTATGAGACAATAGCCATGTCTACCATGCACACAGATGTTTCTAAGACTTCTTTAAAGCAAGCAAGCCCAGTCGCATTTGAAAAAATCAACAACGATGATAATGAAAAAATCTGAATCTGCAGTAGCATATGGTCACTGATGACATCTGTTTAGAAACAAGCACAACCTGCAACATGCTTTCATGACCTGTTCTCCCAAGGAATGGGGTTGAAATCATTGAAGAGGGACCAAGATTTTCTTGTCTTGCTTTTTATTGCTTTTGTTATAGCTGTCACGATTACATTTGGAACAAAATGTATGGGCTTTGAAATCTTCTGGTAATAGTTTTGGCCAGACAGCCTCGAAGTGCTCTTTGTAAACTTATGCATATAATATAAAGACTTTTATATTGTATTTATTGGAATGAGATTTCTTTAAAGTATTACTATTAACTGACTTTAGAAGCACTACATCTGTTACTCTCATTAGATTGGGCCATCCTGATTAGATTAGACTGCCAATAGATGGGGCGATCCTGATGTAATGATAGGCATCATTTCAATCTGTTACAGAGGTGACAGCAGGCAAAGGCAGCATTCAGGATGTGGAGCTAAAAGAGGGTCTATGTCTTGTATGCCTACAGTCTGAAGTCACTCAGACGTGATTTGTACTTTTTTTAAAAATTTTAACACAGGATTTAATTTGCTCCTAATTGATTATCACTTAAAATAAAAATGCATTAAAAAATACTACTCAGCTGTGAATAACACAGGGAATTGGGCCACCCACAAGAATTAAGTGGCAAAGCAGTTTCCTAACTTCAAAATTATTTTGGTACCCGACAACCAAAGGATTTCAGAGTAATTAGCTTAATAAATAAATTATTATTGCTGCAAATAGTTGAATTATAGTCCCTTGAATTGATAGTCAAGAGGGTTTCCATTTTTCATGGACTGTTCAGTGTTTGTCAAGCTTTGTGGTGTAATATACATGTAATTCAAAAGGCATTTCCAGCTTGCAATATATAAAAACACAAAGTGTATTTTCCATACATCAGTGCCTATATAGTAACTTTTTTTAACTTTCAGTGTTGGTCTTTCAAAGAAGGACACCAAGGTACAATGCTAAAAGAATGTTCACCCTGGCTAGCAGGGATAAATACCTGAAAACTGAGAACACTTCATATAGCCCATGTTAACTTGTATAAACTGTGTGCCTTGTGGAGTCTTGTAAGTAATGCACTCTATAGAGCACTGAGTAGTTGTGTCACGTTAATATATTTAATTTCATGTATCCTGTAATCATGATTGAGCCTCAGAATCATTTGGAGAAAAGATATCTTAAAGAACAAGACATATCTTTGATGTATTATACAGTCAAAGTATTAAATGTGTTTGATTTTAGAAGAGCAGACATTTTCTTTATTAAAATTGTTTTTGCTTTTTCTGAGGAGTCTCTTTCGTGTCTCTCTTCAGCTTCATGTTTTTATTTTGTCCCATGTCTTCCCTCCCATGATGTTCCCACAGAATCCTATGTCTACTTGCTAATGAAACATTTTCTACTCTGTGGTACAACCATGGATGGCCCAGTCTCCGTCCTTTGTTCTATAAGCTTCTTGAAGGCAGGGACTGTTTTACATGATTCTGTGTCCCCACTGCATTTGCACAGTGCCAGGTACTTAGAAGCTTTTCAAAAAATATTTCTAAAACAAATCAATGAATAAATAATGACCAAATTTCCTTTCTTCTCATTTATGATCATATTGACTTCACATCCTGAAATTTTCTTGGGCTCCTCCTCCTAAGTTCATCTTTACCAAAGAGGTGTTTTCTCTTTTATTATGTTTTTTTCCCTTCTCAGCTAAGCAAAAATGACATTGTAGATTTTAGAAACTTGCATGATTAGTTTTGTAAGTCAAACAAATACCAATTTTTTTACATTGAATATAGTATGAATTCAAATTAGAGCTTAAGAATGACTTTTTGTTAACCGAACAAAGAAAAAACATTCTAAAACCAACTTTTAATATATATTGGAAAATGTCATCATCTGTCCTTACCAAAACCTGGAATTTTAAACTACCTGATGTTTTTCTGCTTTGGGGCACTACTGGGAAATTTTGTCTTTCTCTACTTAGGTGCTATGGAAACAAATTGCCACTTGAGAACAGCTTTACTACGTAGGTGCTTTTTGTCAGCGCATTTGCTGAGGTGGCCATTTCTAGGATTCTCATTCAGCTGTGTAGGCTGCTGATTCTTTAGCTTTAAATAAATAATGAACTGAATATCAAATTCTTCTCTTTTATCCAAAGATGTTGATGAACTAATGCTAGTAAAGTCTAGGGTCAACAACAGATCCATTCTGATTAAAGAAGAAAAACATTTATGTTAAATGCAAACTTTGGAAGTACTACGTTTTCTTAAACCCAAGAACAAAAATCAATTAATTGGTTTAGTACAAGAGCATAATTATAATGTAGCTTATGTAATTTAGAATAAAACGATAATAGCTAGAATTTTTAAACACTTAGCATGTGCCAAGTACTATTTCAAGTACTTAAGTATCTGTGAGGATGTGTGACTAATATGACCAGTTCCTCTTATGACATAAGAGGAAATTGAAGCTCGAGTTGAAAAATTTGAGCCCCAGACTGAGTAACAGGTGAAGCAGGAATCAAACCAAGGTCTGTCCAGTGCTATTAAATTAATCAATGAGCTGAACCTGTGATAGAGTTTTGGAAAATAATTTGTGTTTCTCTCTTTACAAGTTCCATTATTAGGGCATAACAGTACCATTCACCTTCTTCCTGATTTTAGCTGCAGTTAGGAATGCAGAGAAGTGGAAGATTTGGGAGAAAAAAAATGGCCATTGTGATTATGTAATGTATCCATAGTTACCTTCTGAATCAGAGAATTCTACTTAAAAATAGAATTCGATTATTCACATTAGCTTTATTTCTTTGTTGTTAACTGGATATTCTCATCCCCCTTTCTATTACACAAATTTCCAAGGAAATGTAAATCCATATTATACTACAATTTCAAAATTTGACAGCCAAATAAATGTATATTTTGACAATGAAAGTATTTCTCCACACAGACAGTAAAAGTGATGGAAAGAGATAAGTTTAAGCTGGATTTTCAGGGATGACTCTTTCCTTGTTCCCTCAATGCAATTCAGTGAGTTTATGGCACTGCTAGGTCTTTTGTCACAGCCAGGATTGCTTTCCTCAACAATCAAAGATTCTGCTAGAAAACGTAGTTTCTCAGTGGGACATGGATTCTTTCACAGTCTCTATATTTTATCTACTTATTCCTGTGGTCCATCAAACAACATGTTGGACTTAAGAGTCTGAGCTGGTGAGAGTGACAGCATAGCTTTTTAGGGCAAATTAATAAGATTTTCCAAATTTCCTTCATTTAATGATTCCTTTGTTAATATGTGTGTGTGTGTGTAAGTGTGTGTATGCATGCCACACATTGTATGGGTATGAATATATGTATCTTTAAGACTTGTATGATTCTACAGTGGGTTTATTTTCACTGCAATTTATTTATTGATTTCTTATGAAAGCTATCACCTATCTAACACTTATCACAAACTACCTATAAAGTAGTACTGTTGCTTTCCTCATTTCACAAACAAGGAAACTGAAGCATAGAGAGGTTATGTAACTTGTCCAAGGTCATGCAGCTAGTAAATGACATAACCAGGATTCAAATTCAGGCAATTTGGTTCCTGAGTCTTAATGTGATGATAAGTCTTTAACATACACTGAAAACCTTCCTCACGTGCTGGACTTTGCCTGAATTCCCCCAACCTCTGTCTCTCCTGTCTTCCTGTTATTGGGTCTACTCATGATCTCTATCTGCAGACCAGGCCTGCCCCAGCACTATACAACCTCAGAAAGATGAAACATAGATATTTTTCACAGCCATCGTCTGAGATCTAACACAAATCTCTAATCAAGGTGATTTAGGTGTAGTTGCAGAATTGAGACACAGATCTGTTTACCCCAAGGATTATCAATGCAAATCAATTTTCCATTTCTCCAAATCTATATCTCCTCTGCTCTCCTGGCTTATACAATCCCTAGTCTTTGTAGTCTCCCAGCCAATACATGAGTCATCTTCTAGGATCATTTTCCCTGTAAGTTTGAAATCTGGGTTTGAAATATGACTAGTTTTTATCAGTCTTCCTCTTTGGAGCCTGAAGCATTACCTTATGGTCTTATAATCTAGCCCACAGGCTGGGGAACTGCCATCTGAATAAAGTCTTAGAACAAGGACTGGTTGACTTCTACATGTTGAATCCTGCCTAGGAGAGAACACAGAGGGCTATCAGTTAAAATTAGTGATTAAAGGTAAACAGGTGGGTTGTGTTTTTAGACATATTTTAAACAACAACTATATTTTATTACAGGGCTACCTTTGTCAAAAATATCCTTGCCTAAGATTCTGTTTGCTTTCACATCAGGAATGAAAATTGTGAGGGTCATTTGGATTTCTGGCCAATCTTTTCCTTTACTGTTTTATTGAGATATAATTGACATACCATAAAATTCAATTTTTAAAAGTGTTTTTCAGTGGTTTTTAGTATATTCACAGAGTTGTACAATCATCATCACTATCTAATTCCAGAGCATTTTCATCACTTGAAAAAGAAACCCCAACTTCCAGTTTCCAGTCTGGGAAGTAAGGAGCTTGGAAGATGTCACTCCATCCTAACAAGTGAAAAGCTGAAAAATCAATAACTCTTCTTAGATCCATCAGAGAAGTGAGGTCACAGGGAAGACTGATGCCCCCCAAATTGGAGAGACAGATAGGCAGATACAGAGAATCACAACTTACTAGAGCAGAGACGGCTAAGCAGAAACCTCCATGGGAACTAGTTCAGGTGTAGAAAAACCCTTACTGGAATTGATGAATTGACAGAGACTTAGACTAGACTAGTCTAAGAGTTAAAAAATCCAAAGGGATCCAGTATTGGGGGGCCCCCACACTTTTGGGTATTTTACCTCTAGGAGCTTGATCAAGTTTTCACAGTGGCTATCAGAGAAAAATCCCCTCGTGCTTCCAGCAGCAGGAGGGGAAAAAGAACCACTTTGAAATATGCCAGAGCATTCAGTTCTTCATAACAAGTCCTGCCCTCAAGAGAAACTATTTTATCAGGGCCTAATCTGCTAGGGTTTTATCAAAGCCTAATTGACCTGGGAGAATGGAAATACCCAACTCTAGCCACCTCTAGGCTTCCATATGGGAGAAGGGAAATACTCAAATCCAGCCCACTCTAGCCATCCTATCCTACCTAAGGCGAGTGCGAGGAGAACAAATTGAGAAGCATTTGTGAAGTTTACAGTTGAGAGGCTCACTAAAAGCCTGAGACCTAATCTTAGGATTACAGAATGCATTCTCTTCCTCCCAAACTTTACCATTACATCACTAAAGACCTATTTACACATTTTTTTTTTCACCCAGTACATCAGGTCCAGCTATTAAAAAAAATTCCAAAGCATGCTAGGTGAAAAACACAGTTTGAAGACACAGAGCAAGCAACAGAACCAGATTCAGATATGGCAGAGATGTTGGAATTATCAGACAAGGAATTGAAAATAACTATGAAAATATGCTAAGGGATCTAATGGATAAAGTAGACAGCATGCATTAATAGATGAGCAATGCAAGCAGAGAGATGGAGATTATAAGAAAGAATTAGCACATTGCCAGAGATCACAAACACTGTAACAGAAGTGAAGAATGCCTTTGATGGGCTCATTAGTAGCCTGAACACAACTTAGGAAAGAATGTCTGAGCTTGAGAATACATCAACAGAAACATCCAAAACTGAAAATCAAAGAGAAAAAAGACTGGGCGGGGCGGAAGACCCGGAACGGAATGTTCAAGAACTGTAGAACAACTCTAAAAGGTGTAACTTATGTGTGATGGGAATACCAGAAGGAGAATAAAGAAAGAAAGGAACAGAAGAAATATTTGAAACAACAATGAGGGAGAATTTTCCCAAATTAATGTCAGACTCCAAACCACGGATCCAGGAAGCACAGAGAACACCAAGGAAGATAAATGCAAAAAAGAAAAAAAATCCAAAAAACTCACATAAAAAAACCTACACCTAGGCTTATCATGGTCAAACTTCAAAAAATCAAAAATGAAGAAAAAGTCTGAAAGACACTAGAGGGAAAAAACAACATACTTATAGAGGAGCTCAGATAAGAATTACATCAGTCTTTACATCAGAAATATTTAAAGTATTGAGAGGAAAAAAACAGAATTATGTACACTGTGACATTATCCTTCAAAAGCGAAGGAGAAATAAAGACTTTCTCAGACAAACATTGAGAGAATTTGTTGCTAGTCTACCTGCCTTCCAAGAAATATTAAAAGAAGTTCTTTAGAGAGAAGAAAAATGATATAGGTCAAGAACTCAGACCTATATAGAGAAAGGAAGAGCATCAAAGAAGGCATAAGTGAAGACAAAATAAAAGCTTTTATTCTTCATATTTTAATTGATCTAACAGATGACAGTTTGTTCAAAATAATAATAGGAACAATAATTAGAACAAATATATATATAAACATACATAATTGAGTACATGGTTGCTATTATTATTTTACATACATAATTTAATATATGGATACATATGCATATACATATATATGCCTATGTATAAACAAAGTGAATGACAGCAATGGTACAAGGGACAGGAGGGAAGAATTAGGATAATTTTGTTATTATAAGGTACTTGCACTACCTATGAAGTGATATAGTGTTATTTGAGTGTGGACTTGGATTAATTGTAAATGTATTATACAAATTCTAGGGTAACCACTAAAAAAAGTTAAAAAAAGAAAGTATAACTGATATGGTAAGAAAGGTGAGAAAATGTAATTATATTAAATGTTCTATTAAAACCACAAATGGCAGTGAAAGAGTGGAAGACTAAAATAGAAACAAAGAACAAGGGCAATAAATAGAAAACAGTGAAAATTATGGTAGATATTAATTCAGTATCAGTAATCACTTTAAATTTCAACAGTCTAAATACACCAATTAAAACACACAGATCATCAGAGTGGCTAAAAGAAAAAAGACCCAACTATATGTTGTCTATGAGAAACCAATTTTAAATAGAAAGATACATATAGATTAAAAGTAAACGGATGGTAACAAAAAATCCGACTCAAAAATAGACAAAGGACTAGAATGGACACTTCTCCAAAGCAGATATATAAATTTCCAATAAACACATGAAGAGATATTTAACATTATTAATAGGGAAATGCAAATCAAAAGTACAATAAGGTATCACTTCATACCGTTAGGATGGCTACTACAAAAAAAATAACAAGTGTTGGTGAGAATGTGAAGAAATTGGAACTCTTATGCACTGTTGGTAGGAATGTAAAATGGTACAGCTGAGGTGGAAAATAATATGGTGGTTCCTAAAAAAATTAAAAATAGAATTACCATATGATCCAGCATTCGACTTGTGGTTATATACTGAAAAGAATTGAAAGCAGGGTCTGAGAGAAATATTTGTACACTCATGTTCATAGCAGCAATATTCACAATAGCCAAAACATGGAAGCAACCCAAGCGTCCATTGACGGATGAATAGATAAGAAAAATGTGGTATGTATATATAGTGGAATATTATTCAGCCTTAAAAAGGAAGGAAATTATGACATATGCTACAACATGGGTGAATCTTGAGGACATTATGCTAAGTGAAATAAGCCAGTCATAAAAACACAAATACTGTATGATTCCACTTATATGAAGTACTTAGAGTAGTCAAAATCATAGAGACAAAAGTAGAATGGTGGTTGTCCAAGGCTGGGGGAGGGGGAAATTGCAAGTTATTGTTTAATGGGTATAGAGTTTCAGTTTTGCAAGATGAAACGAGTTCTGGAGATAGATGGTGGTGATGCTTGCACAACAATATAAATGTACTTAATGCCATGAACTGTACACTTAAAAATGGTTAAGATAGTAAATTTTATGTTATGTGTATTTCACCACAATAAAAAACAATGGAAAAAAATTAAGAGATAGAGAAATGTGTGTACCATATACCATGCTAACACTAATCAAAAGAAAGCAGGGGTAACTATATTAATTTCAGACAGAGCAGTTATCTGAATGTTACCCAGATAAAGAGAGGCACTACGTAATAATAAAGAGGTCAATTCTTCAAGAAAACATAACAATCCTTAAAGTGTATGCACCTAACAAAATATATGAGGTAAAAAATTATGGAACTACAAGGAAAAATAAATGAATCCATTGTTTTAGTTGGATACTTCAAGACTCCTCTATCTGAATGAACAGATACAGTAAGCAAAAAATCAGTAAGGACATGGTTGAATTCAATAGCACCATCAATTAACTGGATATAATTGACATCTATTGGCTACTTTATCCAACAACAACAGAGTACACATTCTTCTCAAGCTCACATGAAACATTCACCAATATAATCCACATTCTAGGCAATAAAACACACCTTAACAAATTTAAAACAACAAGAATCATACGATGTCTGCTCTGAGACCACAATAGAATTAAACTAGAAGTGGATAACTGGATAAAGATAGCTGGAAAATCTCAAAATACTTGGAGATTAAACACCATGGTTCCAAGTAACACACAAGTCAAAAAAGAAATCTCAAAAGAAATAAAAAATATTTTGAACTAAGTGACAATGAAAATACAACTTATCAAAATTTGTGGGATGCAGTAAAAGCAGTGCTTATAGGGAAATTTATGGCATTGAATGTATATATTAGAAAAGAAGAAAGATCTAAAATCAATAATCTAAGCTTCCACCCTAGGACTAGAAAAGAAGAGCAAATGAAATGCAAAGTAAGCAGAAGAAAAGAAATAATAAAAATTAGAGCAGAAATCAATAAAATTGAAAATAGAAAATCAATAGAGAAAATGAATAAAACCAAAAATTCATTCTTTGAAAAGATCAATAAAATCAACAAACCTCTAGACAGGCTAACTAACAAAAAAAGAGAGAGGACACATATTATTAATGTTAAAAATGAAAGAGGGTCAATCACTACAGATCCTATGAACTTTAAAAGGATAATAAAGGTATACTATGCACAGCTCTATCCCACAAATTTGATAAGCTAGATGAAATGGACCAATTCCTTGAAAGACAAAATCTTCCAAAACTCACACAAGAAGAAATAGACAATATGCCTACGCCTATATCTATTAAAGAAATTGAAACAACAAATAATAGCCTTCCAAATTGAATAAACAATTAATAACCTTCCAAAAACAGCCCAGATAGGTTCACTGGTCAATTCTGCCAAACATTTAAAAAAAATTATACTAAATCTCTACAATGTCCTTCAGAAGATGGAAGCAGAAGTAATACTTTCTAATTCATTCTATGAAGCTAGCATTACCTTAATATAAAAATGAGACAAAGTCATTGCAAGAAAAAAAAACTACAGGTGAATATCTTTCATGAACACAGATGCAAAAATCCTCAACAAAATATTAGTAAACTGAATCCAACAATATATAAAAAAAGTAATACACCAGGACCAAGTGGGATTTATCCCAGGTATAGAAGGCTTGTTCAACATTCATAAATCATTTAATGTAATCCATCACATCAGCTGTCTAAAAAAGAAAAATATCATATCAATAGATGTAAAAAAAGGCATTTGACAAAATCCAACACTCACTCATGATAAAAAATCTCAGCAAACTAGGAATAGAGGGGATTTCCTAAATTTAATAAAGACTATCTATGTAAAACCTACAACTAAAATCATACTTGATGGTGAGAAATTCGAAGCTTTCCCATCAGGTCAGGAACAAGGCAAGGATGACCCCTCTCACCACTCCTTTTTAACATCATAATGGATATCCTAGAAAATGCAATAAGACAAGAAAAGGAAATATAAGGTATACTGGTTGGGAAAGAAGAAATAAAACTGTTTTTGTTTGTAGATGACATTATTGTCTATGTAGAAATATAAAAATCAACAAAACAACTACTGAATCTAATAAGCTATTACAATAAGGTTGCAGGATACAAGGTAAAAAAGTCAACTGCTTTCCTATATACCAGCAATTAACAAGTAGAATTTGAAGTTAAAAACACAATACCATTTACATGAGCACCCCCCAAAATGAAATATTTAAGTATAAATCTAAGAAAATATGTAGAATATCTATATGAGGAAAACTACAAAACTTTGATCAAAGAAATCAAAGAAGAACTAAACAAATGGATAAATATTCCATGTTTATGAATAGTACTCAATAGGAGTACTCAATATTGTCAAGATGTCAGTTTTTTCCACCTTTGTGTATAGATTCAACATAATGCCAATCAGAATTCCAGCAAGTTATTTTGTGAACCTCAACAAACTGATTACCTAAAGTTTATGAGGAGAGATAAAAGATCCAAAATAGCTAGCATAATATTAAAGGAGAATAACAAAGTCAGAGGACTGACACCACCCTACTTGAAGACTTACTATAGAGCTTCAGTAATTAAGATGGTGTGCTATTGGTGAAAAAGTAGAGAAATCAGTGGAACAGAACAGAGAGTCAAGAAATAGACTCACGTAAATATCGTCAATTGATACTTGACAAAGCACCAAAGCCCATACCTTGAAGAAAAGATAGTCTTTTCAACAAATGGTGCTGGAACAACTGGACATCCACATTCAAAAAATGTATCTAGACACAAATCTTACATCTTTCACAAAATTAACTCAAAATGGATTATATACCTAAGTGTAAAACACAAAACCAAAAAAGACCTAGAAGAAAACATAGGAAAAAATCTAGGTGCCCTGTGATATGGTGATGACCTTTGAGATACAGTACCAAAACCACAATCCTTGAAACAAATAATGGATCAGCTGAACTTCATTAAAAATTAAAAGCTTCTCTGAAAGACAATGCCAAGAAAATGAGAACACAAGCCACAGATGGGGAGAAAACATTTGCAAAATACGTATCTGATAAAGGACTGTTATCCAAAATATACAAAGAACTCTTAAAACTCAACAATAAGTAAGTGAACAACCTGATTAAAAAATGGACCAAAGACCTAAACAGGCATCTAACCAAAAAAAACTGTACAAGATGACAAATAAGCATATGAAAAGATGCTCAACATCATATATCATTAGGCAATGGCAAATTACAACAGTAAAGATACCACCACACACCTTTTAGAGTGACCAAATTCCAAAAGACTAACACCACAAAAATGCTGGTGAGGATGTGGAACCACGGGGACTCGCATTCATTGGTAGTGGGAATGGAAAAGTGTACAGCCACTTTGGAAGACATTTTGGTAGTTTCTTACATAACTAAATATACTCTTATCATATGATCCAGCAATCACACTCCTTGGTATTTACCCAAAAGAAGTGAAAACTTATGTCCACACAAAAATCTGCACATGAATGTTTATAGCAGCTTTATTCATAATTGCCAGAACTTGGAAGGAAACAAGATGTCCTTTGGGAGGTGAATGGATAAATAAACTGTGGTACATCCAGACAGTGAGATATTATTTATCACTAGAAAGAAATGAGCGATCAAGCCATCAGAAAACATGGAGGAAGCTTAAATGGTAAGTGAACGAAGCATCTGAGATGGGTGCCTACTGTATGATTCCAACTAAATGACATTCTGGAAAAGGCAAAACTTCAGAGACAGTAAAGATGAGTGTTTGCCAGGGATTAGGAAGGGGGGAGGGATGGATAGGCAGAGCACAGACAATTTTTTAGAGCAATGAAATTACTCTGTGAATTACTATATAGTGAATTACTATATTGATGGATTTATGTCATTATACATTCGTCCAAATTCACAGATAGTGCAACACCAAGAGTGAACCCTAAGGTAAACTGTGGGCTTTGGATGATAATGATACGTCAATGTAGACTCTTTGATTGCAACAAATGTACCACTCTGGTGTGAGATTTGGATAGTGAGGAAGGCTGTGCATATGTGGGGCAAGGGATATATGGGTAATCTCTATACCTTTCACTCAATTTTGCTGTGAATGAAAAACTGGTCTAAAAATTAAAATCTTTTTTAAAAAAGAAGAAAAATGAAACTCTATACCCATTAGCAGTCACTTCTCATTCCTTTATCCTCCCTCCCCCTGGCAACCGCTAGTCCATTTTCTGTCTCTATGAATTTGCCAATTCTGGGCACATCATTAAATGGAGTCATACAATATGTCATCTTTGTGAGTTGATTCTCACTTAGCATAATGTTTTCAAGGTTCATCCATGTTGTAATATCTATCAATACTATGCATTATTTTACTATAAATAGAATTTCAGTAAATGGATACACCATATTTTGTTTATCCATTCACATGTTGATGGATATTTGGATTGTCTCCACTTTTTTGGTCATTATGAATAATGCTGCTTGGACATTCATGTATAAATTTTTGTGTGGACATATGTTTCCATTTCTCTTGGATATATACCTAAGAGTGAAATTGCTGAATTATCTATCAACTCTATGTTTAGCTTTCTGAGGAACTGCCAAACTGTCTTCCAAAGCAATTGCACATTCTACATTCCTACCAGCAATGTATGAGGTTTCCAGTTTCTCACCACTCTTGTCTGTCATGTTGATTATGCTCATCCTAGAGTTTGTAAAGTGGTATTTCATTGTGATTTTGATTTGCACCTCCCTAATGACTAATATTGTTGAGTATTTATTCATGTGCTTAACGGGCCTTTATATATCTTCTTTGAAGAGCTGTCTATTCAAGTCCATTGCCCACTTTTAATTGAGTTATTTCTCTCTTTATTTTTGAGTTGTAAGAGTTCTTTATATATTGTGGATTTTATTTCCTCATCAGATATATGCTTTGCAAATATTTTCTCTCATTCTGTGAGTTGTCTTTCTTAATTTAATTTTAAAATGTAAGTTCCTAGCAAAAAATAACAAGTGTTGGAGAGGATGTGGAGAAAAGGGAACCATCATGCACTGCTGGTGGGAGTGCAAACTGGTGCAGCCACTATGGAAAACAGTATGGAGGTTTCTCAAAAAATTAAAAGTAGAAATACCATATGATTCAGCTATTCCACTGTTGGGTATTCATCTTAAGAACATGAAATCAACAATTCAAAAAGATACATGCACCCCATGTTCATTGCAGCATTATTCACAATAGCCAAGACTTGGAAGCAACCCAAATACCCATCAACAGATGAATGGATAAAGAAGATGTGGTATATATGTATAATGGAATACTACTCAGCCATAAAAAAGACAAAATTGTGCCATTTGTGACAACATGGATGGACCTTGAGGGTATTATGTGAAGGGAAATAGACAGAGAAAGACAAATACCATATGATTTCACTCATATGTGGAAGATAAACAAACACAGAGATAAGGAGAACAGATTAATGGTTACCAGATGGGAAGGAGGTGGGGAGAGGGTGAAAGGGATAAAGAGGCACATATGTATGGTGATAGGTAAAAACTGCACTGTTGGTGGTGAATGCAATGCAGTCTATACAGAAACTGAAATGTAATCATGTACGTGTGACATTTACACAATGCTATAAGCCAATATGACCTCAATAAAACAATTAAAAAAAAAAAAAAAGTAAGTTCCTAGGGGGAAAACTGACATAAGAGGCACTTGAATGATCATCAAAATCTAGTTTAATTTTCACAAGGATTTCTAAAGGAGACAAAAAGGTACAGAAGGCCAGAAGAGAGATAATATTTGAGCCTCTCCTATGTGCCATAAATTCAATATGTTATCTCATCTGATCTTTACAAAATATGTGCAAAGTAGCCACTTTATCCTCATTTCACAGATAAGGAAACTGAGGCTCAGACAAATTAAACAGCATTCAAACTCACTTGAGTCCATAAAGGGCAAAAAAGGGATTTAATTGCATGTCTGACTCTAAGACTTGTGCCAGTTCTAGTCTATCTGATTACCTCTCTCATTTTGTAAACATTCCTAAACTTGGTCAGAACAAAATTATTCAGATGATTACTGTTTGCCTTTAATGAGAAAATTCTGTGCAATGTTTCCACTTCTTCCTGCTGCATTTATGCTCATATGCATTCACTGGATATGCACAAAATATCCCTTAGAGACAATGTCACACACAGATCTACAGACTTGTACTGATGTCAGGCTTTTCATTTACATCTTATACTCCTAAGGGAGATAGAAGAGAAAGATTTGTTGATTAAAATTGTGTCTTGAGAATATTGCATTAAAATATCTATCTGACTCAAGATCTTTTGCCAGATGCTTTTATTTCTACATTATTTCATGATATTACGAATGAGTAAATTGATTCCCATAAAAGGTGACAGGATTCAAACCTAGCTCTACGTGATTGCAAAATCCATGGATTTTTCTTCTATAGCTCTACGTTAGTGAGCAATTGAATGACACCATACAGTTTACTCATTTTGCCTATGCTCCATGCAATCCATACTACTAGTTGAAAGTGAGTAAAGGCAGTTAAGCAAAATATTGTGCTTTTTCCCAAATGAAAGAAAAAAGGTGTGATTTGCTTTTCTTGTAAACTAAATTTTACTAGTTGTTTCAGCCCCTATTCTTTCATTTTTTTTCATCTTGACCCTTAGTATTTTATGCCTTTAAAAAAAAATAATGAAATGAGTGAGCATCCATATCAAACATTTTCTCTAGTTCCATTAGTTTTGTTTTATTGCTTATTTCATTTTGGAAGACTCTTTTGGAGATTGTTGTGTCTATCCTACACATGCATTCCCTCTAGGCAATATGGAATAGACTTTAATAATAATAGCTGCCAAATACAGAATATTTATGTGTTGGGTTCTTATCATCATTTATTTCTAATTCCCTCTTCAGGTTTGTATTATTGTTCACATTAAGGCCCAGAGAAGTTCTATGACTTAGCCAAGGCCATGAGCTAGTAAGTAGTAAATTCTGACCCAGATCTGTCTGGCCCCAAAGCCCACAAACTCTTTGCTATATACAACACCCTGCACTTTATGAGCATTGAGTTTATCCAAAGGCCTAATGGATGGCAGGGCACAACCATAGAAATAAGGCAGAGGCAAAAGTTCCAGGTCACCCTCTGCCTTTGCCTCCAAGCACTGACAACAAGCATCACCTGTTACAGACACAGTGTTTCGATAATAAGGCACTAAAATTCTATCAAAATCTTTTATAGTGGTAAATTCTTTTCTCAGCACCAAAGCACACTTAGATTTTATAGACACTTGGGGATGTACATAAATGTAATCTTTGCTCTCAAGGGGTGATTTTAATTGGAAAGAAAAGAAGGCAGTGCTTGTTATGCACCAATCTCTCTGGGCCTCGGCATCCTCATTTGGAAAATGAGGAAAATAGACTAAATAATATCAAAGATAGATATCAGCTCCAAAATTATGTGATTCCATTTAAGTAAATCTAGGAATGCATTAATAGAAAGGAGAGACCTGGCCAGGGACTGTTTGTAGGTAAAATGTTCCACCTATAATAAATTCTATAAGAGGAGGTGTCCCAAAAAATAAGGAGAGACATGGTACAGCAAAGACAGAGAGACACCTGTACCATATATAGGGACAGACTGGGGAAAGATGCAGAAGATAAAGCATGTGACCAAAGGCAAGCACGTTTGGCTGGAACAGAATATAAGACTGAGGCAGATTATGGGAGTGGGGGACATGGAGGGGCCAACTAGGGGGATGCACCTAATTTTCAAAATGGACAAATTTTCTTTTTGTTTTTTTTGCTGAGGAAGACTAGTCCTTAGCTAGCATCCGTTGCCAATCCTCCTATTGTTTTGCTTGAGGAAGATTAGTCCTGAGCTCATATCGGTGCCAATCTTCCTCTACTTTATATGTGGGTAGCTGCCACAGTGAGGCTGACGAGTGGTGTAGGTCCACGCCCAGGATCTGAACTCACAAACCCAGGCCACCGAAGCCGAATACGCCAAACTTAACCACTATACCACGGGGCCGGCCCTGAAATGGACAATATTTTTAAAGGTCATATAAAAGATATTTTGGAATTGGGAACAGAAAAAGACACTTAAAAATATATTTGGGTATGAGTGAAGTTGGGGAGAGGAAAGCAAATTGACCAAACTAACAGACTATGTGCAAGGTGGAATTCAGATGTGATGCGGCCTATACTAAGCATAGGATCATAGAGACCCCGAGATTGTGGCGAGGTTCAAGGAAACAGAGAAAATTAGCAGTTAGTAAGTATTAAAAGGAAGAGAGTGACCTGTCTTTCCTATAAAAGGTTTGAAATTGGAAAGCATTCAGTTAGAAAGTACTCATGAAAAATGACAGCAAACAGCAATAACAATAGCAATAAAACAACCTCCTTCTGAATGAAGGAAAGGGGCTATATTCAAAGAAGTCCTTTGTCATCAAGTGACTGGTAATAAAAATTATTTCATAGAGGCTATACTAAGTTACCAATTGAGCATTGAGTACCTCACAACAAGTCATAAGTTAGATAGTGTAACTATTTTACAGATGAGAAAACTGCAGCTCGCAGAGATTACATAGTATCCCCCAAATCACAGCTGGTAATTTACAAAAATTGAATTTAATTCCAGATCTGGGTGACTCCAAAGCATGTCTGCTTAAACACTGGATTATTCTAGTTCCTGCTAGCAGCCAAATGAAAGTTTTAAAAATTGCATATATGGCTTTCATCTTGAGCACAGCAATGAAACTAGTCATATTATTTTTTTCAATCTCAAGATACCGTGGTTAGCCTATATTTAATGCTAAATAAGAACCCAAGATAATTTTGAAAAAAAGTGCACTTTTTTTCCAAGGGAATATTATTTTTCCATTTAGGTATTTTTTAAGGGAAAAAATGTACCTGAATATAATTAAATAATGTATTAAACCTTAAAACATCTCATCTTGAAAGAAATTATAATTAAATAGCCATGATAATACTCTAAGTACCTCAGCATTATCAGAGTGTCTTAAAAAAAGTCACTCAAATAAGAAAAACAGGGTAAAAATAAAGTAAGCAAATATAGTAGAAACTGTGTAATAGTGTACAGTTAAGTCTTATTCAAACATTTTTCTTTTGAGGAAATCACAAACTTGGTACTTTGAAAATATTTCAATAGCTACTGGTTTCCAAGTCATCTTAACACTTCTAACGTTATACATCTAAAGAAATTCTTTTATTTTTCATGCTTCCTACAGTTTGGACATAATATTCCCTTTCCAGCTAGATTTGTCTGAACAGTTTAACACAGTGTTCTTGGCTGGAGAGTTGATAAGAGAGAAACAGCAGACTCTAAAGGTAAAAATTTGTATCCACTCTTTGTTCAGCAGAATGCACTCGTCTCACTCTCAGTTTTTTTGAGTAGTGGAAGAATGGGTCTCAGCAAAAGGTAGTAGCGGTTCAATTCCATTCAACTAACATTTAATGAGTAATTCAAATGGTGCCAAGTTCTGTGGAAGATGCTGGCAGGAAAACAAGACTGTCCTTACTCTTGACAGACAGCGAGTTCAATGGGAGACATCTTCAGAAATGTATTATTTTAACATATAGCAGATGGTGAAGGTAACCCTAAATGTATATTCACAGTTTTCTGTGAGGTGTGTAACTCAGACAGGACTGAAGGAAGCTTCTTGAAGACACTTGAACCAAGCCCTGAAAGTAAGTAAGAGTTAGCCTTAGCAGCATTAAGGCTGGCTGCTGCGTGACAGGAAGAATTACAGAGAATCTTAATCTGGCCAGGTCATACAGCATACAACAAAATTATTAGAATTCTTTTGCTTTTTTTTCCTTTTGCCTGTGTTATATATAATTTATGCATTCAAAACAAGTTATTTTTAAACATTTAATAATAAGAAATATTTCTGTTGAGAAAGAAGCTAACATTAACCAAAGATAAAATGTAAACATAATGTCAGCTAATGTCCATAGTGCTGGAAAAATAATTAACATATCTAAGAACCATACTTCTCTTTAACTTGTTGGTTCCAAGTCTAATTGTTTATGGGACGTTTCTCCCTTGAATACAGCTGTTGACACATGAGCGGCACCTAGGACAGTGCTGGAGATTCAGAAGTTTGTTCAAGATATTTAAGTTGATTGAGGAAGATGTGGTTTTATTGTGGATTTATCTATGGCATAAGTTAGAAATTTGAAGGTGATAGATTCATGTGACACCCAAGTGCACTTTCATTTGCTTTAAGCAGAAATCCATTTCTATTCAAGCAATCAGCTTTGAGAACAGAAGCCATTTTGTTAGTCAGGATGAAGAGGCTCTCTTGGGAATCTCTGTGGGTATGCAGTGAGTTATTATTTCTAACTACCTTGACTTTTGTTTGATAAGGTTATCATGTTCCAATTTGCTGCCCAAGTCACTTTGGCTGCCAAACAATAATCAAGTAAAGTAAGTGGAGATCAAGTGGCCATAGCTCATAAGTGAGTTGCACTAGGGAGACCCAGGAGATGGTTGACTTGATATTGGGGCTAAAGAAATACTCTTGCCTAATCCTGCTCTTGCCATTTCTATTACCTGACGAATGGCAACACGCACAAGAAGATGGTGCCTCAGAAGGAGCACAAAATGCCATTTTCAGTGTTGCTTAAAGCCTGACACTAGATCCCTTCAAGTTTGCATCTGTACCTTGAACTAAGTAAATTCACTACCCTTGTGCCCGAGGCCTTCCGATAGCTTTTTAGATGAAAATACTTCATATTTAAATCATGTTTTGCCCTTCATAAACCACTTCTAACAGTTTGCTTTATTTAGATACTTTCAGCAACTCTTTGTCTCAACAATTATTAGTTCCACTTTACAGATCAAGAAACCAAGATAAAAAGAGGAAGAGAAATTAGATTTATTGATGTCCACCAGCCTTTAAAAATCCTTTTAGGTAGCTGTCCCCACTTTACAGTTGAGAAAACAAAGTTTAAGTAACATGTTCAAGATCATAAAGCTAGTAAGTGGTGGATCTGGCACTTGAAGTCAACTTTTTGACTCTTTGGAGTAATTATCAACATGAATGATGATTGGAATCACATATTTTTTATCAAAATACACCTGTCTAGCCTATATCCCAGACTTCCTTGGGACCAAGCAACCATATGTGAATTTCAAAACTTCCACAATTTATTCTGATGTGCTTCCCTGGTTAAGACCCACTGCTTCCCCATTTGCTTCTTTATTATAAATTATCTTCTCAAACTAGACTTAGATCATCAAGAATCATTTAACATCTTTTAAAAACGACTTCTTGATTTAATTACATTTAAACAGCTTACATGGATTCCGATCATCAACTTGACCATTAATAATTGTGAAACTTGACCAAGAGATGTCCAGTTTTTTACTATCCTGTAATACCCTCAACATGTTTTTTTTATTATAATTACTTAAAATGTCTTATGCACATACAAAGTTATAACAATTAAGACAATCTTGGTGCAGAAATAGATAAAATACACCAGTGGAACAAAAAAGAGATTCTAGAATCAGAGACTGACATTTTTATTAAATGAGTGTATATTTGAGTATATAAAATAAGTACCATATTTGCTATCATCATTGTCATTATTATTTTTTGTTGCTATTATTGTTGACAAAAATTATTCTACAGAGCAATGAGTGAGGCATGATCTTTCAATATGAAAAAATGGTGCCCTTCTCCCCCAAAAAGAAATTGTAACCCAACCTCAGACCATACAAAGAGCATCAGCTCGAGGTAGATTATAGACTTAGATGTAAAAGAAAAAATTACAAAGCTTTTAGAAGATACTATAGGAGACTATCTTCATAACTTTGGGGTTAGGAAAAGATTTCCTTCTTAAATGAGACACAAATAAGCATATTTAAGAAATAAATTAGTAAATTTATTTTTACATTAAAAAGAAACCTTGTCCATCAAAAGGCAAAATTAATAGAGTAAAAATACAAGTCACAGAATTGAAAACAATATTTGTAAAATATATGCCGAAGTACTTGTATCCAGATGGGAAAACCAGATAGCCACATGCAAAAGAATGAAACTGGACCCCTATCTTACACAATACACAAAAATCAACTCAAAATAGATTAAAGAATTGAATGTAAGGCCTGAAACTGTAAAACTCCTGTAAGAAAACATAGGGAGTAAGCACCCTGATATTGGTCTTGGCAATGATTTTTTGGATTTGATAACAAAAGTAAAGACAACAAAAGCATAAATAAACGAGTGGGACTACATCAAACTAAAAAGCTTCTGCACAGCAATGGAAACCATCAACAAAATGAAAAGGCAACCTACTGAATGGGAGAAAATATTTGCAAACCGTATATCTGATAAGAGATTAATATCCAAAATGTACAAGGAACTCATACAACTCAATAGCAAAATAATAATAATAATAATAATTTGATTAAAAAATGGGCAAAGGACTTAAATAGACATTTTTCCAAAGAAGATATTCAAATAGCCAACAGGTACATGAAAACTTGCTCAACATCATGTCTATTATCAAAAAGATAAGAGGTAAGAGCTGGCAAAGATGCAGAGAAAAGAGAACCCTTGTACACTGTTGGTGAGAATGTAAACTGGTGCAGCCACTATGGAAAACAGTATGGAGGTTCCTCAAAAAATTAAAAATAGAACTGCGATCTGATCCAGCAACCCAACTTCTGGGCGTGTGTGTGTGTGTGTGTGTGTATATATATATATATATATATATGTATATATATAAAAAAGGCAAATATATAAATAGAGAGCAGAAAAGTGGTTCCCAGGGGCTGGGGGTGGGGCAAATTCAGGAAGAGGTCAGTAAAAAGGTGCAAACTTTCGGTTATAAGATGAATTAAGTCTGAGGATCTAATGTATAACATGGTGACTATAGTTGATAACACTGTATTGAATAATTGAAATTTGCTAAGAAAGTAGACCTTAAATATCTGACAAAAAATAAAAGAAAGGTAAATATGTGAGTGGATGGATGTGTTAATTAATTCAATGGGGGTAAGTTCTTTCACAATGTATATCAAATCATCATATTGTACACTTTAAATATTTTACCATTTTATTTGTCAATTATACCTCAATAAAGTTGGAAAAAAATCCTCAAAGTACTAGTATCCAGAGTTTATAAAAAATACTGTTAATAAAAAGAAAGAAAACTGAGTAGAAAAATGAGCAAAATATTTGAACTTTACAAAAAAGAAAATTCAAATTGTTGCTAAACATATAAGAGGTGCTCAATGTCATTATTAATCAGAAAAAGGCAAATTAAAACTACACTAAAATACCATTAGACACCCATAAGATTGGCCAAAATGGGAATTGTGTGAGTTGCATACACTGCTGGTAGGAGTGTAAATGGGTACAGCCACTTTGGGAAACAATTTGGAATTAGCTCGTAAACTTGAAGAAATGCCTATCTTGTCATCCTACAATTTCAATTTCAACCCTAGGATAGAACTCCTGCCCATGTGGACCAGAATACATTATATGTAAAAGAATGTCTATAGCATCATTGCCCTTAATTATCTCAAGCTAGAAACAATTTGAATATCCAAAGATAGTAGAATGGATAAATAATCATAGTATATTTATAGGTTGGAATATTTTATAGCAACAAAACTAAATAAACTCTGGCTCTATTCCAAACTTCCACAGATAATATTGAATAAATGAAACTAGACAGAAAAGAATACATTTTGTATGATTCCACTCATATAAATTTCAGAAAAACAAAACTAAACTACATATTTAGGGATGCACACATATTTGGGGAAACTATAGAGAAGATGTTACTGTGAAATCGGGACAATGGTTACCTCAAGCAGGAAGGAAAGTAGCAAGATCTGGAAGAGACACACTGAGGTAGAGGACTTCTCAGAAGGTAGCATATTTGATTTCTCATACTGAGTGTTCTCTTTGTAATTATTCATTATGCTCTTCAGTTATGCTTTATGGATTTTTCTGTATGTGCGTTATATTTCACAATTTTGAAAAGGCTTAAAAAAGCCTGCTTAAGCAGAAAACCTCACATAAATACCATCAAATTTGAATGTAATAAATATTTGGGGTGAGGAATTGAAAAGAATAAATCATATGTTTGGTTTACTGCTGAAACGGTATACATATGGCTAACTGTTAGAACCCATCAAATGTGTTATTTTTTTATTGTCATGTGGTGGGGAGTGGTTGACGATTCTGGAGCTGCTTTTTGAATTACAATAAAACATTTCAGATAATAATCTGTAGAAATCAGAGAATGACAACACAGCTTTGCTGCTGGTGAAACTAACAATGAAGTGCCAGCAGGCAAGGCATGGCGAGTGAGTTTTTAATTAATCAGCATGTTTATTTTAGTATGAATGACACTCTCACCACTTCCTGTGTCCAGAGTCTATTATTCATATTTCTATGGGTGACATTCTTCCTTTCCAAGACCCTGCTTTTTTCTTTTTTGTTGTCTTGAGTATTTAAGAAAAGGTTGTTATTTAGCGCTCTAGTTGATTTTCACATGAATCTTTTCACAAGAAGAATCTGATAAAAAGGATACACCAATGGATTCTTACTAAAATATAAAAAATAAAACTATGGGCAGCATGGCAACAGATTTGGTCATAAAACCAGGGGCATGCTATGTCAGGACTAAAACATATTTACACATTAAATGAGAACATTATGAACAAGCACACAGAAAATAGAGCTATCACAGCAATGTAAATGGAAACCAGCCCTTATCTAATTTGACACTTACAGAATCCTTCACCCTTCACCATCCAGGGAAATAGAAAAGAACCGAATTACAAATAGAGGTGTACTTTCCAGCACCTCTAGAATTTTCCTTTTCGCCAAGAGGTACACTCCCCTTTTATTCTGATTAACGAGTCACAGTCCTACCAAACCAAACAAACATGACGACTTTCCTGAAATGAAAGTAGTTTTTAGCTCTTCAACCGAGTGCAACAGCTAACATCCATTTATTGCTTAACATCTGTCAAGTGCCTTACATATATTATTTCCTTTAATCCACACAAAATTTCATAAACTGAGCAATATTATGCTCTCCATTCAATAGGAGAAGTAACTGAGGCTTAAAGAAGCACTATTTTCCACACAGCAAACCAGTGCTCAGGAAAGAGTCAGAATTCAACGCCAGGAGCCTGATTCCAGCGGCCACACTTAAACCACTCCATCATATGAGATGGTATATTCCCTTCCATCAACTAAGGGTCCCAAGAGACTTCATAGACCTTCCTGACACTTCTGGAATATGTTGAATGCTCTGCTTTAATAAAAAACACTAAAATAGTGCCTGGACAGCATCCTTAACAATCTGAAGAAGTTATGGCAGATTTTAGAAGCACATAATTTACTCCCAGAAATCTTAACCATGGAGAATCTAGCATAGCTGATAAAGGGTCAGAAGCATTTCTAGAAGTCTGCATGAATGGAAAGACTTTTAGTTATAAAGCCATCTAAAAGCTTAATGTTGTCTTATCTGTGATGTCTGCCTTAACCCCCCTAGGCTGTGTTCCCATGTCCCTCCATCACTGCACTTTTCACCTTTTACTGCCATTTGTGTATGTTTCTCTCCTCTCTACCAGATTTTGAGAACACAATAAAGCAAGGAACTTCAAACTCTTATATTCCCAGGATCTTGCACAGGATCTGGAATATAGCAGATACGATAAACATTTCTAGAATTCAAAATTAAGCAATAATGTAATAGTGTCTAATACTTATTAAGCACTACCATGTGCGAGGTGCTAGAGGAGATAATTTTTGTGTATTATCTCATTTATTCCTCACAAGAATTTAATGAGGAGAACACTCATATTAGCCTTACCCTTAAGCATATAATTATAGGCTTAGGTTTAAATACAAATAACTTGCTCAGGGTCGCATAGGTAGTAGCAGTGAAGCCAGAATCCACACTCAGGGCTGTCTGATTCTGGAGTCTTCCCTCTCAAACTCTGCACTGCTCTGTTCTCATGTCTTAAAATTGGTAACTTTTATTAGAAAAAATTAGTCATATTTAACTAGTAGGCTCTCTTTTTTATATGACTTTATGATAATCTTCACAGTTTAGGCTAGCCTGTATAAATATTCCTCTTGAAATATCTTTAATTTCCTATATGGATGATTCCTTAAGAATCAGACCCTTCAACCTCATTGTAACCCTCTTCTATAACTGCGTATGTGAAGAAATTAATAATGCCTGTTCTTTCTGACGTGCAAAGACTGAAGAGCTGAGTAGTGAAAGCAAGTTCCTGCTGATTGTGTATTAGATATTAAAATACAATGGTAACGGGGTTACAGAAAACACAAATTATTCTTCTGAAATATAGTCTCTGTATTTTTAATAGTTCTGATTGTCCTCAAGTATAATCCCTATCTATTTAAAGAAACAGAGCATGATGCAAAAGAACACTCTAGCTTGAGGAAAGAAGAAAGTGATTCCCACTGAACATTTGGAAGGCTGCAAATACGATACAGACGTTGTAGGTCTGCTTCCATCTAAGATCAGCTGTTTTTATTAAAGTTCATTTTTTCTATACAGTATGCTTCCGTATTTGTTTTTAATGAGAAATTTAAGAAGCATTATGAGAGCAGTGGGAACAATTTCACACTTCAAGCAAGAGCTTGGGGAAAACATCAAACCACATATTTGAAATATATATAAAGAAAGAAACCACTTGTTCTGGCATTTTTCCAAAACTTGGTCACAATAATGTGAAATTTTGAGAAACATAACATAGTTCTCTCTAAAGTAATAAAACTCAAAATAAGTCCAAAGGAAATGCTCACCATGAATTGCTTATCCATTGCAATTCATGGATTCTGAGGTTAAATTTTTCCTGCAAATAATATCAATGAAATTGGCCAAACCTTTTGGCCAAGATTTAGCGAGAACTGCTATTGTTTTTTCTTCCATTCTCCCTTTTGCTTCCTGCTCAATCTATTACACAAGAAAAATAGAAGAAAATTAAGGACAGTCCTTAATTAGGAAGGACTAAATTAGGAAGGCAGAAAATTAAATGATTTGTTCTGGGAGATGGTGAGTTGCCCACGATTAGAGATATTGAAGCAGAGAGTCCACTACCAGTGGTCAGGATAAAGCAGGATAGTGAGGACTAGGCCATAATTACAGTCTTTTTCCAAATCTGAAGGTCTGTGATTCTAGTGTTCATTTGTGCTCATGGCTTATACTTACCTGCTGTGAGGTCATCCTACCCTCTCGACTTCACTTTTGAAGGGCGGGATTCACTCTCAAACTTCGCACTCCTGTCTGGCTGGAAATCACACCTCTGGATCCAGGAGCATCTCTGTCCAGAAGGCAGTTTAAAATGGGGCAGAGAGTAAAACTATCTCTGCACTTGTTTTTAGAATTCTGTCCAGAGTTCACCCACCCCAGTTCTCCTTCAGTCCTGATCCACCTTTGTTCTTAGTGTTGTTGAATTGATTCTGACTCCTAGCAACCCTGTGTCCAGCAGAGTGGAACCCTGTAAGTCTTTTGCGCCATCCTGTCACCTTCCGGCGCTATATCAGACAATGCTCTGCTGCTATTCATAGGGTTTTCATGGCCAATTTTGCTGGTACTTGAAATACCGTTGGCATAGCTTTCAGCATCCCAGCAACACACAGCCGGCCCAGTATAAGAACTTACAGACTGGTGGTGTGGTTCCCTGACCAGGAAACAAACCTGAGCCGAAGAGGTAAGTACGTCGAATCTTAGCCAATACCATCAGGGGCTGATCCCCCTGTCTATCTATAAACACAGCTAGTGAGAGGTAGGTTGGGATTCAAACCAAGGTCTGGAACCAAATCTCAGGTTCCTATTACACCACACATCATCCATTTTCCTAGATTTTTGGCAACTGAGGAGTGGAATTTCAATTTGTTGCTACTCTGTCTGGCACAGCTCGCAGCCTGGCAAAGCCTGCCTAGTCTGGAGCGTGCAAAGGTCAGGGCCGTAGCCAACCAAGCCAGATTGCCATAGGTGAAAAGATTCTCTGGCCCATCATCCAAGCTATCATTGCCACCTCCAGTGTATCAACTGTATCCTTTCAAATAAATGAAACTATGTTCCTGCTGATAACATCCTATATTAGGGAATGCTGGCTATGGAGTTGAATTTGCATGCCCCCAAAGAACTGGAGAAATCACAGAATTATGGAATTAAATGTGGACAGTATCTTGGAAGTCTTCGAATTTATAACTTACATTTTAGAGACGGGGAAACAGAGGCTCAGCAAAGTCTAAGTGGCACGATCTAGCTGAGGCTACCGTCAGGCTTGGTCTGCCCAACAGCTTTCCCTGGGGCTCTAGTCTGCCCTTTTTGCAACATAGTCCTTCCACACCACGCCATGGAGGGAGCTGAGGGTTTGTAACCCTCTCCGTGTGTAGGAGAGAACTCAGGCACTGCCTTTTCCACCAGAGTCAAAGACCAACAATAACAATAAAATGAGCTTATAATAGACTTGTTACAAGATTAGGGTGTACAGTGAAAAGTGCCCCAAACAATCCTAAAGCGGATAAGATCACAGGGCAGCAAGAGTAAAAGAAAATTGTAAATTTAGAGTATATGGAATTGGAAATACCTGACTTCAGGCAGAACCGTTTGCAAGGACTAAGGCTACCATTTAAAAAAATGTTTTAATGGACTTCTCAACTACTTCTTTTCTTTGCATCAACTTTACCTATAAAAATAGGATAAAATCTGGCTGTTGGACAAATGAGGATATAATTTAGCTAATGCTGAAAATATTTTAAGCAGTGCTAAATATGGCAACAAAAGCATGAAGTAAGCCCATTATTCAAGAACAAGCTTTATCCTGTTAAAATTTCAGGCCAAAGGGAAAATTTCAGCCAACAGCATAGGTGGAAAGGCATCTTGGTTTTGAATAAGTGATGGCATTTTTTCTCAGGTTTAAAACAAACTCTTATGACATAGAACTATACACACACATTGTACCAATGTCAAATTTCTAATTTTGATGTAGTATAATAATCATGACAGGTGTAACCACTGGAGAAAACTTGGTGAAAGGCAATTTCCTATGAATCTATAATTATTTCCAAATAAAAAGGGAAAAAAAAGCCACTAACTCTTGAGGAAGTTAACTAATAAAAAATAATGCACACTCATCACACATCATTTCATGACCTATTACTATCATGATCAATTGTTCTTATGCTAGTGTGCAGTTGGTCTTCTGCCTTTACTCTTATATGCTTATTTTTGAGCCTAAGTTAAGCACCAGCAGGAATCCAAGGGAGACTCATTTCTAATATCAGCATCACAAGCAATTCACTAATTACCAAATATATTTTTCCATTAATTTAGGTCATTATTTGTACCACTTAGGTACCTAAATCTTCACATTGGTTCATCTTTTACTTTGCCTGATATTATTCATTCAAAAAGAAAAGTACATTCATCTCAAGTCACAAAAGAAAGTCCGCTGTATTGGTTTATTTAAAGATTGCCAGTGTTAATAGAATCCTTTTCAATGCTATATACTGTGACCAAAATTTTATTCTTAATTGAGAAGGCAAAAATCTTGATCTAAGGAATTTTTAATTTTATTAAATTTAGCCTAAATGGGTCACGATTCCTATGTCAAATCCATAATGTTCATTTATTTAAGGATATTATATGTGCTTCTCATGGAATGAAGTTTGAAAAGACTGTGAGTCATCCAAGCACACACCGCACTGATGATGAACCTCAGACTTAGTAAGATCAGATGATCTGCTTGCTAAGGCCACCAGTTACAACTGAAAAACCTGGGGCATCTTTACCACTGCAAGCAATTTGTAGCCAGATTTTGTTTGCCTGAGTTCAAAAATCACCTCCATCACCTCATAGCTATGTGACTTTGGCCAAATGATTTACTCTCTCTGTGCCTCAGTTTCTGTATCTGTAACACGGGGATACTAATAGAGCAGTTGTTGAAGTCTTTCTGAGGTGATCTGATACTTTTAATTCTAGATTTTATACTTGTAATTCTAGATATTCTTGATTTTTATCAGGTAGAACCACAAATTCTCTCAGATACAACCTTCCCCTTGTTTTGGTGACCATTCATTACTTTTCTTCAGCATTTTGGTCTTCTCCAAGAACTACCAATCTCATAATTCTTGCCCAGCCCAGAGGGGAAAAGTCCATACCAGCACTCTCCATCAGGACCCACCAGAGCCTGAATGTGGCTCTTACTTTCCATGTACCCAGGCCTCTCCTGTACTAAGGCCCCAGCAGCTGCTGCTTTCAGGTTTCGAGTTAGTGGCTAGACTGGCGCAGGGTGGGAAGTTAGCAGAGTCATCTTCAAGCCATAATCTTCTAGAATCTTCTAGTGATTTTTGAAAAAGTCAGAAACTAAATTATTAATTCCTCAAATCCATTTCTCCTCCAGAAGATGGGAATTAATCATTCCTCATCCAGTTACTTAGAAATCATCCTTGGTTCTTCTCTTTTTCTCACCCCCATTTCAAGTCCATCCTTAAGGTCCATTAATTTTACCTTTATAAATCATCTCAAATCTATGCACTTTCTCCAGTGCTGTCACCATCTCTCTCTGCTACTTCGTTAGGACATTAGCCTTCTAACTAGTTTTCCTGATTCTTTGTTTTCCCTGTACCTTCAGTTTATTCTCCACACAAGATCCTACAGGAGCTTTTATATATAAATTGAATTATGTCTCCCCTCTGCTCCCCACATGTAGCATAAAACCCATAATTCTTGTCATGGACTATAAAGCTCTAAATAATCTGGCCTCTGCTTATCTCTACAACCATATCTGGTGCAATTTCTTCTCACTATGTTTCAGTCACATGGGCCCTAATTCAGGTTTTAGAACATTCCAAGGGTTTTCTTTTTCTCATCTTAGGGTTTTTGCTCATGCTGTTCTTTGATCTGGAGTGTTCTCCCCTAGGTTCTCCTTATAGCAGCTTCCCTCTCATCCTGTAGCTCTCAGTTTGGTGTCTTTTACTTCGGGAGGCCTTTCCTGATCATTCTAAGTGGGTTCCCTTTCAGTTAACTTTTGACTATGCTCTCTGTTTAATTCTTTCATAGAATTTTATATTTTTCAATTATTTACTTCTTTGTTAATTTATTACGTGTGTTTTGTCCATTTATTTGTATGTCCTGTGATAGCAAGGACCATGTATGTTTTGCTAATGAGTTTATACCGGGTTCCAAGCACGTAATTGATACCAATAAAATTTTATTAAATAAATAAATATGGGTAAAAAAGATTGACAAGACACATCCCAAACCCAAAGCATTGACTGTCTTAAAAGGAGATAAATCAGGTATATAAGTGATTGCAATATAAATAAATATCTACCAAATACCATATGAAAGACATAAACTAAATGCCATGGGAATATATAGAGAGTGTGGAAAGATATGAGGGCAACATTAAAGACTATTTGATGTTTGAATTGAACCTTAAGCTTGTTAGGCAGAGTTGGAAAGGAAAGCATTAAAAGCAAAAACAACTTTACAAGTAAAAGCATGAAAATGGAAAAGTTCTATCAGGTAAATCCAAGAAATAAAGCAGGTAGGACAGTAGAATTTACAGGGATATAAAAAACTGTGATCGAATCATAGAGAGATCTGAAAAATGGGTCGAAGGGTTTGCACTTTGTTCAGTAGTAGAGGGAAAACCATTTAAAATTTCAAGCTGGATAGTGACATATTCAACAGGAAATGTAAACTCAGCAGGAGAGATTGGGAGAGGATAACATAGAACAGCAGCGTTATAAAATTGACTTGAATTAGGATGGTGACACTGAGAATGGAAAATAATGGATGACCAGAGCTTCTAATCTGGCCTTCTTGAAATGGTAGAGTCCCTGGAAATATCTCCAGGGATATAGAAGCCCCTGGCACGTTATACGTAAATATTTTAGTGCAGGCGTATTTTCAAGAGAGAGTCCATAGCTTTTATCGGAAATCCCAATGGAGTCTCTAATCTCAAAATTTTAAGGAGGCTGTCTTACTTGACCCTAGTTTTCTTTTCTGGGGCTATTTGGAAATGCTTCTCCATGGCTTTAGTCTTTCCTGCATTGTCTGAATCATTTGGTAGAGTAAGACATTCAACTTGCGTTAGTTACAGTTAAAAAAGAGCACTCATCGAACACACTCCTAATGTATACCATTTATATTTATTCTTTCCATTCATAAGGGAGTATTTTTCTCCTTCTCACTGATCTTAGCTTTTGAATCTAAGGCTAAGCATTCCCAATTAAGTGGATTAAATATACCCACTCACCCTTTTAAACTAACCTTCATTTGACCTTATTGAGATTTATAAATTTTTTTCCATACCTCTAACACAAATTACCTCTTAAAGGGCATATACAAATACTCCAGCCATACATCCAGATTATTTTTCTAATACCTAGATCAATGGATCCAAATAGAAGGTTTATAAATAAATAAGTGCAGTGCTTCAGATTTTTATTCTGAAGTCAGTTTAACTCTTGTCGATTTTCAGAAATTATTTATTTTCCACTAAGGGGGTTTGAATTAGCAATGGTGTCTTGCCACGGTTTTCTGAGGTGTGGGTATTAGCCATGAAGCCTGATGTTGGTATTGATCTGTTCTTGTGCTGCGCGTTCTGGTACACCAGTCAGATGATCTCTTCTGCACAACTCAAGCACTCATTTCCTTCAGCTGATGGGAGCTGGTTGCTCCCAGGTCTTGCCCTCCTAAAAGAGAACTCTTTCAGCCGAGCTCTACCCATAATGCAAGGAGTCCACAAGCCAAAAGGACATGCCCACACGGAGTCCATGCCCCTCATTCTCTACCACTCTCTGGGTCCTCAGGACCCTGGAATCCCTGCCCAAGGGACTCAAGTGTGCTTCCTTAGTAGAGAGTGGTATAAGTATTATAATAATTCCATAAATTTCTATACCTTTGATAGAAGAGGTATGAAAGTGTCCAGGTGTAAAAATAGTTGGGTCGTGATTTAAGGTCCATAAAATAAAAGCAACCAGTTTTTAGGAGAAACTCATTTATTGTACTGAGGCCAATGAGAAATTTCTCGTATGGTCTTCTTAAAAACGACATTGTATATCACAGGAAACAACAATTGCAACAACGTCCTTACAATAAGCTTAGCAATGAGCTTTATAAAATTGTTTCTTACAATATTCCTCAATGCAGAACATTGGCATAATGCAAAAGCACAAGTAAATAAGGGCTCTTTCACAAATGCTTTTAATCTTGTGGTGCAGGCACGCGTCTCTTTGTTGGTCTGGTGTACGAGGCTAAAGATTCCCTAGAGTAACAAATGAAATGCACATGCTTCAAAAATATTCCACAAATACTCTTTTTAAGAATGATCTTCCAAAGGACTGCTTATTTTAAATGTTCTTAAAATTAAGCCAAATGCACCATGTAAGTACAATTTTATAAAAAGCAGGAGCAAACTAAGTCTGCAAAAATCTTAAAGAAGTGAAATGAAGGATTTGTTTCTATTTGAGTATCAACCATAAAGGGTTAGATTTGCAAAAACGTTATTGAGTGTTGGGCCAGCCCGGTGGCGCAAGGGGTTGGGTGCAGGCACTCTGCTTTGGTGGCCCGGGGTCCGCAGGTTCGGATCCCGGGCGTGCACCGACACACCACTTGTCGGGCCGTGCTGTGGCGGCGTCCCATGTAAAGTGGAGGAAGATGGGCATGGATGTTAGCTCAGGGCCAGTCTTCCTCAAGAAAAAAGGGGAGGATTGGCATTAGATGTTGGCTCAGGGCTAGTCCTCCTCACAAAAAAAAAAAAAAAAAAATTGTTAAGTGTTATTATCACTAAATGTCTGTAAGTTCTTAAAACTGTACAGAAGCCTAGCTCACTTTCTTCTGTCTCATCATTTTTCTCCTAGGACTACTGCAGAAGCTTCCACATCCACTCTTGGACTTCTTCCACTCCTTATCCAATTTTTAAGTGGAGTGACTTTTTTCTTTTTGGTGAGGAAGATCAGCTCTGAGCTAACATCTGCTGCCAATCTTCCTCTTTTTGATGAGGAAGATTAGCCCTAAGCTAACATCCGTGCCCATCTTCCTCCATTTTGTACATGGGACACCGCCACAGCATGGCTTGATGAGCGGTGCATGGGTCCACGCCTGGGGTCCAAACCTGTGAACCCCTGGCTGCTGAAGCTGAGTGCGCAAAGTTAACCACTACGGCACTGGGCTGGTCTCGTAGAGTGACCTTTTTTAAAATGCATAGCTAAAAGTGTCAACTCCCTGACTGAAGCCTTCCAATAGAATCCCACGACTCTGGGGTAAATTCATGCTCTACATAACTTGGCCCTTTCCTACTTCAATCCTTTCACTGGCTCCTCCACTCCCCTTTCTCAGACACAACACCTTGGATGCTCCTTCCCATGGTTCCCTCAGTTTCTAATGCAGAATAATTAAATGAATGAATCTCTGCCTCGAGCTTTGAAATCCCCATTTCTTTCTCTTGGTTCACTTTTGAACCAAAAAATTGGAGATTTTAAGACAGGTTTTTTTCCCCCCAACGTAGCCTAAAATAATTTTCTAATAATTAGAAAGAAGCTTTGAGAGGTGCACCAACATAGGAGACTTGTAATGAAATACTTTAGGACCTAAAAGAACAAACAAAAATCACAAACCACCTGTCTATCCTCAGTTAGAACCTGGGCACATGAAGAAACAGGCCCATCAATGAACAAATAATTCTACGGCCAACTCTCTGATCCAGTGTGAAGTTCTGAAACTCTGTGAAAGACTACCAGTATCCAAAATGTCTGTCTGTTCCCTGCAAAAAGAACAAGTGGTAATGAATGATGGAGATAGAATTCAGTGTTTGGCCAGGAAGACTACTGAATTAAAATAAAACTTAAGTATCTCTGAAGATACACTTTTCTTTTAAGTACCAGACACCCAGTTTATAAATCTATAATTGAGTTTCATATAAGTGAGCCTTAAGTCATATATCTGCAAATTAAGCATTTCTGTGTTTTTCTGCTAGAACATTGTTATAGATTTCCCCCTGAGGAAGTGGGTTTTATCTTTTGTGTTTTTTTTACATTTTTTGAAATAATTGAGACTCACATGCAGCTATAAGAAATGCTACAGAGATAGCTTACATAACCTTTATCCAATTCCCCCCATTGTAGCTTCTATCGTAACTATAGCACAATATCACAACCAGGAAATTGGCATTGCAAGAATCCATCGACTTACTCAGATCTCACCAGTTTTACATGCATTCATTTGTTTGTGTGTGTGTGTTTAGTTCTACACAATATTATCACATGTGTAGATTTGTGTGACCATCACCACTGTCAAGATACAGAACAGTTCCATCACACGATACTCCGTGTGGCCCTTTTATAACATCACTCACTTCCTTCTACTCTCCCCTACCCCATCCCTCCCCTTTGCCAGCCACTAATCTGCTCTCCATTGCTATAATTTTTTTATTTCAAGACTATTACAGAAATGGAAGCAGACAGTATGTAGTCATTTGTGATTGGGTTTTTTCATTCAGTATAATTTCCTGGAGATTCATCCAGGAAGTTTTGTGTATCATTGGTTCATTTCTTTTTGTTACAGAGTAGTATTTTCTAGTACGCCATATCACAGTTTGTTTAACTATTCATCTGTTTTAGGATACTAGTTGTTTCCTGCTTTGGGTTATCATAAATAAAGCTGCTATGAACATTTATGTATAGGTTTTTCACGTGAACATAAATTTCCACTTCTCTGGAGTAAATGTCTAAGAGTGCAATTGGTAGGTTGCATGGTAATTACATGTTTACTTTTATAGGAAACTGCCAAACTGTTTTGCAGATTGGCTGTACCACATTACATTCACACCAGCACTGCACAAGAGATCCAGTTTCTCTGTATCCTCCCTAGCATTTGGTGGTGTCACTATTTTTTATTTTAGCCATCCTGATATGAATATAATGATATCCTGGTTTTAATTTGCACTTCCCCTAATGGTTAATGAAGTTGAACATCTTTTCATATGCTTATTTACCACCTATATATCCTCTTTGGTGAAATGTCTGTTCATGTCTTTTGCCCATTTTTTAATCATATTATTTGAGTTTTTTTACTATTGATTTTTGAGAGTTCTTTCTACATTCCAGATATTAGTCTTTTGTCAGGTATGTGGTATGCAAATATTTTTTCCCAGTCTATATTGTGTCTCTTCATCCTCCTAAGAAGGTCTTTTGCAAAGTAAAAAGTGTTCAGTTTTGATGAGGCTCAATATATCAGTTTTTCCTTGACACTGTTTGGTGTCAAGTCTAAGAATTCTTTGCCTAGAATTTGAAGATTTTCTCCTATTTTTTAAAAAGATTTATAGTTTTATATTTTACATTTACGTCTGTGATCTATTTTGAGTTAATCTTTGTATAAAATGTGATGTTTCAGTCATATCCTTTCTTCTTTTTTTTTGCTTACGGATGTATAATTATTCCAGCACTGCTTTTTAAAAAAGACTGTCCTTCCTCCACTGAATTGCTGTTTCAAAGATAAGTTGGGCACATCTATGTGAGTTCATTCATGGGTTCTCTGTTCTGTTTCATTGATCTAGATGTCTACCCCTTCACCAATACCTCACTGTGTTGATTACTGTAGTTATATAGCAAGCCTTAATATAAAGTAGAGAGATTCCTCCCATTTTATTCTTCTTTTTCAAGAATGACATAGCTATGCCAGATTTGTACTACTAAATATATATTTTAGAATAAGCTTGTCTATATTATTATAGATTTTTACGTGCTGAGAATGTTTAAAATTAATGATTAAGCATAAAACATTCTCTTTTTCTATAGTTATTATTAAACAGAAGATAATATAGCAACTAAATATAGCAATCACCTGTATTAAAAACAAAATTTGTGCTATTATTTCTATAGATCTGCCATTAAGAATAAAGCATTTGGGAACACGTAAAATTTTAGTAGCATCTTATGTACAGTGCCACTTGCCTGTGAAAGATTGGATACAGAAAAGGTTAATCATGGAATCTTGTTTTGGCTGTGTGTATATACATCATACTCAGAAAAGTACAGCAAAACTCTGTAGAAAAACATGGTTATTTGAAACTGTTGTTTTTCTGTTTCAGTGGCCTTTTGAGACAAATGGTGTCATCTAAGCTATCCTGCCTTTCCTTGACCTTGGCTAAAGAATAAGCCATCTAGCCTGTAGCTGAGATAAGATACTTTGGATTTTCTGTTTCGTCATTGTCTCAATACTCTGTCCTCGAACCTGGAAAGCAGTTTCACAACACTTTTTTTTTTAAATCACATCCCAAATATATCTCTTCCAGACAATTTCTGTCCCTGATTACTTTTAATCTCATTGATGAATAAGCTCTGGTTAGATAATTTTGGTGGCTTCCTCTCAGCCCACAGTCACACTTTCCTGAAAGCTGCCATGTTTTTAGTATGCGACCGTTTTCTTTCCACTCTCAACCTCAAGCCTGGCCATAGATGGATGGACCAGAGATGGATGCGTGACCTTAGCTCTTCTGAATCTATTGTCTTCCCAGAAGTTTGGAATCGGAATTAGAACATGTTAGTCATCCTGGGGGCATAGGAACCTGGCAGCCAAATTTGTCACAGTGTGGAAGTCATCTTTAGCCAACACTCCTGGAATCCACTTAGACCAATTTTCTGTGAGGCCAAAGATAATGAATACTGAGTTTGTATTTTGCCAATGGAAAAATGCATTAGAACACAGACTAAGTGAAGGGTATGTCTCATAAGTATAAATTTGCTTCTAAAGTAGAGAGAAAAAAGAGAAAGATTTCTTTGAACATGTGAACATGGAAAAGGATAAATTATTTCTGGCAAAGTACCCTAAGGATATTTTTCCAAATCGCAAAGTATGGATGGTTTCCTGGGAGCAAAGTGTACTACATGGTGGGATTTTTCTTTCTTTTTATGCTATTTTCTCCAAAAGATGTATCTAATTATTGTGCTTTATATAGGAAGCTATATTAAATAGATTGAAATTTGCTTTTAGTATCTTATTCTATTTTCACCCTTCCATACCTTCTACATTGTACCCTGTCACTTTTAGCTTTCATATATATATTTTTTTTTTTTGTGAGGAAGATCAGCCCTGAGCTAACGTCCATGCCTATCCTCCTTGTTTTTTGCTGAAGAAGACTGGCCCTGGGCTAACATCCGTGCCCATCTTCCTCCGCTTTATATGGGATGCCGCCACAGCATGGCCTGACAAGCGGTGCGTCCGTGCGTGCCCGGGATCCGAACCCGGGCCGCCAGCAGCAGAGCGTGCGCACTTAACTGCTACGTTACGGGACCGGCCCCTCATATTTTTTTTTTTTTTAGTAAAGCTTCAATCAGGAATGAATCTACCAAGTGCATACTACATAAGTATGTAGATAAGAAAATGGTGAGAGTGGCTGCCTTGTTGAAGTTTAATGTGCATAGTATTCAATACAGTGCTTATTTCAAAAAAAACTATAATCTAAGACGTAAAGCTTTAAAAAAGAACTGTTGACTATTCAGAGGAAGGCATATAAATATCTAGAAAGTTAAGAGAAAAAATTAGGTCATTTTTATAGTCCAGAAGCTGAACTGAGCATCATGTAGCAGGGGGTGATGCTACTCCTAAATTATCTTCTCACAGCTCTTCTTTCTTTCCTTTAACACAAAATTCATGGATAGGGATTTTCTTGGGGGCAAGGGGTTTGGGTCCTCTTTCTCTGTTTTTGATTTGAAACTTTTGATTTGACGTTCCTGATTTTTTAATCTTCTCATTTTCTAAAATTTCCCTTCCTTCCCTCCGATGCTGCAGGTTTCTGCCCACACCCTCTCCTCTGCACGGGGAACTGACTCTCCATGCTAATTTGGTTTGCTTCAGAATGCATCACAAGAAAATATGTCACCCTCAGTTTTTTGTAATTAAGTCTTATTAATTGCATTTGTTTTGCTTTCCAGCTCTTGTAATCTCTCCCTTTTGTCCTTCACACAGTTGGTTTACTAAGACTAGGATAGCATTTGTATTATTAGGAAAAACTGAACCTATTAACTGGTTGATTATTGTAAACAGTGCCAAACAGTTAAGTTTCCCCCAAACTGCATATATTTTTTAAAATATTGAATGTGCTTTCATTTTCCTTAATGTGGAAAAGATCTCCATTTACCTAGAAGAAAAATGTAGGTTTTCACTTTGTATCAAACTTCTTTTGAAATGAACATAATGTCTACTTAGGTCATGTACCAATTTTGGGTTCACTTGACATAAATATGTAAAGAAATTTGAAACTATTCTTCACCATTCAGGGTAAACGTGCCAGAAGAATAACAAAAACTACTGTTCATTTAGGATAATAACAGATTATGCTTATTCAACACTTCCTACATGCCCAGCTCTCCTTTAAATGCCTAACTTACAATATCTCATTTAATTCTTACAAATATCTCATATGGTATGTTATGCCCAAGTTATCATCCTCATTTTGCTTGTAAGATCACTAAAGCACAGAGAGCTTAAGTGAGTTATTCAAGGTCACACAGCCAAGGAGGGGCAGAACTGGGCATTAAACATACAGCTCATTCCAGAAAGTATACCTGTAACCACTGTCTTTTAGCAATGAGAGGAATGCATAGAATAATTGGAAATATCTCTTTAAAGGAAATATTGTGTTTAAATATAACTCCTAGAGGATTCATTCTCAGTCATTGCCCTGGTGCTTTTGCCTTCTAAAACTGACTCTTTTATTATGATCCCATTTACTTGGTTCTTACTCATATTATAAAAGCATGACAGGGCGTTTCATAGTCAATAGAACAAGGAGTAAGGAAATGTTACATTTTGCTAACAGACGGTTAAACGTAGCGTGTAAGATGATCTTCGTGAGACGCAACAAGATCAATTGTAACATATCTCCCTCCATCCTAGACTTCTTCTCTTTAAACTCCCTTTTCTAAATGCCTCTTTGATATCTCCACACGGATCTCTAGCGAGCATTGCAAATGTACCTTTCACGACTGCTATCACCAGCCTCTATCTTGCACACAAACCCAAATCTGTTTTTACTTTTAATTTTTCTTGTCTCAGTTAGTGGAACCACCAATTACTGGAAAAAATGAGAATTACTTGAATTTCCTTCCTCCTTTTTCCCAGACATTACCACTGAAATGCTTTGTTTCCTCTCTTTCTACCTCAGGGCCAAAGCCTTTACTTGAAACCCTGGCATTTCTAGATTAGCCTTCTTGAACAGTGTCTTAGTTATCACTTCCAGTCTACTTTCCAAACAGCTGCAGATGAATTTCCTAACATGCAAATCTTATCATGCTACTCATTTGCTTCATTTCTTATTAGCTCCTCATACTTTCAGGATTAAGTTCAAATTCCTGCTACCCTTCCAGGGTTACCTCCCCAAGTGTCCACACACACCTTTCACTTCAACCACATCATGGCACACTCAGTATCTCACTAGGCCAAATGAACTATGACTTTGTTTTTGTTCCATGGTCCCCAACTCCTGCTTAATTGCCTGGCTGACTTCTAGTCTTTCCCCAGGGGACATCAATCACTACCTCATCTTAGAAACATTTTCTCATTGAAACCCACATCTCCCAACTAAATTAAGTATTCTTTCCAAATGCTGCTACTTTACTGCTGTACTTTTGTTTACTCTGTTTGTATATGGTGGAATTTAATCATACTGTCTCTAATAATTGTTTTTTTTGGTGTATCTTTTCAGTGTGAGGCTTTTGAAGATACAGACTATGTGTTCATCATCTCTGTATCCCAGCACCTTAATCGTGCCTGACACATTCTAAGTGCTCAATACGTGTTCCTTCAATTGAACTGAAATTTTAATACATGCCTTAAAATTGTGATTAACAATAAACAGAAATATTGTTGGCTGCCCTGAACAATAAGAACAAAAGTGAAATGATGGAAAATTGAATATAACAGAAAATAACTTTCAAGGCATGTTATGGCACTTTGCACATTAAATCCAATTGCCTCCATATTCTTTTTATACGTCTATGATAATTTATAATACAAGCAATGTTCAAAGATTTCTGATTATGGTACCTCAAGACTCTGAATCACCAAGAGTCAATTATTGGCAATATACTTTATCTTCTGTCACCCACACATATTATGTGCATATACACGTATTTATAAATACAACCCAGATCGCATAAACCTGGATGTAGAAACAGAATCACAATTATTGTTATAAACTAATTTTCCTCTTTTCTCTAAACTGCTCGGCAGAAACTCTAGACTCCTCACAAATTCCTCCCGGATAGTTCTGGGAGACCTCAGGCAGGTTCTCAAGTGTGCTGGATAATCTAGTACTTTAAACTGCCTCTGGTACCTGCCATGCTTTTCCTCTCCTGCTCCAGCTTGCCCTGACTGTGCCTTCTGTCTCTGCTGATGCCTTCTGTGTAATGAGGGTCTTTTTGTTGAGCAAGATGGTATCTGTGCCAAGAGTACTAATGCCCAGCCCTCTCCCTTCCAAAAAGACTGCTGTTAAAGCCAGCCTGGATTACCCAATAGGCAAGGTAAGCACGTGCTTAGGGCTCTAACAAAATATAGTCATCAGAAAAACTTTTCTAAGTAATTTATTTGCTATTCAAAAAAATTCATTGATTTAGTTTTTATAGCAAAATAGTAATTTATTGAAATTTTCTTACATGTATTTAACAGTTTAGAATTATTATTATTTTTGAATGTCCATGTGGGAGAATCATCATAATCTTTTCAGTCTCAAGGCCTCTGGAAATCTTAAGGCAGCCCTCAATGACACTAATGTCCACTGCTGCCCAGGCAGCAGCTGTAGGTGCCCAATGTGAAGGGTGCTGATGTCTGTGCTGCTGGCCCCATCTCTTATTTGAAGCCCAAACATGTGCTTGACCTTTCCCAGATCTTGTTTTCTTTTTGTTCCATTTTTATTGCAACTCCTTTGCTCTAGGACTCAGGTGTGAGTTCGTGGAGATGGAACTCTGAGAACTCTATTCTGAAGCATCCTTCTTTTCAGACTTTGGCCTATGCTCTTGGTGGTCTTTTCCTCTTGGGACAAGTTGCTTATGGAGAGGAATCTTGGTGCTTTCTGTAACTAGATTCTGGATAGATCCCCCCACCACTCCACATAGGGGTTTAGAGCGAAGGTCACTGGAACTAAGTTCTGTATGGGAACACTAATTCACTAATAAATTTCTAAATATTTTCGAGTGACAATTTTTGAAATGAAAATTATGTGTTTTATTTTATCAAACTCTAGTTAACAAGACTATTCCTTACCTAACTAATCTGATTAACTGAGGTATTCCTATATCATTTTGATCTCAGAATTCTAAAATAAACATTCAAGGACTTTAAAAAGAATCAGGAAACACAAACACTTCCAAAAAATAAACATAACCTGTATTAAAAGTGATTAAAGAAGACAATTTAGGTGATGCAAACAAACTTTATTTGACACTTTGTGAAGCAGACAGTCTTCATTCCCAAGGGTCCAGAGAACTGCAAAATGGGGCTGAAGGCAGGAAGCTTTTATAGGATAAAGAATAAGGAACAAGGAAGAGAAAATCAGAAAATTAATAAGGAACAAGGAGATAAGTACAGAGCCCAGAGTGGCTTGGTGTTTGGGGATTGGCTGACTGGATATACCACATTTCTGGTGAAGCAGAGCATTTACAGGGACGTGAAAGTTTCAGTTTTCTGACGTGGCACCCTAGCAAGAGTGGCTCCATCTTGGGCCTAGAAATTTATTTCAACACTTGCCACATGTTTCCCATGTCTGAATCACCCCTAGATAGACAGGGGTTGTGTAGGAGCTGCAGAAGTCAATTAACGAATACATAGTGCTCACCCAATTACTCTACGTGGACTATTCGGGTGGCCTCATTCAGTTGATTGGACAAGGAGTGCACAAGGATGAGAGGATTTCCTTCTAATCCTTTTCTCAGAACATCCCTGGGTTTTACTGAGTCTGTAGGGAAATTTCCAAAAACTATAATGATTTTTCTCATTTAAATGCAAGAGAAGTAGAAATGACAGTAACAATGAGTGCCAAATTTGCTTTGATTCTTTTTCTAGGCCATCTGCTCTTCTCTTTGTGCTTTGCATTGTAGCGGCTGCTGAGATCATTGAACAAGATAACTGAGAATAAGCAAAATACTTCACTGAATCCTAGATTGCCAAAATACGTGGTCTTGTTGTTTAAGTCATTTTTAAATACAAAACTGAAATAAATATAGAAAATTCAAGTGATTTTGTGATATATGCTGTATTAGTTGGGTAAAACCTAAGCTACTGTGACAGAAACAAACAAAAAAATGCAGTGGATTAAAAAAAATCACCATTTATTTCTCTATCATGTAATAGCTGGAGGTGAGTTATCCAGAGCCAGCTGGGAGGCTATGCATCTACACATTTTGCTTGCTTCTTGTTTGATGTCTGCCAGACCAGGAGGAACCACAGCCTGATCTGATGGAGAAAACAGAATATCACCCAGAAATCCTAGCTTTGTGCTGCATGAAGAAACAGGATGAGATTTCAAGTCGGGGCTCGGGTAGGGGGGGAGTTGTATTAATAAAAAAGAAGAGAGTGCGTGGAATTTGAGGAGGAGGGAAGTACAGCGGGGCAGACTGAGGCCCTCTGTCTCCCAGTATCCCTTCTTTCCTTCCCATTTTTAGTAAGAGAATCCCCAACCTTTACCTGGGCACACATTTCCCTTTACATCTGCAGGCCAGGCACTATCTTCTCAGGCTCTCTTACAGTCTCTTACAGTGAGGCCATTTGACTAAGTTCAAGCTGATGAGATATGAAAGAATCTGAGGTGTGCCATTTCCAGCTCATCTCTTTACAGATGCTTACTCTGCACTTTCCCCTTTCTGTTGCCTAGAAAATGATGACAATTGGAGAAACCCTGGAAATCATAAGTTGAAGAGAAAATAGCCATCGCCAGCCCTGGAATGCTCACCTTTGGAGTGTTTATTTATTTAAGCACGTTGTGACAGTTTTTAAAACATGGCATAAAGTGTGGAGTGTATGTACTCTCCCTTTGAAGGACTTGTGACTTCAAGTATGTGGTAGGAAGTATGACAAAATTGGCAATGTGTGACTTCCAAGGCTTAGCCAGAAGCCAAGAGGCTATGTGACTTCCACCTGGTTCTCTCAGAATGCTCAGTCTCGGGCCGGCCCCGTGGTGTAGCGGTTAAGTGCTCGTGCTCCGCTGCTGGCAGCTTGGGTTTGGATCCCTGGCGCGCACCAACACACCAATTGTCAGGCCATGCTGTGGCGGCGTCCCATATAAAGTGGAGGAAGATGGGCACGGATGTTAGCTCAGGGCCAGTCTTCCTCAGAAAAAAAAAAAAATAAGAGGAGGATTGGCATGGATGTTAGCTCAGGGCTGATCTTCCTCACAAAACAAAAAGAATGCTCAGTCTCAGGATGGCTGCTGGAACCCAGCTGCCCCGCTGTGTTAGACCTAAGCCTCGTGGAGAGGCCATATGTAGTGCCTGGTTGACAGCCCCAGCTGAGCCCAGCCTTCAAGTCCCCCAGCCCAGGTACAGACATGGCAGTAAAGAAGCCTCCAGACAATCCTGCCCCTAGTCATTTGAATCACCTTCAGACCTTCATGTCTTCCTAGGCAGGGCCTCAGACATCTTGGACCAAAGCAAGCCATCTCTTCTCTGTCCTATCAATTCCTGACCCACAGTATCTGTGAGTGTAATAAAGTGCTCTAAGTATTTTGGGGTGTCCTTATTAAAGCAACTTAGCATGTGTCCTAAATAATGCAAATGCCGTATTAAAAGTTATTTAAATAATTATTGTGTCAAACCAAAACGACTATTATAAGGACCCAACACAATCTTGACTGTTAATTGGCTACGTCAGATAGCAACTTTTTACCTATACTTAAGCAACCAGCAGATTAGGGCAATTCTGTCAAAAACTAAGATCTCTAGAGAAAAATGGAGACTGCTCTGAAAGTCGACCCTCTCATATTGTATCACGGGAATTTGTCTGATTTGTTGGACTGATGTCATTCATACCTGTATCTTCTTTCCTTTCCCTTATAATGCTGCTCAGGGGTCTCAGGGTGAATTAGGTTTGAGTTAAGTCTAGTTTATGATGTATACCTACCTAATAAATTTTTGATTGAAAACTTTCCTGTTAACTTTTATCTCTGGGCTGGTACATATTTCTACAGTCATTAAATAATTAACTGCCTGCCTCTGAGTTTGCCTTTGAGTCTGTGGGTATACATGCATATTGATAGTGCTTGTTGTGACAAGGTCCACAATAACTATGTGTTTCAATCCGTAACTTCAAAAGTCCCTTTTTAGAGGGAGTGACTCTCATCTTTATTATTTTTTTTATCTTTATCATCAATAGAATGGAAACCAACACTATAAAGTGATATACAGAGATTGATATAGATGTAAATTACGGTACATTCCTGCGCCATAGGACACCACACTTGGGAGAAAGAAAAAGAGGTTGTAGTCAAGAAAACTATTCTCCAAGAGACCATGGGCATCAAAAGGTCAATGCAGGGACTTGGCATGTACATCATTTACCTTCTCTGAGCCTCACTTTCCTCTTTGATAAAGGGAGACAATTGAATCTCCATTACATCTCTCCCAGGATGGTTGTGAGGAAGAAATACAGTGTGAAGGGTACCAAGCTACTCTAGTAAGAGACCCTAGTAGTGTTATCGCACATCTAATAGGAGAACAGTAGTAACTAAGGGAAATGAACATACATTCTCCAAACTGCACATAAACAAAAAGAGTTAGGGGGCCAGCACCGTGGCTTAGCGATTAAGTGCGCCCGCTCCGCTACTGGTGGCCTGGGTTTGGATCTTGGGTGTGCACCAACGCACCGCTTGTCCGGCCATGCTGAGGCGGTGTCCCACATACAGCAACTAGGAGGATGTGCAACTATGACATACAACTATCTACTGGGGCCTTGGGGAGAAAAAGGGTAAAAAAAGGAGGAGGATTGGCAATAGATGTTAGCTCAGAGCCAGTCTTCCTCAGCAAAAAGAGGAGGATCGCCATGGATGTTAGCTCAGGGCTGATCTTCGTCAAAAAACAAAAAAAAAGAAAAAAGAAAAACCAACAAGAGTTAAAAAATTTAAAAGCTTCTGTGACCTCTTTTTTGTTTTGTTATAGAGATGAAGTCCTAGTAAGAAATGGATTGAGGATGAAAAATCCAATAGCCATACCTTCTCATATTTGGAGATAGAGTGAGTAATCAAAACCAGCTTTAATTCTGTTCATTTCCACTCTTCTCTATTCTCTTCTGCTTTATCGACTCTTTTATACTGATGCTGCCAATGAAATGAAATTCCTGCAGGTCAGATTTAATTTATTTTATTAGTTTATATAAACTATCTAAACTATATAAAAACATTTTCTCAAAACAAATAATCTTTTGTTTGCTCTCTTGAAAATGCTCAGACAACCCAATGAGTGTCTCTCGTGTGTGGAGAAAGCCTTTTTGGTGCAGAGTGAGGCTGGAGGTGTGGATATAGAGACAGGAGAGCTAGCTCCTCCTCCTGGATCTGTCACTCTCTGGCAACTCTGACCCAATCACTGAGGCCCAGGTTCCTCACATGTAAATGATGGGTTGTACTAAACTCTTTCTAAAGTGTCTTCCATTTCTAAGATTTTACAAATATATTGATTTAAAGAATAGTAATTAAGAGTGTGGGTTCTCAAGTCCTTAGCCTGGGCTCGAATCCCAATTCTCCCACTTGCCATCTGTGTCACTTTGGGGGAATGACTTAACTTTTATGTATCTTATCTGAAAACTGTGCAAGTGATGGTTCCGACCTCATACGGTTATAAGAGGATTAAATGAGGCAATATGTGAATAGTGACTAGCATAGTGCCTGGCACATGTAGGGCTCAATTAGTGTTTAATTCTATTGTACATAAAACAACTATGCTTTATTTCATCTTCATTATATGCTAGAGAGCTCAGACACCCAAGACCACAAGACTAGTAAGTTGTAGAACAACATCTCAACCATAGGTATGGCTGAATACATACCGTGTATTTTAAATATGCATACCCATAAAGTGTGGCTTATGGAAAATTCTAGAAAATGTATATAATATATATAAATATATATATAAATATATCTGAATCTTTAGAATCATAGAATTATTTGAAGACAGTAAGTTTGAACTCCTGAATTTGTTATTATGTTCATCTACTTTTTTAGTGTCCCTCTTGGGCAAGTTTTATATTCCTCATTTTTCTTTGGCAGTGAGAACCACTTGTTTTGGTTTTAGTTCCATTTCTGTGAAACAGTCTGAATCTCATAGTCCAACATTCTCTTCCAGGACTTTCCCAGGGGCACATACAAGAGAAGTATATGATTTGTGTCTTCTTATTAGCTGAGTAGTCCAGACATGAGCGTTTTCCAAGTTAACCTTTTATTTACTAGCAGGGTAATTTCTTTACTGTTCTCTTTATTCATTTATTTTTATGACTTAGACAAGGGAGATACCCAGAAAGACAAGAAGGTAAGTGACTCCGAGTCAGATGAAAGGGAAAGAAGGAAAAGGACTGACTGGGGCAAAACCAGGGCAGCAAAGGTAAGTCAAACCCTCTGGGTTGAATGATGCTCATCACCTACCGTTGCTGAGCTCCAGCTCCTGTGAGCGGGATCCATGATCCTCATTACTCAGAGCAGCACATACAAAATCAACTGAACCGTGGTCGAAGTTCTCAGCCCTATTTCCCCCTCTAAGAAACTGAGAGAAATACTAAGAATGTCCATTGCCTTCAGATGTTATTTCAAATAACAGTGAAATGATTTGCCGTTGTTATTATTTTCCTTTATTTAAGAAATGTTTACTAAAAGCTACCCCTGTATCAAGTACTGAGCCTGACATTGGTGGTACGGGCTGGCGTGGCTGTACTAAGACATATGATGCCCAGAGTCTGGTGAAGGAGTCAGGCATGTAATAATAATGATAGTAATAGTGAGAACGGTAATAGAAGGCAGGGATTCGAGGGGTGGAAGGAAAGAGCTGTTTGTGTGACCTGATTATGAAAGAGTTCCTGATTGGGGGGCTGCTGTGAGTGAGGAGTGAGTGAGTGGGTGACAGAGCATTTTCTCAGTGCGGCCCTTCTGAATTAGTCAATGCTACAGAGACCTAACAAGGCCTAGCAGCAGAGATGATGCTTTAAATCTCTCTCAGAGGCTTATTGGATGCTAAAAGACTTTTGATTAATAAACATAAAATCAAGTTACAGTTCTGGAATATACACAGGCTGGGAGACAGGACAAGTCTGCTCAGAATGGGAATGAAGAAAGGAGGCATATTAGGGCCGGCCCGGTGGCTCAAGCAGTTAAGTGCTCATGCTCCACTTCAGTGGCCCGGGGTTCGCGCGCCAGGGTTTGGATGCCGGGTGTACACCGATGCACCGCTTGTGACACCATGCTGTGGCGGCGTCCCATATAAAGTAGAGGAAGATGGGCACGGATGTTAGCTCAGGTCCAATCTTCCTCGGCAAAAGAAAAAGAGGAGGATCAGCATCATCTGTTAGCTCAGGGCTGATCCTCCTCAAAAAAAAAAAAAAAAGAAAGGAGGTATACTAGGTAAAGCCTGATAAGTTAAATGTGGCTGATAAGAATTTTGCCTAGAATCATAAAAGTAACATGAAATAGGCTAATGGAACAGGCCTCACTCACAAAGTCAAATATAAATTATGGCAGCTGGGCTGGCCCTTGGTAAAATGATCGAACCAGGCAAAATCTGACTTTGAAACCCTGCAGTATGCTTCCAGTTCCTTTTCTCCCTTGCCTAGCAACGAAGGTATCCTCCAAACCCCTCTTCTCTCACCACCCTTTTATCCTGTTGACAGCTAGTTGCCCAGAAACCCCCCTCTAAAGCATAAGCTGAAGAAGGATTATGCCTCACTCTTTCACATTTCAAGGGGTTTCAGAAGAGTGAACGTCCCCGGGGCTTTAAGACATGGGTGTCTAATGGTGGGGTTTCAGGTTGTAGTGGAGGAGTTATCTGGAGGCCACAAGTTTTTCTGCCTGTCAAGGCCCAGCACATGAGGAACAACTTACTCTATCATCTCCGTCAGGTAGCCTGCATGCCAACTGCTCTGGGGGACAGAGCTGTACAGCTGGAATCCCTTCAGCCTTCAATAGCGATTCCTAAGATAAGGTCTTTTTGATCTATTGTGGATGATGACAATTAAATTCTCTCCTTTTTTTTGGTGAAAAGACTGAGCCATAAAAGACAAGGACAAAATATCCTTACAGAGCCACGTAGCAACAATATCAGTAGCTTATCAAACTGGCCAAATCCCTGAGCTGCAAGACAACTCATCATCGTTACTAACCTCAGACTTGCTCACTCTCCCTGTGGGTCCATATCTTCTCTTCACTCAGTTTCAGTGTAAACCAAAATAATTTTAGGATGCACTTAAAAGTGGGCCTTTTAAAGGTTTATCTAAAGCAGTGTCTCAGTCCTCTCAAAAGATACTTTAAATCTTTGACCAACCACTTTCTATGTTTTTTTTCCTCCCCACACCAGGATATATATTTAAAATAACTTTTATTTACAAAACTGTATCTTAGCAACAGTGGCACAGCACAAGAGTGTGTTATCTAAAGCAAACCAATTCTGGCCATAAACTATATAAGCAAGGCAGCTAAATGTGATTGGTATAGCTCTCCTGTGATACCGCGAGCCTGAGGTGTTACATGAGATTAAAGGCATATTTTTCAGACCTGAGATGATCCATTATTTACGTTTAATTCAAAGGATGGGCAACGTTTTTTATTCCTAATTATAGAATCATAAAATTTTAGAGCTAAAAAGGATATTGGAGGCTTCCTAGTCCAGTCCTGTGATATTATAATGGGAGAAAATAAAAACTAAGGAAAATAAAGATAACTTGCTTTCTTTGAGCACGCAGGTCGTTAGTAGCAGAGCTGGTTTGAGAAATCAGGTTTCCTGACGTCCAGTCCAGTAACTCCAGTAACTATTGTCTGAGAACAGCAGTTGGTCTTTATTCCACATGGATTCATTTAAATTGCCACTTTTAAAATGGGCTTCTGAATGAATTGTTTCAACATGTATGAATACAGATTTGAAGAAGCTTTTATTTTTTGTGCAAAAAATAAAGAGATGATAATTTCATTTTACATGATTCACAACCCACTATTATTATCTTGGAAGAGATCTTTGAAACTGGGAACTTCACATGTTAGTAAAAATCTAAGTTACTGCTTGTGATCAATGACAAAATCTGTTCGATTGTGCATGTCCAAATGAAGAGAGACTCATTGAGTTGCTGGCTCTAGAGTCGGACTCCCTTAGTTATGAATTCCAGCTCTGCTTTCTAACTACTAATGTTACCTTAGGAAAGTTGGCTGTCACCTCCGTGCATCAGTGTCTCCAACTAAAAAATTGGAGATATATTCATATTTATAGGGATTTTGAGATAATTAAATGATGTAATGTATTCAAAATGCTTATAACAGTTCATGACGAATATTATGTAAATATCTACTAGGTATTTGAATTTGTAATGCTAAGGAAGTTATTAGGAGGAGACTAGGGGTAAGTTCTAACTACAACTTTCCTCTTTTGGTCTGAGAACCTATATTCAGATTCTTAGCATCTAGCTTTATTATTAAGGGTACTCTCAGTGGCTGTTCTAAAAATAATGGCAAAGGATTTTCACTCATTTCCCCAGTGGATTTTATTTGTTTAAGTTCTTCTGATAAACAATAGATGTATTTGCAAGATGGCTAACCAGATTGCAATCTGTGGGCTTGAAAGAAACAGAAAAAAAGACAAAAATACCTTTCATATGATGTAAGAACTCATGACTTCAACCCTATTAATGTGATGTTCAAATAACTGAATCAGCCAGTTAAGAAAAAAATCCTGGAAGTTTATTCAATTACAAATAAGTGAAAAAAGACACTGAGGTCCTGAGAGGTTAAACCACTTGTTCTAAGTAAAATAACCTAGTCATCAATTTTGCTACATCAGTGCATTAAAAGGAATTTTAAATGAAAAGTCTGAATTTTCTGTTTTTTATGTAGTCATGAAAGAAGCACTCTCTTGATATTTTCACATATATTCACAAGGCCTGAAATCAAACATTATTCTGCAGACTACTAGGCAATCTATAAAATGAACCAAAGGTTCAGAAAGGGTAAGCAATATTGATAATGGCGTGAAGATGGTCTTTGTACGCCTACGTATTATTGATAAATCATTAAGAGCTCTTGCACTAAAACTATTGGAGCATTTAAAAAATTATTACAAATAATTAAAATGAATATCTTTTACAGTTATAAATGAAACAAAGATAATAAAACAAATGAGCAAAAAAGCTTACCTTGATTTTTAACTAGAATAAGCAATTATGTTCTCTTTTTCTCAAAGTCTACATTGATATGTGAGGGTAAAAAAGAATGACATAATTTTTTCAAAAACGTAAGCAAGTGTTAGCTGGCATCTCTTAATACTGCCCTTCTCTAATCTGGGTCATATCCTTGAGTTAGTCAACCTGTAATATTTGCATAGTTTACAATCATAAAACTTTCATTCAAGTTGCATAAACATTTTTAAAGCATTTCTAGCTTTATTACTTATCTACTTAGAAAGAAAGTTTATAACATCACACTCTTTACAAAAGATGCAAGTGAGACTCAGACAAATTAGATAGCTACTCTAAAAAAACACAGCTAGTCAGTGATGAAGCCAAACTAGGATTCCAGGTCTCTCTAATCCCAGACGGAGGAGTCTACAAAAAATTGTGCTGCCAGATCAAATCAAGTGCACCCAATTTCCTTCTTTTCCTCATGGTAAGTAAGTTATCCTGCAGGAGGCTGTGGTTTGCTTAGAATCCCCTAATTACTGTAGATGTTTCCTCAAGGTATAAATAAAAACCATCTTCAAAAATGTCACTGAAAATTTTTGCTAAAAATGGTTTTCTGGACATTACTCTAGACCTACTGAATCAGAATTTTTAGGAGTGGGATAGTTTAACAACTATCCCACCTCCCCAGGTGATTCTTATATACACTAAAAATTAGAACCACTAACCAGCAGGATAAAGGCCAATTCCTTATCTTCAAACGCAAGGCCATCCATGTTTGCCTCCTGCCTACATCTTTGAACTTAATCACAATTCCCTCCATTGAACTTGGTGCTCCAGCAAAATGTTTCTACTTAGAGCTCTCCGACCATACCTATCCTTTGACATCTCTGGGCCTTTGTACTCATTCCCTCAGTCTGGAAAATCTCTTTCCCACCCATCTCCACCTACTTGATAAACTAACCATTCCTGAAACGAAGTCAGGCTGCTCCTACTTTTCCTAGCCTTTCCTCAAAACAAAATCAATCACTCTGCTACTCCTCCTATGAGCACGTGTATTGGCCTGTTTGTTTGCATCTCGTGTAACCTGGTGTCCTGAGTTCTTACATACAAAGGAAACAATAAATGTTCGATGCATGTGTAACAAAGTGCACAGGGAGGTGTCAGCTGTAATAGTAATACTTCTGCAAATCACTTGAGTTGTAATCACACACAGACTATTCAACTATGGAGTGCCATCATTTCCAGATCATACCATTGGTGTCAAAATGTAAAACCACAGTCTATGACATTCATGGTGATAGGTAGAATAAAAACATACATCAAAATGTGACTCTTTCCTTAGTCAATATCTATGCCAACTGGAAAAATATGAGGTCTTTCTTTCTTTTTATGTCTTTGTGGGTCAATACTGCCTCTGAGGTTTAGAGACAGTTACTTACAACATGAAAAAGCAGCTTCTGTGGTTTCACTAACATGATACACAGATGAGAGGATTTGCAAGTATTGACTTCCCTTAAAGCCTTCATTTTTCCTTTTTTCTTTTGCTCTTACAGACCAGGTAATTGTTTGCTGACCACTATTACTTGAGTTTTCCATCCAGTTCTTCTAGAATCTGGTATTGATTTTATAGTTGCTGCACTTTTAGGAGACTGTCTATGAAATTCCAGTAGACACTCAATGCTTTATTTTGTATATACCTCGTTCAGCCAAGGGCAATTTTACTCCTCAAGGCTCGTAATTTTGAATTTTGAATGTGACATATATGCATAGAATTACCACAGAATGGTCCCCAGAACCATTTATTACAAACACTTACTTATTGGGTACTGTAATCAGGTAAATTAGATGGAGAGAAAAGAAAATGACAATGAAAAATATAGAGCAGAATTGATAAATAGGATCAAGTCCTGAAAAAATGTCCTTGAGTTAGATGAGCATGAAGATGGCCTTGGGTATTATCACAGATAAAGCATTGGTTACTTTTGTAAGAGTAGATTTTTTATAATACGGTAGGGTTAAGACAGAATTAAATAAATATCACGATAAAAATGTAAACTAAGTGTTGCAGGAACACTGAGGAGAGAGGAATAAATGTTGACTTGGGAAATTAGGGAGGACTAGAAGGAGAAAGAACTATTTGAGTATTTGAATAGGAAAACGAAAATACGGAAAAATAGAAAAGAAGGGAAGCAGTCAAGGCTTGGGAATTTTATTCTGGGGGCCATATTTTGCCAGTACTGTTCTATTTTGGTAAATGCTAGAGATTAGTTTGTAGGATAAATTGCCTTAGAGCAGCCTGCAATATTTGTAAGGCCAACTGGCTGCTCCTTTTATAACTTTCCACAGAGTAGCAGAGGTTACGATGAGGCTAAATTGATAAATATCAGAAAATGTGAAACTAAAAGTGATCAGGGCAGAAGGTCATGGTTCAATTCAACAGTCTACCTAAATGACACATTGCTCACTTCCCCTACTTTCTTTAATAACAAACAAACAAACAAAAAAACTCAGCTTTGATTTTCTCAGGGAAAAAAAGAAACTGTTATCGACTAGGAAGCAAATAAAAGTATATGTGTGTGTAATTTATCCCTTTTGCTATATATTTTTTTTAATCTAGAAATAACCCTGTTGATTGAAATTGCTGCCACGTGGGAACAAGGATCTCCTGGACAGCCAGCAACTTTTCTTCCTCACAGCAGAGACTCTGAAGCCATCTTTTTCGAGTGTTGTTGCTCTTTGCAGCTGTGCCCTTTCTCCCTGCATAGTGCGCTTGCTGTTTTCCCCACTGTTAAACCAGCAAGTTCCAGACTGCTGCATGCTCTGACAAGCTGTTCCACACCAGCCACCAGCTACTATTGCTTCAGGTTGTTTTTTTGCTCCATTATGTGATTAAACTCCATCAATCACCCAAGTATTTCCAGTGTTTGTGAATTAGCTTTATTACTTTTAGAAATGCGAACCTAGAGGAATTCTTTGTAAGCACAGAAGAACAAAATTTTAGGAAAAAATGTAAAGGAAATTTAGGAAGCATGGATCTCGATAGAATCAACTCAAGTTATCCTATTTCTTTTAAGTGGCTGTGTTTGCAACTTAATAACACCCTATCAAGTGAAAAGGCGTGCGCAATATTTATAAGCAAAACAATTCAATTTAAAATACATAGGGTCTGTAATGATATAAATAAAATTTGTTGAGGCAATGCTACTAAACAGTAAATTCAGAATAAATTTATAAAGGAAGATAACACAGCACACAGAACATTCTACCATTTCTTTTGAGCTGTAACAAAGAAGGCATTATTGGATGTAGCCGTAACACCACCAGAGGGCACATCACTTCTTGGAGCCAAACGTCATGGAACGTGAGTAGGAATCTGGGCACCATCTTGGCTGAAGTTTTAGTGAAAATTCAGTTTCTAATAAGTACAATCTTTTCTTTAGAAGGTCCTCTTCATTAACTCATTTATAATTCTTTGCCTGTTTTTCATGATCTGAGATTGAAATAGTCATTCACTAGAAAATATCACTGCAACTGATTAAGAGATACATCAGAAGCTGTGATTTTTCTTTTTGTCAATTGGATTCCCAAGGGATTTATTTTTAATAAGAAAGAACTGAGTTAACTTTTGTGCAACATAATTTTCATATTTGATTTCATATTAAAAAATGTATGAAAGAAATGGTTTCAAAAAATTATAATTATCTAAGGTGATGGATGTGTTAACTAACCTTACTGTGGTAATCATTTCACAATATATACACGTATCAAATCATCACGTTGTACAACTTAAGCTTATACAATGTTATATATATCAATTATATCTCAGTAAACCTGGAGGGGAAACAAATGGTTTCAGCAGTAAATTACATTTCATTGGACAAAAAGTCTCAATCATTCCACATCTGCAGTTTAAATTTTATTTAAGAATGTTTAATTGAAAGAATAAAAGTAAACATAGCGTGATCTACGTTTTTTTAATAACACTCAAGTTATTTTTTTTTTATTTAGCAGATAGACTGCAATGTGACTGATGTGAAGGATTTAAGAGAGAATACAGAAGAGGCAGTGACTACTACTTTTTTTTAATTCCCTAAACGATAGAAAGTTATAGACCCTGGAATATTTACTCTAAAAACAAAATGCTGTGGGTTAGGAAGGAAGAAGAGGAGGCTTTAATAACCTTCCAAATAAAATAAGACAACCATTCTGTACAAGCTGGAATTGGAGGAGATAAACATCACCATCCATACAGATCTCCTTAATGTGGAAACAGTAGAATATGAAAACATTTGTTTCACAGTGTGCAATACTGTTGGTCAAGGATTAGGTATCTTTGGATCGTGTTGATGATATCGAAGCCATTGAGCATAGGGGAAATCTCAGGAAAGATGACTTAGGGGATACTATATACACTTTCTTTTTTTCTGTTTGCCTGCCTGCCTGCCTATCTTCCTTCTTTCCCTCCCTCACTCCTTCCTTCCTTCACTCCCTCCCTTGTTTGCTTGCTTCCTTCCTTCCTTTCTCTCTTTTTCTTTTTCTCTTTCTTTTCCAATGGTTCTTACCTAGTGCTATGGGTCTTCAGAGCAAAGTTATGTCTTCAGACACTCAGGAACAGACCTTGTGTCTAGGAAGGAGCTTTTCCAGTAAAGAAATATGACTGGCTGTTAGTGGAACACTCAAAATTTTAAATCACGTGACTACCTAAGAACACATTTGACAAAACTGGTCGTTTTCCTCTTGCTTAACCGGTCATGTTTAGAAATGGATTTGGTACAATATTATGACATTTAAATGTATGTTGTGAATTATTATTTGTTAAATGTTATGTAATTATTAATAATACAGCTTAATTTTAAAGAAAATCTCCTTGTCTTAAAAAAATGTATTCTTTCCGATTTTACTTCTGTCAGATTAAATGCCTTCTTGTGACATAATAAAATAATCATTTCAAATGTTTTTAATCCCAATAAATAACATTTTAAAGATTTCCTTATTATTTCACTGTTGTTTTGGGCTGGTCCACTGATTTCCAAATGTAACATTTTATTGCTATTTATTTCTCATTTCTTCCAAGAACTTTCTAATACTATTTGTGCCTGCTGGAAAAATGCTCTAAAATGCTGTTCAATTCATCACTAAGGAAAATGTTTTCTTTTCTTAACTTGGCTCCATAAAGCCAGTTTATTTTGTTGAAGTTCTGTGACATGAGTTTTGATATTTAGCAAATTTTCTTTATATTTTGTCATCATATCTTGTAAGGTATTTTTGGTAATGTCTGACTTTTTTTTCAAAGTGACCAATTTTTCCCTTTTGCCGACATTTTAAATATTATTTATTATCAAGAAAGACTTCAGTCAGAGATATGAAAAACATTATATGGCATTAAATAATTCAGATTATTAAAATCCATTTAAAAGTATTGCCTGCCAGGGCCAGCCTGGTGGCATAATGGTTAAGTTCACGTGCTCTGCTTCTGCGACCCAGGGTTCACAAGTTCTCATCCCAGGTGTGGACCTATGCACCAGTCATCAAGCCATGCTGTGGCGGCATCCCACGGCGGCATCCCATGTGGCTCTGAGATGTTAGCTCAGAGCCAATCTTCCTCAGCAAAAAGAGGAAGATTGGCAATAGATGTTAGCTCACGGCCAATCTTCCTCAAAAAAAGCAAAAAATTACCTGCCAAGGTGTACCTTCCGTGAGGGTAGGGATTTTGGCTTTGTTCACCCATATAACACAAATGCCAAGAATAGTGTTTGGTATATAAGAGATGTTCAATAAATATTGGTTGTATACATCGTATACATTCTTTTTAGAAGTAATGTGTTCAAAAATTGTTTTCTTATTGCCATGGACTGAATCATGTCCTCTCAAAATTCATATGTTGAAGCCCTAGTGCCCACTGTAATTGTCTTTGGAGATAGGCCTTTTAGGATATAATTAAGGTTAAATGAAGTTCATAGGCTGGGATCTTAATCCGATAGGATTGGTGGTTTTATAAGAATAGGAAGAGAGATCTCTCTCTGTCTCTGCATGTGCACGTACTGAGGAAGGGCCATGTGAGGACACAGTAAGAAGATGGCCACCTGCAGCCCAGGGAGAGAGTCCTCACCAGACACAGACCCTGACGGCACCTCGATCTTGGACTTTCCAGCCTCCCGCATCGTGAGAAAATTAATCTCTGTTGTTTAAGCCACCCAGTCTATGGTATTTTGTTACGGCAGCCTGAGCTGACTAAGACACTTAAGAATTAGAAGGGAAACAAACTGAGTGGTAATCACAAATAAAATGGTGAGGAAGTAACTTCAAAAATTTAAATTCTGAATTATTTTATGTTTTTTAATTCTTCAAAAGAATTTAAAAAAGTGTTCAATGTTAAAATCTAAGGTCTTTATTGTCAGAGGGTTTGGTTTGTCTTTTTGGGACTGTGAGCTGCTAAAGCTTTAATCTGGACACCATCCCAACATCAGGAGTCTGTCTGGTGTGTACCAGGTGTCTTACAAAGCCTTCACTATTATTAGAGGGCAGCCTTTAAAACGGAAGTTCTTAGATGACAAATTCTATGACATTTATGTGTGTAAACAGTGCCTAGTAAAAAATCAGCATTCACTTACAAGACTGAAAATAGAAAAGGATGTGAATTTCAAGATACCCAGTTTAGTGGCTGAAAACACGAAATGGAGGTAACAATAATTTCCATAGATTAAAGAGGTTCTTGGTTATTTTGCCTATAATACAGCAACCAATCCAACACTCCCTAGCCCCAACTTTTGACTTGTTTTTTTCTTTAGCTCTTATCACTATCTGTTTTTTATTTTAATTTTTTATCTTGTTTACTTCTGCCTCTCGCCACTAGAAAATAAATTCAGTGAGTTTTTTTTCACTTATGTGTCCTTAGCACCTATAATAGTCTGGCATGTAAAAGATACTCAGTATCTTTTGACTGACTGCATGGATGATCGCTGAATTGGATGTTAAAGGGTAGGTCATCTTTTATGGGTGTTAGAGGCCTGCTGAGAATGATTAAACCGATTTATTCATTTGTTCAACAAATATTTACTAAGTACATAATATGTCCCAGACACTGTACTCAGTTTGGATATGCAATGTTGAACCAGATATGGCCTCTGATCTCAACAGACAGGTTTTCAAAGGACCCTAAAAACAAGAATGACTTCAGTCCTGCATAATAGCTGTCTCACCACTGGGACTTTAGGCTACAAGAGGTAGGCCTATAACCTGACCATGCCTGAGGCACAGGTGTTTCAACTCAATGCAGTTAGTAAGGAAATATTTTGCTACTCTGCCTCATGAACTGCATAGTAGGCTAAATGTACCCATATACAGTGTAGGTACCTCTTTCTGGAAGATGAATTAAAACGTAAACAAAATCTTTTCTACTTTAAAAACAAAAATTATCAGAAAATAGAATGACAAGGACTTGAACTTGAACTGGCCCTGGACCACACATTTAGTTCTGAGATGTTTCCTAAAATGTAAGTACAGATACCATTGGTGACCTAACCAGGTCCTTGGGCTTCTCTTAGAAGGTCCCAGCTTCATGAATCAAATGAAGAAAACATACATAATGAAAATCAGAGTGGAGTGAAATATCTCTGGTCCTGGAGTCAGAAGGCGTAAGTTCAGATTTGTGCTGTATCTATTATTTGCAATGTAACTTTCACATCTAATTCTTGGTAAATGCATCTGTAAAATATCCATCATGCCTTGCTATACCTGCGTCATTGGGTTCTTTTGAAAACCAAGCAAGAAAATATTTACAAAAACATTTGTTAAACTTCAAAAATCTATGCAAAATATAAGGATATAAATATAGTGACTTGTGCAATGATGATCCGCTTTATGCTGAAGGGAATACGGGAAGCAATTTTCTTTTTTCTTTCACCTTGTGCAAATTCACAAATTCCAGAGTTAGACTCCTTATACAAGTAAAACATTTTCTATTTTCCTCTATGCAATTAACACTTCAAATTTACCACTGGGCTTTCTTTTTTTCTATTCTAGGATTGCAGTACATAAAACAAGCTCCGCAAGCTCTATGTGACTTTCTTTTTTTAAAAAAAATCATATCAATGGTCCATGCAATTAACCCACTGTGTTCGTGGAAGTAGAGAAATAGAACATGTTGCCAAAGACAATGTTCTTGCAAATCTTTTCCCTTGTTTCAAAAAACTATGCTTTTTTGAATAAACAGTTGGAAAAACAGATTCTTAGCTCATTGCACTAAGAAATTGCAGGCTGATTTATGTAGTCCTTAGCATTATTATTAGCATTATTATTTTGGATAATTGTGCTTCAAATGTATCTTTCTTTCATGTCTCTACAAGGACAGACACATTTGCAAATTTAGATGTGCTTCCAAGCACCCAGGTGAAATAATATTCGCAAATACTATTTTTTTTCTTTTTTTGGTGAGGAAGATTGGCCGTGAGCTAACATCTGTTGCCAATCTTCCTCTTTTTGCTTGAGAAAGATTGTCCCTGAGCTAACATCTGTGCTAATCTTCCTCCAGTTTGTTTGTGGGACGCTGCCACAGCATGGCCTGACGAGTGGTGTGTATGTCTGTACCCAGGATCCGAACCAGCAAATCCTGGGCTACTGAAGCAGAGTGTGTGAACTTAACCACTATGCCACCAGGGTAGCCCCACTATTTTTTTATTTACTCTGTTACAATCCTGGTCCTGCAGAGTGTAAGGTGGTTATACATCTGAAGGAAAGAAAAAATTAAAATAATTGTTTTTTAATAATGAGAAGATAATTATTAACATGGAAACTTCAAACAGTCTTCAGAGTTCACAGAATTCTCAACATATTGTTGGTAGAATTTCTTTAGTTTGTTTGATAATCCAAACTAGTAACAGTTACTGTCACAAAATGGTAAAAGATAACTGAATCAATAGTAGCTCTCCGCTTCCTCTTGGGAAGAAGGAAAGTCAAGCCTTGAACATATTATTTATTGCAATGCGAAGTTGGGGAGGCAATATTTACTTGAAGTTCCTGGTTTACAGCAAAGTGATTTGTTTAGTACGAACCTCATTTTTTCAAGATGGACTTTTAAAAATTGTCCTGTATCTCTCCTGTCATATTATTTGACTTCTCAGCAGCTTTGACTGTGTTAGCAACTCCATTTCTCTAACGTTTCTGTGATGCAACACTCTCCTGTCCATGGCCCTGCCCACCCCTCCAACTCTCAAGAAAAAACAAAACCAAAAGACTCTCATTCTGGTTCTTCAGCTCAGTGAATGGCATAATTGTCCATCAGCTACACAAATCAGAACAGTCTGAACTCTTGGAGACACCCCGTGTCTTTGTATTTATTTGATTTACTTAAGAAGATTTATATAGCATTTATCCCATGCCGGGCACTCCTAAGCACTTTACAAGGATTAACTCATTTGATAGTCATAACTCATTTAACAGCAGGTCAAAAACCAAGGCATAGAGACATTAAATGCAAAGTGTTCAAGGCTGCAAAGCTAGTAAATGGCAAAGCTGGAATTTGAACCCATGTCTTCTGGCTCCAGAGTCTGTGCACTTAAACATGACATCACGTTGCCTCTCCAACCCAGGATTAAGTTTTGTTACTTCCTCCTCATAAATATTTCTCAAATCCTTTCTCCTTCTGCCCTGCCATCATGCTAATTGAAGCCACCATCATGTTTCACATGATCTTCAGACATCCTCTTTTTCCCTCCCGGCCATTACCCATTACCAGACTGTGTGATGTCTTAAAAACATAAATCTGATCACTTTAGTCCCTGGCATAGAAACTTTCAATGGCTTTCCATTAATATAAAAATCAACTTCATTTGTATTGCTTACTTTGCAGCTTCCCTCCTCTCCACTCCTTGTCACTCTCTGTGTTCCAGATACATTAGGCTTCTAATTTCTCAAATGTTCTGTGCTCTTTCCCACTTTCAGAGCCTCTTCACATACCATTCCTTTAGGCCAGATTTTCTCAACCTCGGCACTACCAACATTTTGGACTGAATATTTCTATGTTGTGGAGGGCTTTACTGTACATAGTAAGATATTTAGCAGCATTCCTGGCCTCTCTACTCAAATAGATGCTAGTAGCAACCCCGAATTTTAACAACCAAAAATGTCTCCAGACATTGCCAAATGCCGCCTAGGGGCAAGGGTGGTGTGAGAAACACTCCTATTGAGAACCATTGCCTTAGACTTAAATGTTCTGGCCCCCTTTTTGGTTTATTCTCATTCACTCTGCGAAACTCAGCAGCCACAGTCACTTCCTCAAAAAAGCCTTCTCTGATTTCAGGCCAGATGTTGCAGATTGAGTTCCTCAGGAAGCAGACTCTGGGATTGAAATCAATGTGCAAGTAGTTTATTATAAAGTCCTCAGAGGATAAACATCTGAGGAAGGAAACAGGGGTGGAGAGGAGACATTAGGCTGCGATGCTAATTCAAGAAAGGTCTCACTGGATGCTACTGAGGCTGAGATGGTCTTTTTGAGTTGCCAATATTGGCGTGAGGCAGCAGGGCCTTTTTACCTCCAAGACGACTAGTCGTGGGCTGCAGGCTGTGCTGGGAAGGGGCATGACCTTGGGCTTGGCAACTGTCTTTAGTGGAGGCAATTTGCTGAGAAGGCGGAGAGCTGGGGGCTGTGTTTCAGCAGCAATTGCAACAACCAAGTCCTTCAGTCCTGAAGAGGGATTTGGGCAACACACCAAAACATTCACTGCAATCTACCCCTTGGACAACTCATATCCACTTATTAATATAAGTTCTGGTGGGCCTTTTTTCCTGGAGTAAATTCATAAGAGAAAGATCAGTGGGGCAAGCCATAGTCCCTGCTGTTGCAGCACATCTCGGGACCACATATGATATTCGTTGTCTCCCTCCTGCACAATTCATTTGAGATTCTCTCATCCAAAGCTCTCACCTCTACTCATCTCAGTGGCGAGTAGCCTATTGTTGTGATACAGATTCTCATCCCTGAGGGGTCTTTGCCCCTCTGGGGCACTATCCATGAAAATTGAGCAAAGGACTAGCAAGAGGTGTTTAAGAGAGTGACATCAGTGCCAACCCTATCCCCCTTGGCCCCCATTGTGGAGTAGTAGCAAGCTGCCAATGGGTAACTCAGAGGAGGAACACCCTCAGCACTGGGGGAATCTTGTAGATTTGCTATGAACATGTGTTTTCATATTCAGTGAATATGAATTCAGTGAATGTCAGTGAGATTAAGATGACTAAGATCCTTTCAGCTGCAACTAACAGAATGCTTAATTAAAAGAGGCTAAAGCAGTGAATATACTATGCATTATCTTACTGGACAAGGAGCCTGGGACTTAGATATTTATTGAGTTGGTTAACTTAGTGACTCCATAATGTCATGAAGAACTGAAGGTTTTTCATATTTCTCTTTGCTTTTATTCTTAGATTTGAACCTTTATGGTTGCAAGATGTCTGTCAAAATGCCAGGCATGCTCTCCCACACAATAGCAACTAATCAGGAAGGTCAGTTTCTCCTCTTTTGTCTCTTTATGTCTTAGTCTTCTAGCTAAGATTGGGTCACATAACCATGCTGCAGCTGTCAGGTTACTTGGAAAAGTTAGTATCCGGCAATTTTAGTCTCTATTGTAGGGGGTGAGCTGTGACATCAGGGAAAGTGGGAGCTGATTCTGAATGGGAAACCAATAGACACTACCATAATATTCAGTATACCTGATACAGTAGGAGTTCAATCAATTTTAGCTTTCAAATTCCCCTTATGTCTGTTTGTTTCTCTCAACTGATTCTTTTGTTTTTGCTTTTCTTTTGTCTTTACTTCCTTCATTCTTCATTTTATTCCTGTTTATTTTCCGCCCATAATACAGATATAAAACATAATTTTTTTAACATAATCAAAGTTTTGGGTTATTTATATTAAAAAAATAGATAAGTTGTTAAAAATTTCTCCTTAGGAAAAAGAAAACAAAATAAGTTTTGTTAAGTGATATTGATTTTTTCCCTCTTATATCTTTCACATACATAAGATTCCTGTCTTTTGGTATAACCATAAATATAGTGAATCCCAGGATCAAATGAAAGAACAGAGGCACTGATGGGAAGGGGAACTTGATACTTGAAAGGATGAGTCCCTGGGATCAGAATGAACAGGCAGTAATCCCGGCTATTTGATTCATGAACTTTGTGATTTTAGACAAGCTCCTCAAACTTCTATCCCTCAGTTTACTCATCTGTAAAATGAGAACAATAAAAGTAGCTGCCTCATAGAATCTTTGTGAGAACTAAAAAAGAAAATCCACGTACTATCCTTAGAAAACTCCAAATAAGGAATTGTTTGTCTCAAAGAACCCAGAGAGTAAATGACAGGAAGCATGAAGCATCGGAGTTCAAAATCGGGCTCTCCCAATCTAGTCTCAGGGTTTCCACACCAAAGTGGCTTTCAACTGATTAATATCACGGTTCTTACTTGCCTTGTGTGGCTACTTTTCGTGGTAGAATTTATCTTTTATCCTCATCCTTTATTCTTGCCTAGCCCTGCCAACTGAGTGTTTTTTAAATTCTATGAGAAAGAGTCCCAAATTGGTAGGTCTAACTCAACTCTTTTATGATGTCTATGTTCACATTTCCAGCCTCCTGCTAGAAGTCTCCATGGGAACATCCCATCAGCACCTCAGAATACAACTGATTCTCCATGTGGGTTTGGGCGTATAAATAACTAGTCTTAAAAAATAAAATTTAACCAAGTAAATTTGAAGATCTAATTGGCTTTTTTAAATGATTCATGAATTGGGCAGCATCCCATTTAGCAAATAGAGGGGAGCTCCCTCGAGCTGCAGAAAAGGAAAGGTTTTTAAAGGCAGAGATGGAGTGGAAAAAAGGAAATTATTAAGGAAGAATGCATTGTTTCAGGCACGGTTGCCCTCTTAGGGAAAACAGAAGAGGTCTATCTATGGCTTTCTTTCTTGTGCTGACCGGGATATTCCAGGTTGGCTGGTTAAAGGTCACATTCCTGGGAAGGTTGAAACTGTAATTAGGTTAGGTATTAAGTTTTGGTGGAGCTTAGCATCAATGACCCCATTTTGGGCCTGTTGTCTCCTTTTTAACACTAGGTATGTCTGGAGTTCTCAGTTTCTGCCGTTAAAATAAAAAAGAAAACAGAGTGAGGGAGGTAAGGGTATAGGCTAAGGAAATAACTTCTAAGACTTTGCACTAACAGTTTTTTATTTCATGTCCAAAACAAAAATTATCACCCCTCCCTCCCCTATAAACTGCTTCTGTCCCTGTCTTTCCTGTCTCAGATTTATAACATTAGTTCTGCGAGAACAGATTCAAAAATCAAACATAATTTTGTCACTGTCACGCTCAAAGCTTTTTGGCTGCTTCTTATTGCCTGAAGAAAACAATCCCACCTTAGTCTAACCTTGACCTGCCTTTTCAGTCTAGCCCCACCGTTCCATTTATCACACTTCACATTCTGGCAGTTCATTAACTTATTTTATTACCCCCTAAATTTACTTCCTCCAATACAGACTTGAGAAATTCTACATTTACTTCAAAATCTGGCTCAATTGCCTTTCCAGTGTGAATCACAGATAATTATTTCCTCTTCAGTTTCCTCAGGGTGCCTCCTTCTGAGCTCTTTAGCACGTAACACTGGCTAATGTTGGAGTGATTCACAAGTTTTTCTCTCTCATTAGTTTATAAACTCGTTAAGGCATCAGCCATATTTTGTTCACATAACCTAGAATTCACACTATTTAAAAAATTTTTATTATAGCTTATATAGTAAAAACGTAAATGCTATGGAATAGACTAATCTTTAAATTGTTTATAATGTTCAAATTTGCATGCAGTTTTTTTCCTCAGTGGAGTTTTACTTATTTATTTTTTTAAATTGAAGTATAGTTGACATACAATATTATATTAGTTTCAGGTGTACAGCACAGTGATTCAACATTTATATATATTATGAAATGAGCACTATGATAACTCTAGTAATCATCTGTTACCATACAAATTATTACGATATTATTGACTATATTCCCCTTGCTGTACATTGCATCCCCATGAGTTACTTATTTTATAACTGGAAGTTTGTACCTTTTAATTCCCTTCACCTATTTTGCCCATCTTCCCACACTCACCCCTCTGGTGACCACTAGTTTGTCCTCTGTATCTATGAGTTTACTTCTATTTTGTTTTGCTTGTTGGTTTTTTTTGTTTTTAGATTCCACATATAAGTGAAATCATATGGTATCTGTCTTTCTCTGACTTATTTCACTTAGCAAAATACCCTCTAGGCCCATCTATGTTGTCACAAATGGCAAGATTTTACTCTTTTTTATGGCTGAGAAATTTTCCATTGTATATATATATACCACATCTTCTTTATCTATTCATCCATCAATGGACACTTAGGTTTTTTCCATATCTTGACTATTGTAAGAAAGGCTTCAATGAAAACGTGGATGCATATATCTTTTCAAGTTAGTGTTTTTGTTTTCTTTGCATAAATACCAAAAAGTAGGATCACTATCATATTGTAGCTCTAGTTTTTAATTTTTTGAGGAACCTCCATACTTTTTCTTAGTGGTTGCACCAATTTACATTCCCACCAACACTGCACAAGAGTTAACTTTTCTCCATATTATAGCCAACATTTGTTATTTCTTGTCTTTTTGATAATATCCATCCTAACAGAAGTGAGGTGATATCTCACTGTGGTTTTGATTTGCATTTCCCTGAGGATTAGTGATGCTGAGCATCTTTTCACGTGTCTGTTGGCCATCTGTATGTCTTCTTTGGATAAATGTCTATTCAGGTCCTCTGCCCATTTTTAAATCAGATTATTTGGTTTTTTGATATTGAGTTGTATATGTCTTTTATATATTTTGGATACTAACCCCTTACGGATATATCATTTGCAAATAACTTCTCCCATTCAGTAGGTTGCTTTTCATTTGTTGATGGTTTCCTTCACTGTGCAAATCTTTTTAGTTTGTAGTCCCACTTCTTTATTTTTGCCAATTTTGTTTTTGTCTGAGGATACAGATCCAAAAAATACTGCTAAGATCAATGTAAAAGAACCGACTGCCTATGTTTTCCTCTAGGATTTTAACAATTTCAGGTCTTACATTCAAGTCTTTAAACCATTTTGAGTTTTTTTTTGCATATGGTGTAATTAAGTGGTCCAGTATCATTCTCTTGCATGTAGCTGTCCAGTTTTCCCAACACCATTTATTAAAGAAATTATCCTTTCCGCATTGTATATTCTTACCTCCTTTGCCATAGATTGATTGACCATATAAGTGTGGGTTTATTTCTGAGCTCTCTATTCTGTTCCATTGATCTATGTGTCTGTTTTTGTACCAGCACCAGACAGTTTTGATTACTATAGCTTTATCATATAGTTTGAAATCAAGGAGCTTGATACTTCCAGCTTTGTTCTTCTTTCTCAAGATTGTTTTGGCTGTTCAGGATCTTTAGTGGCTTCATACAAATTTTAGGATTATTTGTTCTAGTTCTGTGAAAAATGCCATTGGTATTTTGATAGGGATTGCATTGAATCTGTAGATTGCTTTGGGTAGTATGGACATTTTAACAATATTAATTCTTCCAGTCCATGAGCACAGTATATCTTTCCATTTATTTATGTCATCTTCAGTTACTGTCACCAATATAGGTTTCAGAGTACAGATCGTTCACCTCTGTGGTTAAATTTATTCCTAAGTATTTTATTCTTTTTTATGCAATTGTAAATGGGATTGTCTTCTTTATTTCTCTGATTGTTTATTAGTGTATAGTAATGCACCAGATTTCTGTATATTGATTTTGTATCCTGAATTAATTTATTAGTTCTAATTTTTTTTGGTGGAATCTTTAGGGTTTTCTATATATAGTATCACATCATATGCAAATGGTGACAGTTTTACTTCTTCCTTTCCAATTTGGATACCTTTTATTTCTTTTTCTTGTCTGATTGTTATGGCTAGGACTTCCAATGCTATGTTGAATAAAAGTGGTGAGAGCAAGCATCCTTGTCTTGTTCCTGATCTTAAAGGAAATGCTTTCAGCTTTTCACCATTGAGTATGATGTTGGCTGTGGGTTTGTCATATATGGCCTTTATTATCTTGAGGATATTCCCTCTATACCCACTTTGTTGAAAGTTTTTATCATAAATGGATGTTGAATTTTGTCAAATTCTTTTGCTGCATCTATTGAAATGATCATATGATTTTTATCCTTCATTTTGTTAATGTGGTATATCACGTTGATTGATTTGCAGATGTTGAACCATCCTTGCATCCCTAGGATAAATCCCACTTGATCATGGTATATGATCCTTTTACTCTATTGTTGAATTTTGTTTGCTAATATTTTGTTGTGAATTTTTGCATTTATGCTCATCAGGGACAGTGACCTTTAATTTTCTTTTTTTGTAGTGTCTTTGTCTGGTTTTGGTATTAGGATAATTAATGCTGGCCTCGTAGAATGAGTTTGGAAACATTTCTTCCTCTTCAATTTTTTTGTAACAGTTTGAGAAGAATAGGTATTAACTCTTCTTTAAATGTTTGGTAGAATTTATCTGTGAAGCCATCTGGTCCTGGACTTTTATTTGTTGGGAGCTTTTTGATTACTTATTCAATTTCATTACTAGTAATTGATCTGTTCAGATTTTCTAATTCTTCCTGATTGAGTCTTGGAAGATCGTATGTTTCCAGGAATTTATTCATTTCTTCTAGATTGTTCCATTTGTTGTAGTATAATTGTAGTAATCTTTTATGATCCTATGTATTTCTGTGGTGTAGATTATAACATCTTCTCTTTCATTTCTGATTTTACTTGTTTGGGCCCTTTGTCTTTTTTTCCTGATGAGTCTGGGTAAAGGTTTATCAATTTTGTTGATCTTTTCAAAGAATGAGCTCTTAGTTTCATTGACCTTGTCTATTTTTTTCTTTTTTTAGTCTGTATTTTATTTATTTCTGCTCTGATCTTTATTATTTTCTTCTTTCCACTAACTTTGGACTTTGTTCTTCCTTTTCTAGTTCCTTTAGGTGTAAGGTAATTGTTTATTTGAGATTTTTATTTTTTCAGAAGTAGGCTTGTATTACCATGAAGTTCCCTCTTAGAACTGCTTTTGCCGCATCCCATTGATTTAGAAACATTGTATTTTCTTTTGGCTCAAGGTATTTTTTATTTCCACTTTGATTTCTTTGTTGACTTATTGGTTATTTAGCAGCATGTTGGTTAGCCTCCATGTATTTGTGTTTTTTCCAGTTTTGTTCCTGTAATTGATTTCTAGTTTCATACCATTGTGGTCAAAAAAGATGCTAGATGGATTTCAACCTTCTTTAATTTATTGAGACTTATTTTGTGGCCTAGCATGTGACTACCCTGGAGAATGTTCCATGCGCAATTGAAAAGAATGTGTATTCTGCTGTTTTGGGATAGAACATTCTGTGTATATCTATTAAGTCCATCTGGTCCAATATGTCATTTAAGGCCAATGTTTTCTTGTTGATTTTCTGTCTGGATGACCTATCCACTGATGTAAGTGAGGTGTTAAAGTCCCCTACTACTATTGTATTACTGTCAATTTCTCCCTTTATATCTCTTAATATTTGCTTTATGTATTTAGGTGGTCCTATGTTGAGTGCCTAGATATTTATAAATCTTGTTGGGTTGATCCCTTTACCATTATATAATACCCTTCTTTGACTCTTGTTACTGTATTTGTTTTAAAGTCTATTTTGTCTGATGTAAGTATTGCTACCCCAGCTTTCTTTTGGTTTCCATTTGCATGGAATATCCTTATCCATCCCTTCATTTTCAGTCTATGTGTGTCTTTAGATCTGAAATAAGTCTCTTCTAGGCAGTGGGTATATGGATCTTCTTTTTTTATTCATTCAGCCACCCTATGTCTTTTGATTAGAGCATTTAGTCCACTTACGTTTAAAATAATTATTAATAGGTATTACTTATCGCCATTTTGTTAATTGTTTTCTGGTTATTTTTGTAATTCTTCTCTGTTTCTTCCCTATTCTCTTACTCTCGTCCCTTGTGATTTGATGACTTTTTTTAGTGTTATGTTTGTACTTCTTTCTCTTTATTTTTTGTGTATCTGTTATAGGTTTTTGGTTTTTGGTTACCATGAAGTTCATATGTAACAATTTATGTATATATAGCAGGTATTTTAAGTTGATGGTTGCTTAAGTTTGAGTGCATTCTAATAGCACTACATTTGTACTCCCCACCTCCCATGTTTTACGTTTTTGATGTCACATTTTACATCTTTTTATTTTGTGTATCTCTTAACTAATTATTGCAGATACAGATGATTTTACTACTTTTGTCTTTTAACCTCCAATCTAGCTATATAGATGGTTAATCTGCTACCTTTACTATATATTTGCCATTACCAGTGAGATTTTTTCTTTCATAATTTTCTTATTTCTAGTTATGGCCTTTTCTTTTTGATTTAAAGAAGACCTTTTAACATTTCTTGTAAGGCCAGTTTGGTGCTGATGAACTCCTTTAGCTTTTACTTGTCTGGAAAACTCTTTATCTCTCCTTCAATTCTGAATGATAACCTTGCCGGGTAGAGTATTCTTGGTTGTAAGTTTTTTCCTTTCAACACTTTAAATATATCATGCCACTCCCTTCTGGCCTGTAAATTTTCTGCTGAATAATCAGCTGATAGTCTTGTTGGTGTTCTCTTGTACATAATTTGTTGTTTTTCTCTGGCTGCTATTAAGATTCCTTCTTTAACTTTTGACATGTTAATTATGATGTGTCTTGCTGTGGATCTCTTTGGGTTCATCTTATTTGAGACTCTCTGTGGTTTCTGGACTTGGATGTCTATTTCCTTTGCCAAGTTGCAAAAGTTTTCAGCCATTATTTCTTCAAATAAGTTTTTTTGTCCCTTTTTCTGTCTCTTCTCCTCCTTGAGACTCCTATCCTGAAAATGTTAGTATGCTTGATCTTGTCACAGAGGTCCCTTAAGCTATCCTCATTGTTTTTTATTCTTTTTTCTTTTTGCTGTTCTGATTGGTTGATTTCCACTACCCAATCTGTCTTCCAGATTGCTGATCCATTCTTCTACATCATCTAATCTGCTATTGATTCCTTCAAGTGCATTTTTCATTTCAGTTATTGTATTCTTCAGCTCTCATTGGTTCCTTTTTATATTTTCTATCTCTTTGTAGAAGTTCTCATTGTGTTCATCCATTCTTCTCCCAAGTTCGATGAGCATCTTTATGACCACTACTTTGAACTCTTTATCTGATAGATTGCTTATCTCCATTTCATTTAGTTCTTTTTCTGAGGTTTTTGTCTTATTCTTTCGTTTGGAACATATTCCTCTGTCTGTTCATTTTGCCTAACATTCTGTGTTTGTTTTTATGTATTAGGTAGATTAGCTACATCCCCTGGTCTCTAAGGGGTGGCCTTATGTAAAAGGTGTCCTGTGGGGCATAGTAGCACAGTCCCCTGTGGTCACCAAAGCCAGATGCTCCAGGTGTGTGTCCTGTGCAGGTTGCATGTGACCTCCTGATATGCCTGGGCCACAATTTCTATGGGCACATTGGTATGTGAGGCTGGCATCACGGGACAGGGACCATTCTGGAGAGGCTCTGGTGCTGGCCAGGGCTGCCTGCTTTGGTGGGAAGTTGACTGGGGCAGGTCTGCAGGGGAATGCTGGGGAGGGTAGAATGCAAGGTAGATAGAGATTGTCAGAAGTGGCGCTTGCCAGAGATGGTCCAGCTAGGTAGAAGGAAAGCAAAAAATATATGGTGCCCTACCAGTGCCTCTGTCCCTGCAGAAAGTTCTAAAAGTTCCCTGCCCCTCTGGCATATGCCCTATAATTAGTCAACCAATTTCCTTCACATATAACTCAGGCACTTTTCAAACTGCTGTCGCTGTGCTGGGACTTGGAGTGAGTGAGTTTGCGCACGCACCCTTTAGGAGCAGAGTCTCTGTTACATCTCCCATATGTAAGTGCCACTGGTCTTCAAAGCCAGATCTTCTGGGGGCTTGTCTTCCCAGTGCTTGTCTTCCCCTGGGCTGGGGAGCTTGACGTGGGACTTGCTCATCCAGAGCACCTCCGCGGTTGTGATATTCCCCCAGCTGTGGGTCACTGCAGTGGGGGTGTGGGTCCTGACTAGACTGCACCTTCACCCCTCCTACCCATTTCAATGTGGTTTTTCTTTATATCCTTAGTTGTGGAAATCCGTTCTGCTAGTCTTCAGGTCATTCTTAGTGACAGTTATTCTACATATAGTTGTAGTTTTGGTGTGTCTGTGGGAGGAGGTGAGCTAAGGATCTTCCTGTTCTGCCATCTTGATCCTAAATCCTGCTTGCAGTTTTGATCATGAATTTGCTTCAGTTGGCTCGGTAAGATGTTTTTAAATCCCAAAAAGTTTATTTTAGGTGTTTTCTCTTTCACAAACTTTATTATTATGTATATATTTTAGTTCAATTAAAATGTAGTCACTTTTACAATTTATAACAGAGGAAAATAACATTGCCTCCTCTCATTTAGCAGATAATAAGTTTGTAATACATTTTGAGCTCTTTGAATTAAAATCTGTAGAGATGTTAAATATTGTTATCTCATATCGTTAGCATTTTGGTTGGAAACCTCTCTCTCTAGGAGCATATGGGATTTTTATTTTTATGCATAAATTTGCATAACTGCCTCACTATCTTTCACAGGCTACAGCCTTTAGACATTAACTTGACAAATATCATGAGCAAGTCATAAGTTTCAGTCTGGTTCTGTGGGCTTGAAACTTCTTAATGGAGATATTTCCGTATCTACTCAGCCTTCAGTATCCTCCTTCTCTATCTCTCTCTGTCTGTGTCTTTGTCTTTCTCTTTTTCTTCTCCAAAGAGGCACTTAATCAGTAGTGACTGTAGACTGACATAACAAACACATTCACTTTCAAGAATAATTTACATGGTTTTATCTAGTATTTTCAGATAACCAACCCCATGGTAGCATAAAATATTCAAGAACAAGTTTCTTCAGAAAGTGATCATCAGCTGTACACAGGAAAGACTGTGCACAGGCAAGTGAGTGATTGTGCTGTGGCATTTCATAGCTTACTTATTTTTTTTAATCTTTTGGTAACCTAAATGTCCCAGCTTCATCAGCCTACACAGAAAATGTCCTTACACCTACACTAACACTGGAATCCCTAAACCCTCATCTACTTGGCTGCAAAGTTCCCTGTCTTCACCTCCACTCAAATATTCATGAGTACTGCTTGCTGATTCTTGCCACAACTCACTCGGCTGGACTCTCCTACCTCAGTCACAGACTGGTCCACAGACACTCCACCAGGAGCAGGAGCAAGACCTCTGCTCCTGATGCCCAGGGAAGATGCCACTGGGCACCGAATAATCTGAGCTCTGGCTCTCTCTCATCACACTTGCCAAGTGAGAAAAATCCTATCCTCTGTCTTACACTCAGTTGGGTGCTACAGCAATTCTGATTAAGTGCCAGAGTGTTGCAGAGTCAAGGAAAATAGATCTTTCGACTCCCACACAATCCTCTTCTTCACAGAGCCCACAGATGCCATTAGAACTGGTATCTGCCCCCAAGCTGTACACTGAACTACCTCTTTACTTCAACTTTGGAGCCATGTTTAAAATGTGGATGATTGTGCCAGATGCTATTCTCTTTTAGAGCAAGTCCAATATCAGAAGCCTCATCATCCCCCATGCACAATGACTGCTGCCAAAGCCTCTGTTAAACTTGTGTTTATCTGAATGTCAGTTATGAGCAAAGTCCAAGTCTTGCTCCCACCCAGGCCAATCTTCAAAATCTCTGTTTATCAATGGATGCAAATAGATATCCAATAACTCCACCACATAGGAGCACCTGACTTCCAGATCTAACCCATTAACTTTGGCTTTTATCATGATAAATTTTATAATTAGAACTGGTATTAGAGGAATGACCATTGAAATATAGAAAAGAAAAACATCTTAATGTAAAAAGCTTCTAAAATTGCAGCTGTCAGCGTAAACTTCTTCAATCAAAGCCAGACCACCAAGTTTCATATCCTTATTTATTAACTTACTACCTGTATGACCTTGGGCAAGTGTGTTAGTTATCTATTGCTGTGCAAAAAATAACCACAAAATTAGTAGCCTAAAACATCATATGTTTATTATCTCACAGTTTCTCTGGGTCAGAAATCTGGACATGACTTAACTGGTTCTCTACTTCAGGTTGTTTCACAAGGCTGAAACTCAAAGTGTCAGCCAGGGCTGGGGTCTCATATAGGCTAGATGGGGGAAGGATGCACTTCCAAGGCCATATGGTTGTTATAGGGTACAATCCCTTACAGGTTATTGGACTGAAGACATCAACTCCTCGATAGGTTTTAGCTGAAGGCCACTCTCAGTTCCTTGCCACGTGGCCCTCCCCATATGGCAGCTTACTTCATCAAAGCCAGTACACGAAAGAATTAATAGAGAGTCTGCTAGCAAAATAAAAGTTATAATCCTATGAAACATAATCACAGAAGTGATATCCTACCACCTTTGCCATACTCTATGGGTAAGAAGCAAGTCACAGGTGCTACTCCACTCATTACAGGTGGTGAGGATAACAGGAGACCATCTGAGAGTCTGTCTATCAAAATAAGTCACTTAAATTATTTGTGTATCTTTCTTTTTAAATATGTAAAATAGAGAGATGAATGAAGATAATAATAGTACCTACCTCGTAGATTTGTGAAGATGAAATCAGCTGATCAGCTAATATATGTCTAAATAACAGAAATGTGCCTGGTACATACTATAGAACTCAATAAAAATTCATTATTTTTATTCTTATTCATGTGCCATAAACTTAAATCAGTCCAAATCTTTGATCATACTCACAGCCTCCTTTCTTTGATTATGTAGTTACCTTCATCATGTTTGCCTCTTTCCTCAAATCTAATTTAGAAAAATCTTATTATCCATCAAGTTCTGCTCAAATAATACCTTTTCCAAGATTTATTCCTAAGTCCCTATAGCTGTAAATCTGTTTCTTTCTCCACTATGCACCCATTCTTAATTTACAGAAGTGGTAATTTTATGTATAATGTTATATTTATAACTATGCATGTCTCTATCTACAAGGTAATAAATTATTCGATGTTGGGGATTCTGTTGTTAACGATTGTATCCCTACAATGGCTAGAAGTTCCATAAAGATTCATTTTATTTAACCAAAAATTAGACTTTGGTCTAAAATTTTGTTATTGATTGGATAAATCAAAGTTTTGGAAGAAATCATGGGACCAAAGTAAGTTTAATAAGATGTAAGGAATTAGCCTGATAACTGTCATAAGAGAAGATAAGATTTACAAAAAGTAGCCTGTCATGATTGATACTTTATTCCAGAACATGATATCTATTTGCTAAATTCCTACTTTTGCAAAGTTCTTATGAGATATTGAATAACTCAAACTCCTTTACAAACTGGAAGACTTGAACTCTCATTCCTGTCATGTTTCATGAAAAGCTTATAGAGTTTATAACAGGGATACTTTGGTCCAAAATTCAAAACTGTGAAATAGACAAAGTTAGCCCTTCCCAGTCACGCTTCTGTGTACTTACCCAACTTTCTCCAGTACCCCAAGTGTCTAGAAACCCCTTGTGCCCTCTCTCATCTTTAATTCTATGTCTAAACACTCCCAAAGTAGTCATATCTGAGCCTCTGTGTCTTTACCTTATTACTTCGAGATTCAGAGTCCTAGGCAGTAGAATTCAATTGACAAAGTTCAGGTCTTTGGTCTCCTGACACTTCAGTGCTGGGATGTGAGATTCTGCCTGGCATCTATTGGATTTCTGTTAAATAGAAAAGGGGTGGGATGCCAGGTAGCCAAAAATGACAAATATTCATTTTATCTTATTAATTTTAAGTAGAGTATTTCTCTACCTGGTCACATCTTATTCTATGAAGCCAGTATTATCCCAATATCAAACCTAAAAAAAGACATCACAGAAAAAGAAAGCTATACACCAACACCCATTATGGTCATAGATGTAAATACTCAACAAATTATGAGCAAACCAAGACCAGTAACATATAAAAAGAATTAATACCATGACTAAGTGGGATTTATCCCAAGAGTGCAAGTTTTGTTACTATACAAAAATCAATCAATGCAATATACCATAGTAACAGAATAAAGGACAAATACCACATGATCACTTCAAGAGATGCAGAAAAAGCACTTGACAAAATCCCACAACCTTTCATAATAAACTAGAAGGGAATGTCCTCAACCTTATAAAGGGCATCTATGGAAAAACTTACAGCTAAAATCACACTTTGTAGTGAAAGACTGAATCCATTCATCCTAAGTTTGGGAACAAGATCTCTGCTCTCACTTCTTCTATTCAACATTGTATGGGAGGTCAATTAGATAAGAAAATGCAATAAAAGTTATCCAGATTGGAAAGGAAGAAGTAAAAATATGTCTATTTGCAGATGACATTACCTTTATATAGAAAATCATAAGTTATCTACTCAAAAACTATTAGAACCAATAAATGGGTTCAGCGAGGTTGTAGAATAAAAGATCAATACATAAAAGTCAATTGTATTTCTATATACTGGCAATGAACAATACAAAAATGAAATTAAGGAAACAATTCCTTTTATAATAGCAACAAATAATAAAGTACTTAGGAATAAATTTAACAAAAGAAGTGCAAGAATTATACACTGAAAACTATAAAACATTGTTGAAAGAAATTAAAAGACCTACATAAATGGAAAGACATCTCATGATCATAGAACAGAAGATTTAATATTTAATATTTTTTAATATTTAAGATGGCAATACTTCCCAAACTGATCTGTGGAGTCAAGGCACTCCTTATCAAAATCCTTGATGCACTTTTGCAGAAATTGAAAAAAACGATCCTAAAATATATATGGAAATAAATGTATGGGTCCAGAAAAAACAAAAAATATTGAAAAGGAAACAAAGTTAGAGGATTCACACTTTCAGATTTCAAAATTTAATACAAAGCAAGAGAGACAAGACAGTGTGATGCTGGTATAAGGCTAGACCTCCAGATCAATGGAATAGAATTGAGCATCCTTGGGGACGGCCTCCTTGTTAAGTTCGCACATTCCACTTTGGCGGCCCAGGGTTCATGGATTCGGATCCCGGGTGTGGACCTACACACTGTCCATCAAGCCATGCTTTGGTGGAATCCCACATGCAAAACAGAGAAAGATTGGCACAGGTGTTAGCTCAGGGCCAATCTTCCTCACCAAAAAAAAAAGTATATCTAAAAAGAATTATGCATCCTGAATTAAAACCTTAAATTTATTATTGTCAATTTTTTTTTACAAGGTTGCCAAGATAATTCAATGTAGGAAGAAGAATCTTTTCAACAAATTGTGCTGGGATAACTGGCTATCTACATGCAAAAGAAAGAAGTTGGACCCTTACCTCAGACTATATATAAAAATTAACTCAAAATGGATCATAGATCTAAATGTAAGAGTGAAAGCTATGAAACTTTCAGAAGAAAACATAGGGTAAATTTTTGTGATCTTGGATTAGACAACGGTTTCTTAGATACAACACCAAAAGAACAAACAACAAAAGAAAACACAGATAAATTGGAGTACATCAGGTTCAAAAACTTTTTAAAGGATATCACCAAGACAGTGAAAAGACGCCCACAGAATTAGAGAAAATATTTGCAAATCATATACCTGATAAAGAACTTGTATCTACAATACATAAAGAATGCTAAAAAACTCAAAAATAAAAAGACAAATAACTGAAAGCTTATATCCACACAAAAACTTGCACATGGATGTTTATAGCAGCTTCATGCATAATTGACAAAACTTGGAAACAACTAAGATGTCCTTCAGTGTGGAATGGATAAATAAACTGTGACACATTCAGACAATGGAATATTATTTAGTGCTAAAAAGAAATAAGCTATCAAGCCATGAAAAAGACATGAGAGAACCCTATATACATATTACTAAGCGAAGAATCTGAGAAGGCTACGTACTGGATGATTCCAACTGTATAACATTCTGAAAAAGGCAAAACTATGGGAAGGGTAGAAAGATAAGTGATTGCTAAGGGTTGGGGGGAGGGATGCATAGGCGGAGCACAAAGGATTTAAGGGCAGTGAAAATACTCTGTATGAAACCATAATGATGGACACATGTCATTACACATTTTTCCAAATCCATAGAACATATAACACCAAGAGTGAACCCTAATATAAACTATGGACTTTGGGTGATTATGACGTGTCAATGGAGGCTTATCAATTCTAACAAATGTACCAGCCTGGTGGGGGATGTATGTTGATAACGGGAGAAGCTATGCATGTGTAGGGGCAAGGGATATAGGAGAGATCTCTGTGCATTCCTCTCAATTTTATGGTGAATCTAAAATTGCTCTAAAAAATCAATTAAAAAAAAGATAAGAACCAATTAAAAAATTGGCAAAGGAATTGAAAATGCATTTTTACTACAAAAGGTATACATATGTCCAATAAGCACACAAAAACATGCTCAACATTATTAATCATTAGGATAATGCAAATCAAGCCCACAATAAGATAGCACTCCACACCCCTAGGATGGCTAAAATAAAAAGGTAGACAATAACAAGTGTTGACAAGGATATGGAAAAATGGAACCCTCATACATTGCTGGTAGAAATGTAAAATAGTGTGGGCACTTTAAAAAATGCTTTACTGGTTCCTCAAAACGTTAAACATAGAGATACCATAGGATCCAGCAAGACCCAGTCCTAGGTATATGTCAAGAGATTGGAAACATATGCCCAGACAAAAACTTATATAAAATGTTTAGAGAAGCATTATTCATAATAGCCAAATGGTGGAAACAACCCAAATGTCCATCAACTGACGAATGGATAAACAAAATGTGGTATATCCATAAATGAGAATACTATTTGTCAATAAAGGAATCATTCGGTGATAAAAAGGAATGAAGTACTCATACGATACCTGCTATAATACAGCTGTTATTTAAAAAACAACTGAATTGTAGAATGTAGAATAGATCTAAAGATAAAGGGAAACTTTTATATCTATGTAAAAAAAATTTTTTGCTTAATATGGTACGCTTTTTAATTTTTAAGCTGCCACACATTTACCCATTGTAGATTATTCCAACCACTGTTTGTCCATATAACTATGTCTAAGTTATTTTAAAATAAATAATTTAGTTTATTCTCTTAATTCTGTTTGACAGTCACATCTGTCCAGTTTGTCAAACCGTGACCAAATACATGTATAAAGAGATTGAAATATATTAATTTTAGCAAAAAGTGCAACAAGTTCCTATTAATTACTAGAATCACAATTCTGTTAAACTTAGAAGTACATTAACCAAATTATATAACGTATGTAAAACAGAATACAGTCACTCTAAATTTCAAAATAAACCATTTGCTTTGCCAAGGGCAAGAGAAAATCAGCAGCAGCAAAAACAACAGAAATTGTTTTACACCCATCTCACATTATGTTACTTTCTTCCTTTGAAAATAATTTAACTAAAGTCTTTCTTTTAAATGTCAAAGAATGAGCTCCTAGATGTTTCTAAACTTGAAAAATAGTCATGCACAATTTGTTTCAAATATCAGGAAATTCTGCTAGCCTATCCAATAATGATCCATTTATTTGTTAGCCACCTGGGAACTGTGGGTGGTGTGGGTTGTCCAACTATCTTTTGATTATGTCCTTGGAAAGAAGTATTAGGTGCAATGCCAATGTTCCTTTCACATTCTCTTAATGCCAAATAGATTGTGTGTTGATTCCCTGTCAGCCTCATCCCTTAATACTGATGAATTCAGCCCACAGTCATCAAATAATACTGTGACATATAAGAGTAAAGTTACTGCAATGTTCACAAAACTGAGGCCAGAAAAAAATAAAAATGTGGATCAGATGGCAACAAGCTCTAGTTTTCCTTGTTTTTCTTCTAAATTGCACATCATATCTCTATAATCAAGCCACATGCAGTAAAGTGATTACACTCATCCTCTCCTAGGGTTCCATTAAGAATTCCCTGAATGCATCAGATTGATGAAATATTTCAGCTGTAAAATTACAATGTAGGACTCACAATATAGTCTCATTTATTTTTTTAAAAAATCTGCCTAGTTAATCACAAGTCTACATATCTCTCATTGATTAATTTAATTAGCTACTTTTTAAATGTCATATAGCCACCCAGAGGCCTTTGAGTTATGAGTTTAGCCTTAAAATGCTAAAGTAAACAGAATAATGAATCAACCACTCTATCAGAATTTTAAAATATGTCTTTGATATCTTTTTTTATTTATGCAATCCTAGAATAAGATTGTGAGTAATTATATTGAAATATATACATAATTTAATTCTGAGTAAGAATAAAGCAGATTAAGAAGGGAAAAATATCTTGTCTTTCTTCCTATTCTAGGTATATTGAAAAGTCAAATGTATATTTATTTTCAAATTTGTTATAGACTCACTTCTAGAGCAAAGCTTAGACAAGCCTAAGAATTCAAATTAAAAATAATAGTTCAATCTCTCACTAATTAAATCAATAATCATTTGTCAAGTGCCTGTATGTCAGATACTATTCAAGGGTAACTTTAAATATTAACTGTATGGTCCATTTAATAATATCGATAAAATTCATATTTGAATGCTTCTATGTGGCAGGCACTATCCAGCACTATTCCTATTTTACAGATAAGGAAATTGAAACACAGAGAGGTTAAGTCACTTGCCCCAGGCCACACAGCTAGAAACACAAAGCCACGATTCTAAAAGATGCAGCCTGGCTCTGAAGACCTCATGATTTGCTATTAGGCCATTCTGGCCATTCTGTCCTTAAACACGATGCTGAATTTTCTCTTCTCTCTCCCTCTCTCCAGTTACAGCAACATACAGCTCTTTGGCTTTCTAGTTTTCTTTCATTTCTTTATAGTTTTAGACTTTTCCTTTCTATTTGTCCTCTCAACCTTTTGTTGTTGGCTGAAGCATCCCTACTTTCAGGTCACATTGATCTCAGATACATCACAGAACCCTGATCCTGGATGGCGCCTTCATTATCTGATCCTGTTCCTGCCTTTTGCATGATACTCCCGAGGCCGCAAAATGGTGAGGAGCAGATGTGTCTACTGACTCATCAGTGATTTGACCAGTTTGAGCAACTAGCTCAAGATACTCATCTTGGTATTTGTTCGTTCTGACAGTTTGTAGCCTTGTGTATAGAACAATTCATATGTCAGACAGGAATAGTTTCAGTCAGTATTCTTTAGTGATGTCTCCAGAAAACCATCTAATTTCCCAAGGGTTGTGATAGTATTAGTCACACATGTCAGACTAAGTCATGCTTCTTTTCTAAAATAAAAACCAAGAGATACTGTAATCCCCAAGGCGTACATGCTTCAACGACAAAAAAAGATTTGCAGGGACTTGGTGGAAACTCAATTATATCCAAAAGTAGGCAATGTTTTATATTGTGAAACTTGCCCATTTTTAATCAATGAAAGCAAATGTGCCTTTTGCTTCCATGAGAAAAAGTAACACAAGGAAGAGCTATTAAATTAAGAATCATAATAATTATGAAAAAAATGGTATTTAATACTGCCATAAATTTATAAATAGTTAACATGTATCTGTCCCTTTCCTTGGTTTTTATTCTTTTTTATTCTATTTTATTCTTTTCTTTTATTGTTGGAAATAAAAATGGATATTTTTAAAACATTATTCTTTAACCCATTCTAAGAATATGGGATTAACACTATTAATATCGTACATTTTTATGGCCGAAGATAAAGAGCCAGCACATCTGTTATCTTAACCCCACAATAACCCAGAGGAACAGGAAGACTCTGGGATTCATAGATGCTCAGTAACTCATACACATTCAGTCTGCAAGGGAGTCTCAGAGCCAAGTATAGAACATACTTCCCCAGTCTTTTAGATTGGTGCACTTTCTATCGTTGGCTTGTCTCTAAGTACATGAGAGAAGAGAGAAATCATAGGTGATCCCTAAAGTGTCCTTGCTCTCAGGGCAGTGGTTTGAAAACTTGAGTGCATGAGAATTACCAAAATGCAGATTCCTGGATAAGTTATTTTAAAGAATCAGGATAAGGGTCAAGGAATCTGCATTTTGTGTGTGTGTGTGTGTGAGGAAGATTAGCCCTGAGCTAATATCTGCTGCCAATCTTCCTCTATTTTGTATGTGGAACACCTGCACAGCATGACTTGATAAATGGTGTATATGTCCATGGCCAGGATCCAAACCCTCAAATCCCAAGCTGCCAAAGAACATAGTAAAAACTTAACCATGATGCCACCAGGCTGGTCCCAAGGAATCTGCATTTTGATAGGCATATCTATTAATTCAATTGCCAGTTCAAAGGCCAAAAATTAAAAATTCTCCTGTATCCTAATTCTACCTTAATGTTTTGATTTTATACAGGCAAATTATAGGAATCATTAGATAAGGATTATGATGGCCAAACGTTGAAGTCTTAGGAGTAAATTCAAGGGCAGCTGCAGAACGAGGATGAGAGGAGTGATTTAACTGCCAAGACTACATTTTGGATGTAAGTACCTCTCTACAAACTATGTTTTCTCTTCTTACTACAACTGTTTTTTCTTTTTCTTTTTTAACATTCCAAACTGGGCTGGAAATTTGAAAGCAGGTTTCTTCATTACATTTTCCATCCCTATTCAAACCCCAACATTTGGAAGAAATGTCTGTTATATGTTATTTTTGACACTTCTAATCTTTGTCTCTGAAGAAAATTGGCAGTGAAAAAGAATAAGATGAAACTTTTCAAAATTCAATAATCAAATTAAGTTTAACTTCTGTCCTAGAAACAGGCGAGCCATTTGCAGAATTCTTCCCCGGCCATTCACTGTCTTAATATTTATTTCAAATTCTCCTCTGTTGGAAGATTTATTTCTAGCTGTAATTAATGATTTAGAGATTTTTCCTAGTTCACCTCTAAAAAGTGGTCATCTTTGAAATTTAATTCTTAAGTTTATACCCTACTGTGATTACATCAGAAGCAGATTTGGAGTTTTATTAAAATTGTAATTACTTCTTGACAAATCTCATACTCTTTAGTTAAATTATAAAACTTGAAATTGAGAATATGATTTTAAACCATAATTTCTGTGTATACAGAGCGTCTTTGTTACTGACCTATCAGTCACTTTATTGAAATCTGCTATAATTAATTGACTTACTGTTACTCAGAGGTGATCATGCTGGTTTTTTTTTTTTTTGTGAGGAAGATTGGCCCTGAGCTAACATCTGCCAATCCTCCTCTCTTTGCTGAGGAAGACTGGCCCTGGGCTAACATCCATGCCCATCTTCCTCCACTTTATCCGGGATGCCGCCACATCCGGTGCCGAGGCACCACCACAAGTGGTGCCTCGGTGCACGCGCCTGGGATCCGAACCGACGAACCCCGGGCCACCACAGTCGAGTGCGCGCACTTAACGGCTTGGCGCCACCGGCCGGCCCCCAGGCTGTTTTTAAAGCTTACAGAGGATAAGCTCCTTAAGATGAGCGTCTGTGTCTGCTTCTTCTGTGTGATCTCCCCAGCACGTTCCATACATTCAGGTTGTCAACAAATATCCATGTGATTATTTTCTGTTATAAGAGTTTTGGAGAGCCAGCCCTGATGGCCTAGCGGTTAAAGTTTGGCGTGCACTGCTTCGGCTACCCAGGTTCGGTTCCCAGGTGTGGAAACACACCACTCATCTGTCAGTAGCCGTGCTGTGGTGGAGGCTCACATAGAAGAACTGGAAAAATTTACAACCATACACAACTATGTACTGGCAAGGGAAAAGGAATAAAAAGGAGGAAGATTGGCAACAGATGTTAGCTTAGGGCAAATCTTTCCCTACCAAAAAAAAAAACACCAGGTGGGGGCTCCTTCCCAGTCCCTGTTGACGTGCTCCTGCCCTTTAAAAAAAAAAAAAAGTTTTGGAGACTCACCAGCAATCAGATTCTGAATCTTCCACTTACTCATTTTCTCACTTTAGGCAAATTAGTCAATCTCTCATTTTCTTCATCTGTGAAGCAGGAATAAAATAAGCACTGCCCCCATAGAGTCAGCTTGAGAATTGAATGAGATAATATACCTAAAGCACTTCACATGGTGCCAAAATTAGACTGAGTGCTCCACCGAAGTTAGCTATTAATAAATGAAAGATAATGAAATATTTTTTGATGGTCACACGTACATTATAATGACAAGCTATTGGAAACAACCTAAATATGCATCTAGAGGAGACTGGTTGAAAAAAATAATATATATACGGAATATTACATACAGTGGAGTATTATACCATCATGAAAAGGGACAAGAAAGTGCTTTTATGTACTGATATGGAATTCACTACAAGAAATGCTGTTATCTGAAAAACAAAAACATACACAAAAAAGAAAATATAATGTAGAATAGGTATATATGCCACCACGTGCAAAAAAGAAAGGGGCAAAATTATACATATCTCTCAACATGCTGGGGATATCACAGAGATGAGTCAGACACAGACTCTCATCTCAAGGAACTTATTGTCTGTAACTGTTAAAAACACTCTGATCGTTTCTGAGTAACAGGAAATATATTATATACATAAGTATATATAATTTGTACATATTTGCTTGTATATGCGTAAAATATTTTTGTAAAGATACACAAGAAAATGATACTGTTTGTTGCCTGTGAGGAGGAGAATTGGGGTCTTGCAGATGGAAGTAGGAGGGTGATTTTTCTTTGTACTCACTCTTGTATCTTTTGAATTTTGAGTCAAAAGAATATATTATTTATTCAAAACATAAATAAATATAATTAAAATTGTTTGGAATGTCAAACCAGAAAAAGTGTTTAAACCAAGACTGTAATGAGAAAATAACAATTACTAAAAAAAATTGTCATCATGCAAAAAAACACTTAATGATTGTGGACAGTGGTTTCTTACAGTAAAATAAAAATTGTTAACATATTTCTGTGGAAAATATAAGAAACAAAACCAAAAATGTCTTCCTTTTATGTTTTATAGGTTTTATTTTCTCTTCCCTGTCCTACAGTAGGAATAGTCTTTATATTTTCATGTAATAAATATCTTTGGAAATGCTCATATAGTTCATCTGTATTACATTATCCTTAAATAATTTATTATGTTTAAGTGAACGTTAACATTTAACTAGTGAAAGTTGACAAAGACTGTCCATGCATAAGAATTTTTTTTTAATCACCTACATTCCTTCTGCACCATGTGACTAGGAATTACATAGGTTTTTAAGGTGTTTGTGAATAAAGAATTATTTATTATAGAGGCCAGGGTCAGAGTCCACTCAGAAATTACCATTTTATGTTTTCTCTGATATGTACTGTGCACCTGCAAGTGATTTTTTAAAGATAATTTCAGGAGGATATCACTTAATATTCTTAAAGGATAAGTCAGGTTTTGTTTTTATTTAAGAATAGTAAAAACCAGGAGTCACACAGCAAGAACGGTTGGCTTAAGCAATCATAACTCTATACTTGAGGCTTATTAGAGAGTTGCAAATGAAATCTTTCTACTTGGTCTAGAAGAAAAATTCCAATAAGAAAATATTCCATTCTTCTTGTGACCAAGATTGGTCTTATAACAGAGTCCTTATATGTTAGGACTGAAAAGTGATGTCACATCAAAAATAAATGGAAAAAATATGTTCAGTGTAGTTAATGAAATGTCCTTTAATTATGGGTGTCTGCATGGGAGGGGAAACTGCCTTTCACACACACACAAGACTTCATGCTTATCTTTAAAAAATAGAGTATATTAAATTAATTTTCACATGTAGGAAACACTTTTCTTGTTCCTAGAAGCAGTATAATCAATTCTGTGTTGATTTAACTCTAAAAACATTACAGGGTAGGGAAGATTCTTAAACAAGACACGAATATACCCCAAAGGGCAAGTATTTTTACATTTGACTATATCAAATTAACAAATTTCTATATTAAAAATGGTGCCAAAACTAAAATTAAAATATAAAAACATGTTAATTCATATGAAGCTCTTGGAAACATGCCTGGTATGTCATAAGGGCTCAATATGTGTTAATATTATCAGGTATTTTTTGGCAATGGAATCAGTAATATAAACATAGGAAAGCTAAATTCTTTCTTCAGTATTTAATTGAACTATACGTGCAGAAAAATACACAAATCCTGAGTGTACATCTTAATGAATTTTCACAAAATGAGCACACCTGCCCAGATCAGGAAATACGGCATTATCAGACTCCAGAAGCTCCCTCATCCCCCCCAATTATTACTCGCTCCTTACTTCCCAGAGGTAGCCTCTGTATTAACATCTAATGCCACAGTTCAGTTTTGCCTCATTTTGAACTGCATATAAATGGAACCATACTGTATGTATTTACATTAGTTTTGTATTCTGTGTAGAAATTTATCACAAACTTAGCAGCTTAAAACAATACATTTATTATCCCACAGTTTCCATGGGTCAGGAATCCTGCATCGTCTGGTTGGATTCTCTGATCAGGGCCTCATGTGACCGAAGTCTGTCTAGATTCATAGGTTCTGAAGCTGACCTACATCAAGATTAAAGAAGTGCTCCGGGAGCCCACAGAGCTTTGCCAGAAATAACAGCATTGATTTTAGGTCAAATCTACCACAGGGTAGAGCAGTAATTTTTAGGCCAATATCAGAGCAGCCTTTTTAAAAGCCATAAAATTTATAATATTTATATATGTCTAGGAAAAACTCTGAAAGACTTTGAAATTGATCAAAAATGTGTTCTTCTGGCATACCCTTCCAGATTTTTTTATTCTTTCATTGTCTTTGCACTATTTTACAAACCTACAAGTTGAGTAACTAATAACAATGCAAAGATTCTTCCCCATAGAAATGCAAATTAGCTGTGTTAGATGGAATGGAATTGATTATTGTTTGTGGATAGACCCATTGTGCATCTGTTGGTAAATTTATTTCAGCATTCCTTATTTGCCTATATATGTCACAAAGATAACTGATATTTTTCAGCCCCTCTGTAACTGCTGGCCCTCCAGGACCAGTTCAACTGACCCCATCTCATACCAACAGAGTGATTAAGAATTGCCTTTCAGAAAATGTGCAAAGTCATGTAGTCAGAGCATGGGCAGAAGAAGAAATCTTGACCTGAAATGACCGTAGAACCAAAAAACCTCCCCATCACAGAACAAACAACTGAGACACGACTGGAACTTGAAAGTCGGACTCTTATCAGAAGCGAGGGGTTCCTCATTTGGGAAGATCTGGTGTTAAAATTCCTTCCCCACCTCATCAAAAATGTTTAGAACCCTATCATAAAAGTTTAGAACCTCATCATAAATGTCTAGAACTCTGTCATAAATGTTTAAAACCTTACCATGAATGCTTGAAACCGACCAATCAAAATCTGTCCTGCCAGCATTTCCTCATGCCAGCCTGTTCTCCCCAACCTCTTAAATTTTCACTCCAATCCTGAACCTGAGAGACAGATCTGAGGGCACACGCCTCCTGTCTCCCTGCAGATCGATCTCACAGAATAAAGTTGATTTTTCCCCCAAAAGCTGATGGTGTAATTAATTGGCTGTTTATGAGCATTGGGCAAGAGAACCCCAATTTTGTGTGGTAACAACATAATTTAATAATGCTTTGATTACATATTGTGTATGATATATATGCCTATTTATATAAGCCAGAACAAATTTACTATTTAAATGGATTCAAGGATTTATGAGTATTCCAACTTTAAGATGCTTTTTTAGTCATTTTAGTGATGTATTTTGAGTTCTTCATCAGGAATGGAATTGACCTTTATGTTACTATTCTGATAGATGGTAGAGTCTGTTTTACAAGGTCCATCCATAATGCGGTAACAATGTACATTTAATTATATCACTCGCTTCCCTAAATCTTTTTAGTAAATTTCACATTACGCTTGTAATAAAACCCCACATCCTTAACTGGTCCCACTCTTCCTCTTTTGGAATTTTTCCACACTCCACAGAGCCTTCCACAAAGATACTGGTATTTTTCAGTCTCTCAAACAAAACATGTGTATTGCTGAATTCAGAATCTTTGCACGTGCTATTGATTCTGCCTGGAAAGCCTTTCTCTACCACCTACAACTCTCCCTTTTATTCCTTCCTATCCTCCTGCCTTTCTTTCCCTTCTCTTTCATTCCCTTCCCTTTTTTCCATCCCATCCTGCCCACCCCTCTGCTTTATTCATTCCTATTCAACCTTTAGATTTCAACTCAAGTTCCTCCCCCTCAGGCAAATTTTCCCAATCCTATCCCCAGAATAAATCAAGTCTCTTTGTTACACACTCTCAGCAACAGCCTTTCTTCCTTCTTAGCACTTACCCAATTTGTAATTATGTATTCAATTTTCTGATAATTTAATTAACTTTTAAATTAAGGTCCAAGTCTGTTTTGCTCACCCATGTGTTTGCAACTTCTAGTAAAAAACCTGACATGTAGTGTGTACTCAACAAATTACTCAACTACATTGGCATCTTACTACTTTGCTATGAGGCTGAACATATGAAATTGTCACTATTCAACGATTTTTATGTATTAATAATGATAATTTCTAAAGTTTCAACCAAACAGCAAGGTATTTCTAGACATAGTTCTCCTGGATAACATGCAAATGAATCTTGGAAGAGATTTCTCCATGTGAGTATTGTGCAGCACTGATTATGAATGATTTGGATCCTGGGTTCAAGTTCTATCCCTTACTATAGTGTGGCATGACTTAGGAAAAAGTTAAAAAAATCTCTCTGTGTCTTTTCTTTCTCATTTATAAAATGAGAACCATCTAAGTGCTTTCTTAAAAGGTAGTTGTGAAGATTAGATAAATCAATACATTTAAGGTAGTGAACATATTTAAACTGTGCTTAGCCCAGAGTAATCTAAGCTATTTTTTAAATTTACTTTTGTGTTCTGTTTTCATAAGAAATTTATATTAAAAAAAGGGAGAAAAAGAAATCCCTATCATTTAAAAGACAGTAAATATTCTTTATCCTTGAGGTAATTAGTGACAGCCTTAAGTGGCTAGTCAACGTAGATCTTTTCTTTTGGAGGAAACAAATATGAGAATATTGCAATACACATTGATAACTAGTTATTTCAGTAGCAACATTTTTCCACATGACAGAAGAAGAGAAATAAATTAACATTCTATTATAATTTGCATAATCTGATTGATAGACCTTAGACACAAGATGCCTCCTGCAGCCATACTACCTGGAACCTAGATGGTCTTGGATTGGTTTGGGTTCCTTATGATATCCTCTAAACACACTTGAATGCTGGAGTCATGAGGAACCCAAGCATAAGCCCCCCAAACTGAAAATGTTTCCCTAAAATGTTCTCCAGATCACTAACAATGCTAGTTGTTCCATGAAAAACAAGGGATCTATAATCAAATAAGTTTGGGAAACACTATATCCCCTCTTGATGGTTCATGGTAAACTTTCATATATTAAAGTCTCTAAGAAGTTGTCTAGCAAAGAAATATATTTGACTTGAGTTAAGCCAATGATTTCCAAATTTATTCTATCACAAGTTTTTTAGCATTGTACTTATAAACACTTTGAGAGACCAGTGTCCATTAAACACAGTTGGGAAACCTGATTTGGCCTTTTAGGTAGTCCCAAGTTATATATAGTTTAATTAGAAAGAAAAATCCATATCATAGTCAATTAAAGATAATTTATGGGAAAGAATATAAAGTTATGATGTATTTTTTGCTAGCTACACAGGTACACAAATGTGCCCCTTTATACTTCTATTTATGGTAAATAGTTCCAAAGTAAAATCCCAAACTTCAAATTTAAAAAATTGCTACAATTACAGTTATTTGTATCTAAACTCAATATTCTGGGTTAGGGCTAGCATTTAGGGTGACTTTAGGGGCAATAGTATATTCCAGAACAAACATATGCATTTAGGAAAACAGACATATCCAGTATGTTAAAAAAAAAAAATCCGAGTAGATAGGGAAATTTCCCTCACATGATTCTTAACTATGGTTCTGAATAATGATATGCAACCTGGACTCATCGCTCCACATTTTCATAGTTTGGACAATTTGTCTAAAAATAAAGCTTCAAATATTACATGTATTTCACAGTTGGCTATACTGTCATGGGTTACTCTATAATTACAGCTCTTACAAATTAATTAAGAATTTGCCATACCTTTCTCTCTATAATCTCTTTATACTAACACGTAATACAAAGTTTTTAATTTTTCAATAGTAATAGAAGCTGGAAAAGTTCATTTCTTTAAAAAGGTAAAAAACGAGAGGGACTCTTATGAGAAAACTATTTGCCAACTATGAAACATTCGTTTCCTGAAGGCAGATATTGTAAGTTCTGTGCAGCGTATTAAGTTTGAGAAGTCTGCTAATGATATATAGCAAAGACCACTAATTATCCACTCTATATCCCTGTTTAAGACATTAGTTGTCCACTAAATATTCTTGCTTTCATTCTATAACATGAGTTGTTGCTGGTAAATAGTTATCCAGTTAGGGATTTCATTTCCTGGCCCCCATTCATCTAGGTGAGGCCATGTCTTTAGTTCTGACCAAAGGGATGTGAGATAGAATGCTTACATGTCACTTCCAGGCCAAGGAGCCAGTGTCTTTCTTTCTACGGACTCCCAAGTGACCCATCAGGCAACTCTTCACCTTGTAAGTTGTGTGTAATCATTTGTGACAGAGACACCCATGTTGCTTCCCAGTGTTTCCTACCTACAATTGTTTGTTGATCACTATGTGTGTTAAAAGATTATTTTCAGAAAAAAGGTTAAAATCATGACTCTCACACAGATATAAAAATGAAAACTTGTTAGAAATTTTGTTCTATTCATTGAATGAGGGAATCATGCAGATGTTATAACCAGTTCAAAGAAAAAGTCAAAAAAAGCACAGATGTATATAAAGTAAAGGAAATAAAATGAATTGCAAATGGAAGCTGAACTGTTTTTTTAGGGAAAGGAGAGAGGCTAGAAAAGTCAATTAAATCTCTACCAGACAGGATAGAATCTACATGTTTATCAGTTACTACAATTTAAGAATTATACAGTAACTCAAAGATAATGAAAGGCTAGAATCAGATAACCTGGAATGCTGTTTTACATATAGGTGGTGTATAGTTTTCCAGTGAAACACCAATTGTTTCCTACATGTGGAAGGAGATGAATCAGAAGCCAATGTGCTGTTTAATGCTCTTATCTAAGTCAAATAAAAATAGCTTACACTGATGTTTTTTAAAAAACTAACATTAACTTGTCTTTATTTTAAATGTACTGTATTATCTTATTACTAGATACATTAATAAAGTAACACACATATTACAACATTACAAGTTTTTTGAATTTTTTAATAACAGTATTTCTATATAGTTTATTTTCTTTTTGATCTTCAGTGTTTTCCTTTATAAAAGCATCATTCTGAGAAAAAATCAATAGGATTGCGTAGACTGCCAAAGGAATCCATGGGGAAAAAAAAAGTTAAGAATCTCGGCTCTAGGAGAAAATAATTAAAAAGGCATGTTAGTAATGTGGGTTGGTTGTTATTGGCTGTGTTTAGCATGGTATTAAACGAAAGGATAAGGTTAGATGGGAACTGGCTAATTTGCAAGCAAAATTGACAATGAATAAGAGTTCAGAGATTCAGGACCTTCCAAGGTTGAAAAAAACTACTGCTGCAGATGTTAGTCTTATGATTGAAAAAGCTTGAGCGATAGAGACTCATTAAAGATATAGATTTACCATATAAGCATATTGTTTCAGATTGCCCCAAAGTAATCACTATCACGTTAAAAGAGAGAAGCACTGGATAAGGAAGAAAAGTAAAGCTGACCTGAGAACTATTTTCTTAAAGAGAAATTTTTATATTGTTATGGTACATGGAACTGGAGAGCAACAGATCAGAAGCCTACAAAATGTTGAAAACTGTATTGTTAAAGAAACCAGTAACCTACTTTTGACTCATTGAGCCTTCAGACAACCATTGGGTTCACCAAACTTGCATGAACAGGAAGATGGTTGCAAAAGAAGTACACCACCAAGAAGGGCACATATCCCCAAATCCACTTCAGATGAGGCCATCAAGATAACGGACAAGACAGAGCATCTCAGAAGATAGTTCTGGGCCATGTTGATAAGGGCTATGGAGAACAGTGAACAAACGAGTTCCTCCCAGAAAACAGAATCAGGGTCTTAATAAGAAACTTCTCCCCTTACCTCTTACCTGGGTAAAGGCATTCACAGAACCTGCCTTCAGGTTTTCATGTAACCATGGTTTCATAGACCAGTAACTACTATGTCTCCCATGCTTACGGTGATATTGTGATATAACAAGAATTATACATTTGGTCTTCATCCCCAGATCCTAGCCAGAGCTCCTAAAACTCTTTTAATTTCCTGAGTGATGGGGGTGATAGGAACATCTTACACTGAGCTCCTAAATCTTTTGGAAAATCCTGGGTAATAGAATCACCCTTTGTTCTAATGAGGTCACTCTTGGTGGGCTCTGGATGGAGGCCAGTCACCAGAAAGATCAAGCATGATTAGAAGCTTGGAACTTTCAGCCCCATCCCCTATCCTCCAGGGAGGATAAAGGAGCTAGAGATTAAGTTAATAATTGATCATACCTATGTGATGAAGCCTCCAAGATCCCTAAAAATGTGGTGAACACACTTATTTTCCAGGAGGTAGATGTATCCCAACTCCAAAGGCATAGAAGCTCCTGCTCTCGGGGACCTTCTAGACCTCACCCTATGTATCTCTTCATTGGGCTGTTCATCTGTATCCTTTATTATATAATAAACTGTTAAATGTAAATAAGTGTTCCCCTGAATTCTGTGAGCTGTCCTAGAAAAGAATTGAACTAGAGGAGAGGGTCGTGGGAACCCCAATTTATAGCCAGTTGTCAGAAGTACAGCTAACAACATAAGATTGGCAGTTGGCCTCTAAAGTGGAAGCAGTCTTGTGGTACTAAGCCATTAACTTGTGGGATCTGATGCTATCTCCAGATAGGTAGTGTCAGAACTGAATTGAACTGTAGGACACCCAGCTGGTATTGGAGAATTGGTTGATGTGGGGAAAAAATTTGGTGGCCAGAAGTGAAGTGATGCATGAGAAGAGGAAGAAACATTTTTTTTTAAGTTCGTGTAGAGAAGTTTTCCCAGACATTTCCTTTTTCAGAATGTGACATTTTATTGTATTTTTTTTTTTTGTCTCTGCTCTACCACTGTGTATTGGATGTTGTCAGGGTGGAGGATTGAGTAGACAGATAACTTTTCTATTATTTCATATGTTTCCAGAATATAAGGAACCATATCCACCCCAATTTTTCTATTATTTCATATGTTGCCAGAGTACAAGGAACCATATCCACCCCTCTAGAGAGAATCATTCATCACCCAGAGATCCTGAACCCTTAGCTGGATGAAACTTTTGGTTTCATCCCTCAAAAAGGAGATGCTTATATTTTGTGTAGAAGAATAAGGGTTTGGATTTTTATTTGGTAGCAAAAAAAGGCAGAACGTGGCAGAGATGGCTAGCTGTACATCAAAATTCATATTCCTCTTAGCATAGTATTATCGCTGCTGGTGAATAGCTTTTCAGCCGGAGATTAATATTTTCCAGCTCATACTGCATCCATGAGGGGCCATATGATTAGTTCTCACCAATGAAACAAAGGAGAACATGCTGTGTCATCTTGGACAGAGGGGATCAAGATATGCATATGCTTTATCTACTCTCCCTTTCCTGTCAACTGAATGCAGAATACCCTTAGGCCCTAGAAAAGGGTGAAACATAAGGAAGGAGTCTGGGACCTACCTCATCACCAGGGGTAAGGATGCCTTTGGAACCCAAATTGCAATGTTTATTTGAATGAGAAATAAATTTTTACTATTATATTAAGCTACTGAAATTTCGAAAGTTCGTTTGTTAAAGCAGCTAGTGTTACCACAACTACTACATTATACAAGTGGAGATTCCAGGTAGGTAGTTAGGTAGGAGTCAAGAGCTCAGAGGAGAGGTCAAAGTCTTCTTTTGAGATTATTTACATACATAGATTTGTAAAATATGTTGTATCACAAAAAATTCCAAGAATTGCTTAAAAATAATAAAATGATTAAAGCATTATTCGTATGTCTACATTATGAACTTCTGCTATTCTAATACCTATTATATGAATCAATTTCAAAATAGTATCATCTCAGACTATAATTGCAAACACGCTGAAGCCCAAGAACATATTCCTACATTTAATGGAACCTCATTGAAATTGCCTACTGAAATAGCTGTTTATTGCATCTGAAGAGCACTACAGAAGTCCTGCTGCGGGGCAGAGGGAAGGGGGAAGGAGTCAAATATCTTATATGAATTTTTTTCAAGTTCTAAAATATACGGTAGATGATTGCAAGCTAATTTTATAAAGAAAGGACCCAGCTGCTTTTCAGATTTCATTTAAAGACTCATAAAGAACAAAATAAGAAAGTATAGAAGCTCAAGGATGATGCTTTATGCTGCATGAGCAAAAAGCACAGAAAAGAATGATGGGTGCTTTAAAAGTATTTTCTAGCTAGGCACTGAGATTGATTCAACTATTGTTCAGCAAATATTTATTCCTTAACCCCATACCTACTTAGGAGGAGGCTACCTCCCTGTACTTTTGATGTTGGCCTTCTCCATGTGACTTTCTTTGATCAATGGAATGTGGGTGAAAGTGAGAGTGTACAAGTTCAAGTCCAGATCTTAAATATCATTGTCTATTTACACTTATTCAGCGGGTGACTCTGACCTCTCCCATAGTAGCCACTACTCCTACTTCCTGGGCCCCCAAAGAAACACCCATAGAGTGGAGCCATCTCTGAAGCAGAGTCCTAGAGGCTGATCCACATAGTCTGAGTATGAGAATAATACTTATTGTTATATGATACAGCGACAATGAGGTTGTTTTATGTGAAGACAAGACTGACTAACACAGACATCTGATGACTATAAGAATTAATCAGAAGGCTCAGTGTTTACACACCAGACACTTTTCCAGCTGTAAGTTAGGCCCCTCCAATACTGGGATTGAATGGATGCTAGCTTTCTCTTAAGACTTACTGTGTCTCCTTAAAAGCTGTCCACCCACTGTTTCTCTAATCATGGCTTCCTCAGGCTCCTGACTGTTCACTTCATATTGTGCCTCATTTAAAGTATGATTTTATATTTGTTCAAAGTTCTCTATTTCTGAGGATATTTGTATCTTAGTGATCCTGCTGAAATAACTTAATGTAAATCACATATATTTTGAGCAACTGACTGACCTAAATGAGAGAAAGGGAGTATAAAGTAAACAGAATAAGTACTTAACAAATAACAAAGTGATAGCTATCAACCCAAACATATCGGTTATTAATGTAAAGAAAAATGAACTAATTTCTCCAATTAAAAGACGAAAATCATCATATTGGACAAGAACAACATGGCCAACTATATGTTACTTACAAGAGAGTCACATAAATATAACAATACTGAAAAGTGAAGAAAAAAAGAATTAAAAAAGATGTACCATGTAAACATTACCTAAAAGAAATCTTCTGTAGCTATAGTAAAATCAAACTAGTAGACTTTCAGGCAAAAAAACCCACAAAACATTAGTACAAATAAGGAGGAATATATATATATTCTTATAAAGCTAGAAGAATTAACACAACATAGTGTTATAACAATATATGTAAAGACAATGGAACAGAATAGAGACTACAAAAAGAGATTCATACATATATGAACACCTGATTTATCTTTTAGGTGAGACTCCTGAGAAAAAATATAATAGTAGACACTTTGACCAATCATAGATAGGAAATTTAACAATATGATAAAACCAAATATTAATTTTCTAATAGCATGAGTAAATAATTTACAAAAGAAAGATAGGTAGTTTGAACTCTTACTATATGGTTTCTAAACCTAATTGAAAAAATTAAAAATACTCCTCTAAAATGAAACTTGACTTAAAACCATTTTTTTCCTCTAAAATCCTAAACTGTCTCAGCAGGCAGGAGTTACTCAGCTGGGTTTCAGGGAGAAGGTGATGGTTGGAGATCTGGCCAGGTGGTCAATCCAGTATTAGAGGTCTGGTAGCAAGATGAGGGTCATGAGGCTGAGGTTCAGGAATAAGACATAGAATTCAGGCAGGACCAACATGTACAGTTGTGCAGTTTGTGGACAGCACAAAGGTGTCCAGCAAGGGAGTCAATAAGGGCTAACTACCAATCATGCGAGTCTTAAGCTCTAATTGTTTCTTTCCAGAGATGATACCTTTTTCTAATTCACAGAAACATTATATAGAGTAGTGGGATCCCTGCAATCAAGGCAATTAGCAACAACAAGACATGGCCCCAGTTTAGGTGGACATATGGGTAGAGATTTGATCTCGATTATAAGAACAAGGCAATAGCCAGATTACTAAATTTCTCATGAAGTCAGAATGAGAGAAGCAACAGGGTTGAGCTGGATTTTAGTCCCTTGGGTTCTCAGATCTCCCTTGTTAATTACCTTTGACTGTAGCCAGATTTGATCTTAAGTCCCAGGGCAAGGTCAAGACTGCAGGTAGGAGTCAAATGATTCCAATACAACCATACATGGAATAGGGGGAGTAGGTAATGAGGGAGGTCATTATGTCTGCCTTCTAGTTTGTCTCCACTCCAAAACCCCAGATTAATGACAACAAAACGTTTTGCCACTGTCTGTTAAAGCAGCTAATTACTGATTTCCTAAATCTGGTATGGCCTACACCAAACCCATCTTCCAAATCAGTGGCATACCACATCAGCCTAAGCACATCAAGCCTTTGCTGAAAACTCTGTGCTGTTTCCCCAAGGTATACAGAATAAATCTTAAGGCAGCTTACATATGCATCCATGATACGATGCACGCCTATTTCTTAAATTCTATTTCATTTAGGTCTTCACGTCTCAAGTTATACTCTGTAACCTCAGACCAATTGTTCCCAGAATTTTCTAAGCAGCCCTATTTTCCTAGAACACCAAACCTTCTTCCTACTTGCTCAGGTAGCACCATCTCTAGCAAATCTTACCTGATGTCCTTTCCCTTTGTGTTCTCATACTACCTGTACATATCTTCATCACTGATTTCATATTTACTCATTTGTTCATCGAGTACATATACAGTGTTCACTATGTCATAGTCATGACACCCAAAGCTGGAAAGAACAAAAGAGAAAGACAAGAGAGAAAGATAAATTAGGCAAGTTCATTTACATAGGGCTCCTCTTAGTCCAGTGAAAAAAATAGACAATGAAGTTACAATCATGTGTGGTGACTGCTACCACAGCACAAGTTCTTATCATTATTTGGTTTGCTTTTTCTTCCTCTGAATGTGAGTCCTATGACTGCATTGTATTAACTTCTATATCTCTAATACCTAACATACTGTAAATACACACTCTGTAATTGATAAATACCTGTTGAATGACTTTCTTTTCCAACCACTCCTAAATTTAACTACTCTGTTCACATTTAAGTGCTTCCATTGTATCCTCCCTAAGAAATCCTCTTATTTCTAGTCTGGCTGGTCTTCTAACTGCCTGCTCACTCACTTTGCATTGATCATGTTGTCTCCTGCTCACAACCCTCCAATGCCTTTCATTCACATTAGAGTAAAATTTCTTAGGTTGGCTTAAAAAGCTCTTTGTTTTCTGGATCATGATGATCTCACAACCTCATTTCCTTCCACTGCCCTCCATTGCTCTAAGCACACTCACCTTCCTCAATTCCTCAAACATGCTAAGCTCATTCCCACGTCAGCGTCTTTGCAATTTGCCCTCTGCCTGGAATGCTCTTCCCCCTACATCTTTGGATCTCTGCTTCTTTTCATTCAGGCTTCTCCCCAAATGTCATATCACCAGAGAGACCTTCGCTGACCGCCCTATCTAAAGTAGCCCTCTATCCCAGCCTTTCTCTGTGCCCTTACTCCTTCTTATTTTCTTCCTAACAGTCATCACTACCTGGTATTACTGAACACCTGTCATGCTCCAGGCATTATTCCAGGTGATAGGGATACAAGTGTGAATAAACTACCAAAATGACCACCTTCTTGGAGCTTACGTTTTAGAGGGGGGGGAAGACATTAAATTTTTTTTTTAAAAAGATGAATATTGGGGCCGGCCCCGTGGCTTAGTGGTTAAGTGCGCGCGCTCCGCTAGTGGCGGCCCGGGTACAGATCCCGGGAGCGCACCGACACACTGCTTGTCAGGCCATGCTGAGGCGGCATCCCACATACAGCAACTAGAAGGATGTGCAACTATGACATACAACTATCTACTGGGGCTTTGGGGAGAAAGAGGAGAAAAAAAAAAGGAGGAGGACTGGCAATAGATGTTAGCTCAGGGCCGGTCTTCCTCAGCGAAAAGAGGAGGATTGGCATGGATGTTAGCTCAGGGCTGATCTTCCTCACACACACACAAAAAAAGATGAATATCTTGTAAATCAAATGGTTGTAAATTCTAGGTAGAAAAACAAAGCAGGAAAAGGATAAGGAGTAATAGAAGTAGAGGGAGAAATTTTAGATAAGGAGGTTGGGGAAGGTGTTTTGATTAACAGTATGATATTTAGATAGTGACAAGCACAGCCCCTGACCCAGTTCCCATGCCTTAAAGTCTTCCTAATTTGAATCTCTTTGAAATTTTCGAAGTCCCACTAGTGCTTGGGACTGCCTGGGGCCAGGTGTGCAATCAAGGGACTTGAGCCCTGGTTCCACTTTCTCCTCTTTGGGGCATTTCTTGACTTCCTACCCTATGAATGAGGTCGACCAGGTGCTTCAAGGAACTCCAGGCCTCAGTTCTCTGAGGTCATCCTGGGGTTGCATGACCAAGCTCCAGTCCCCAGAGGATGGCCTGAAAAGTGGATCACTTCTACTGGCTGTGCAGTATTTCTTTCTTGGGGTCATGAGAGATTGGACCACTAGAATAGTGCTGACCTACTGATTTGATGTGACTCTAACATAGGTCAGACAATGGACTAAGAATCTTCATTTGTACTGACCGGACAATAAACAAACTCTTCATTGACAAATCACTATACCTTACATGGGCCCATGACTTTTGTAATATATTTTTTAATCAAATGGTTCATATAGATAGGGGATCCACAATCAATATTTCCCTGGGGCCTCACGTGCCCTACTTGCAGCCCTGCCAGTTATCTCTAACTGCAGAGCAAATTACCCCAACACTTAGTGGTATAAAACAACCATTTATTATCTCAAGGATTTACGAGTCAAGAATTTGGATAGGGCATGGCAGGTATAGCTTGTCTGTTCCACAACATCTGAGGCCTCAGCTGGAAGACTTGAAGGCTGAGGGCTAGAATCATCTGAAGACTTGCTCCCCCAAATATCTGGCAGTTGAGGCTGAAACACTTACATGTGGTAAGGCCTTTCCTCATGGCTTGGGCTTCCTCACAAAATAGTAGCTGGGTTCCAAGGACTTGAGACTGAAGAGAGAGATACCCAAGCAGAAAGCTTTGTAGTCTAGTGTCAAGGTCACGCAATGCCAATTTTGCTTCTTTCTATTTGTTGAGGTAGTTACAAAGGCATGTCCAGTTTGAAGGGAGTGAGAAATAGATTCTACCTCTTCACTGGAGAGTGGCAAGGTTCTGGAAGAGCATGTGGGACTGGAAATATTGCTATGTCATTTGGAAAAAATGCCATCTGCCACAGAAAGTCTCACTGAAAACATTCTATTTGAACAAAGAATTGACATGACACTTGAAGAACAGAGGGAAGCACTTTCCAGACAGAAAGAGCAAGAACAGAGCTCTTTAGACAGGAGCATGGCTGACACAGTCAAAGAAGAGGAAAGGAATCAATGTGATAGAGCACTGTGTAGCTATACCCTCTGAAGGCCCTGTCACCTCCCTGTTTGAGCTACTCACGGTACATCCCTGCCTTTGTCCTCTCTCCAGTCTTAGGGAAAGCTTTTCCAGCCCCAGCAACTTCCTCCTTCTGGCTACTTTAAGTGATTTATGTCTTAGAGGTGGGGTAGGAGGAATAACTGTGATTCTACTTCAGAGACTTAATATTCTGCCTGCACATGAATACGTGCCTCCATTTAAAAATTTAAATTAAATAAGAGTAGATCAGTTTATGAAATGTCTTGTATGCACACAAGCAGTGCAACTCAATGTGAAATAGAGATTTTTCTCAATTTAGTTTATATAACATGTCTTTTTAAAACGTGGTCAGCAAATTTTATTCAAGCATGTCTGCTATTTTTTTTTAAAGTCACATAGCAAATCCATTGTCAGACTTTGAAGATGCACACAAACAGGTTGGTAATTTACTCTTTTTGTTGAATAAAGTTAATTTGTGCATGGAAATTTTTTGCTATATCTCCTATCAAGTTCCATTGGTGGAAGCAGGTATTGCTCATTACAATGAAATTGGCCAGATCAAGTTAAAAATCTGTTAATGTAATTTTGTTTAGATACAAATTAGCAAAATTTCTCAATCTTTTGTTTATATGAATCTAATATAATTACTTTTGGGGACTATTAACATTTTAAATATATTCCAAGTTACCATTTTCTGAGTAATATTGTTACTAAGAGTCTGAATACAATAAATAGGTTTTCTCAGGAAAAACATCTATTAATACAATGCCAAGCAATTTTTATATTTTGTGCATTCAGAAAGAAAATTGTATGTTTCTGAAGGTAGAATGATATCATAAATGTAACCATGAATCATACAAAGCCTGCAAGACATCCAAAAGTCTACCAGATAACATTTTAAATATCTAAAAAGTTTAGCGGCCTTGAAAATTATGGATGGGATTTTTTTAGCCCTAGAAGGGAAATTTTGCACATCTTAAAAGTTAAACAAATGTACAGTTCTCTGAAGTGTCTACCCAGAAGACACTTCAAGACTTCTATGAGTAGAAGGAAAATTAGGTAAGGTGAGCTGTGAGACCAACCACTACATGAATTTTTCAGTTGGTGACCTAGTGACCAAAAATGGAGGCTCAGACGACAATGAGAACTAAGTTTCTGAATGTCTACAGATCCAGATCGCCTGTCCTACTCAAATCTGCGATCTTAAGTAACCTCAGTTCTCTGGTGATCCAATTTAAAATTGCTTCAGGCCCCTTTCCAAGTTTATTTTTTTCCATGACATGTATCACCTTTTTTTCCCCTCAATTTTTTTACTGTGGCAAAATACACAAAACATAAAATTTATCACCCTAACCACTTTTAAGTGTACAGTTCAGTGGTATTAAGATATTGTTGTGCAATGACCACCATCATCCATCTCTAGAATTCTTTTCATCTTGCAAAACTGAAAATCTATACCCATTAAACAATAACTCACCATTTCCCCATCTTCCCAGGCCCTTGCAAACCCTATTCTTTCTGTCTCTATGACTTTGACTACTCTAAGTACCTCATATAAGTGGAATCATACAGTATTTGGTTTTTTGTGACTGGCTTATTTCACTTAGCATAATGTCCTCAAGGTTCATCCATGTTATAAGCATATATCAGAATTTCCTTCATTTTTAAGGCTAAATAATATTCCACGGTATATACATATACCACATTCTGCTTATCCATTCATCCATTGATGAACACTTAGGTTGCTTCCATGTTTTAACTATTGTAAATAATGCTACCATGAACATTGGTGTACAATTATCTCTTCAAGACTCTGCTTTCAATTCTTTTGAAATATATATACCCATAAGTGGAATGGCTGCATCATATAGTGATTCTATTTTTAATTTTTTGAGGAACCATCATACTGTTTTCCACAGAGGCTGTACAATTTTACATTCCCGCCAACAGTGCAAAAGTTCCAATTTCTTCACATACTCACCAACATTTTCTGGGGCTTTTTGATGGTAGCCATCCTAATGGGTGTTGTATCACTTTTTAACATATTGTAAGCTGCATGATAAATTATCTTATTTACTATTTTTCTCTCCCTTAAAAAGTTAAGCACCATGAATGCAGGCTTGCTCTCTCCCTGCTTTGTTCACTGTGCTATTCACAGTGCCTAGAATAGTGCCTGGCATGTCGGAGGTGTTAAGGAAATAGTTGCTGAATAAGTGAATGAATGAGCGAATTGGGTTGGATTTTATTTTCTTATAGGTATGCATCTTTTAACCACAGGAATATGATGGATTAAGAATTTAGAGATTTAGAAGCAGAAGGCTAGAATTAACATTTTTGTGTTTGGAAGAAAAATACACATTAAAACCTTATATAATAGTAATTTCAACCAGAATTTGGTTTATTAGAATGAAAGTCTTATTAGTTCAATTTATTATGTAAAATTGGATAATCTATTTAGACTGGTGGGTTTTAAGTTGAAATATTACTAAGTTTATGCATAGTGTTAGGACATCTGAGAGAACTTTAAGTTTATCAGGTTTACCATGTTTAACTATTAAATTTATTAGATTTATAAGAGTTATTTAAGTAATCAGGCAGGATCTATTTGAAGACAATTGAAGTACTTAAGAAGGAAGTAAAATACATTAAACTTATAAATGCAACTTGAAATGTTGAAGGGGTTTAACTGTTTAAGCAGTTCCAAATGTTATTCAAAGAGATCTTAAAAGTGATTATTAAAATTTACCAGTCTTACAAGTGAATAATAAGATTATGAGGTGAACTTAAGAAAGTATCAAGGTTTTAAAATTGTTAATTTGATAGATTGATTATACACAAGGTAAACTTCTGAAGTTTCTTTTCTGCATATAAAACTATCTGAGAAGACACCAAAATAACTTGCATCAACAATGCCAAATACAGTAATTTTAATGATGTTTTTCAAGCAAAACTATAACTTTTTGCATTAAATGCTGTATGTTCAGGGAATATCTAATTGGAGGATTTCTTGTTTGGGATAGAACCACCATCTGTCCTAATAAAAAGAGGACTATGTATAATACTGTCTATTTATCTGGTCTAGTTCAAATAGATCCTAGTATTGCTATTGAAAACAAGAAAACCTGCTTTAAAATAAACACCACTAAATTTAAATAAACTGAAACCATCAGCCACTCTATCACCTATCAAAGATACACAGTCTTCTTTAATTATCCATTCTTACTTTCATCACTTTTAAGAAAGTTTTGAGGGGGCGGGCCCCATGGCGTAGCGGTTAAGTGTGAGCGCTCTGCTGCTGGCGGCCTGGGTTCAGATCCCGGATGCGCACTGAGGCACGGCTTGTGAGGCCATGTTGTGGCAGCGTCCCATATAAAATGGAGGAAGATAGGCACAGATGTTAGCCCAGGGCCAGTCTTCCTCAGCTAAAAAAAGAGGAGGATTGGCATGGATGTTAGCTCAGGGCTGATCTTCTCACACACACACACACACACACACACACACAAAAGTTTTGAAGAGTAGGTAGAATGCGGTAAATAAAAGAAAACATTGGCATAGAGATCATACCATGTTGATTAGTGAATAGCTTTACTGTGTTGAAGAAAAATATAATTAGAAGTCATTAAATGCTTCCCAAATCTCTACTTTTCCTAATTTAGTGATATTTAGTGCATCTTTGCACTTTTTCATACATACACTATTGGAAGATAATAACTGCAATAGTTTATCATAATTCCAGAGAAAGAATAATGTATTATGAAAATATTATAGACTTGATTTGGCACAGATTTAAGCTGTGCAAACCTTTGGGAACTATTTTAAGCCCTGAAGGCAAATAATTGCCTGAAGCACAGGCAATATAGTTTTTTTTTTTAATCTGAGTTACTGCATTACTTGTATTGACTGAAATAAAGAGTCCAGGTAAAGGTAAATTAAAGGAGTTTATTTGATAATCAAGATGAGAAATTCAAATCCCAGAAAACAGTCCAACAGAGTATTCTGAGGAACTGCTCTGTGGTGTGTGAGTTTAAGCGCAGCCTAGACCTCTTTCACAAAACAGTGCACGTGCAGGGAAGAGGAAAAGAAACTTACAACTAGATTTCATATATGTCAAAAAAGGGTTAGGGTACATCTGCTTTTTCTCTAGATTATACATTAAAGGAACAAAAACAAGAATTCCTTGGTTATACATCAAACAAGTTCAGAGATGCTGATGTTATCTATGTGAGGAGGGAGACAACGGCTAGGGTTGTTATTTATTCCCTTAATCTCCAAGAAATGCAGCTGTGGATGTAGGAGCTAGGCACCCTTTATCTTTTCCTGTTGCTGATTTTCCAGCTGGAGTCATCTTCAGTCACGAAACGAGAGGTTGCAAGGTCATTTTGACACAGGCTGAAGATGGCCTGCAAGGCTGCTTCACAGTACAGCATGAATTTTTATTGTACTGACTTAAAGCCTATACAGTTTGCTTGATAGATTCACCTGTTAGACCAGGAAGAGGGGTCCCAAAAATCTGTCCACACTTACATTCTTAATATTGTTCTTTTTAGTATTTTCCTCCAATTAAAAATTTCCCAGAATTTCAGAGGTGATTGCTTTGCCTTACTTCATGTTGGTAAGAACACAGAATTGTGCTCAGTCTGAGGTTTCTTATTTTCAGGAGAACATTGAAAATGTAGAGAATGCTTTCTGTTTTCATTCATTCATTCATTCACTTATGCATTTATCAAATACTTGTTGAGAATTTGTGTGGTCCAGGAAGCATAAAAGGCACTAGTTAAGGTGGGAGGACATCCTTTTTAGGAGTTTGGCATCTATTTAAGGCAACTTTGGAAAGCTTGCTCGTTTTCCCCTGGGACGATTTCTAAAATATGTAAAATTATTAAGGCTATTACCGAAGTTTGTATAATAATAAAATTGAACAAACTAGCTGCAGAGTCTCCAAGAGAAAGCTGTCACCTACAGAACTTGCTTAACCACAGAATTCCCAGAGAGCTGTACTGAACTCTATAGGCTACTTTGCAGTTGTTATATGTCATAAAATTTTGTTGCCTTAGCCAGAACTGGTATTTGCAGGGAAAATTACAAAAAGAAGCTTTGTACATTTTACACCGACTACATATTTCTGGTGAAATTTTAAAGAATATATTATAAAAACTAGCTGATTTAGATCCCTAGTAGTCTGCCAAAAAGTAGGCACCAGACCTACTGGACCAAACCTTATTTGATACTTGAATTGTTATGGGACTGAAATTTTAGATCACTAAGATACAGAGACCAAACAAATGTTTTTACTCTCTATGGTCCTATCAAAAAAAATAAAAAGTATTTTCAGTAATTCTAACCAGAAGTAGTAGAAGTTCTGGACAAAAATAAAACAAAATCTATTTGAAGGCACAGGACAGCTGCCAAACAGCAAAGACTTGTAAGACCAAGATCCCAGAGAGGCTGGAAGTTCAGAGAGGTAAATCTTGGATCTGCCAATTCCAAAAGTAACTGCTAAGGCTGCAAAGCTAAGCAGAGATTTTGATAGATTCATGAAGTTCCAGTGACAAACAACTGGGTTTTAAGGACTATAAAGAAGGAGGATGCCTAGTAAACATCACAGGTTTTATGTGAGGATGCTGGAGGGCCCCACCCTAGGAATCAAGGGTGGACCAGAAATAAGGCTCAAGCTGGAATCATTTCAATCCCCGATTAGATTAAGATGACCTGGGATTCCTAGCCCGTTAGTAAAAGAACTCAAACTAAATTCTCTGGGGGGAAATATCATCTAGAGATTCAGGTTATGTATAATTTTCCATATATAATATCTGACATTAAAAGAAAAATCACCAGGCATAACAAAATGAAAAGAGAATGAATGAATTGGAATATAGGTCAGAAAAAAATAACTCAAGTATGAGAGAGAAAAAGATATAAAATACATAACAGAGCACAAGAAACATGTGACATGGTAAAATGATCCATCACATGTGAAATGGGAGTCCTAGAAAGAGAGGAGAGAGGCAATGTGACAGCAGAAGTATTTGAAAAGATAATGCCTGAGATTTTTTTCCAAAATTGATTCTCATCATGAAGAGCTGAGAAAAATCCCCCTGTGGCTGATAGGGAGAAGGAAAGAACAATCATTGTGAAAAACTCTGAAAGCATTCTCCGTAACAAAGACCTACTCTTTAGGGGAAAAATCTTTACAGAGCCTGATCCCAAGTGAAGGAAGGGCATTTCACTTCAGTCTCCTCTAGCCTTTTTGTCTCACATAAGAGGGGACACACTTGGGAAGATAACAGTCCAAGGACACAGGTCCACTAAAATACTGAGTTTTAATTATAAGATTACAAAATGCTTCCCCTCCCCCACACCTTACCAAGTACCAAGAGTGCTCCAGTATAATAACAGTGGATTATGCTGAAAGAGCTGCAAAACACAGACTCTGTCCAAGGAGGAGTATTCAGGGAAGCCTAAGTCAACAGTGGAGAAAAAAAAAAAAGGACATTAGAGGAATTTGAAGTCTCTGGCACTTACAGCTACAAAGGCATTAAACACAACTGAATTCCTAGCCAGATTAACATAAAACCTCACACTGAAGTCTATTTACCTGTCTTATTGCCTGATATATCACGTACAACTTTTAACAGAAAAATTACAAGGCATGCTAAAAGGTAAGAAAAAACAATCTGAAGAGACAAAGCAAGAGTCAGAACTAGACTTAGATGTGACACAGATGTTGAAATTATGATACAGGGAATTTAAAATACTATGATTAATATGTTAAATGCTCTAATGGAAAAAGTAAACAACATGCAAGAACAGACGGGTAATATAAACAGGGAGATGGAAGCTTTAAGAATCAAAAGGAAATGCTAGAAATGAAAAGCACTTAACAGAAATGAAGAATGCCTTTGATGGGCTCATCAGTAGACTGAACATGAGAGGATCAATGAGCTTAAGATATGTTAACAGAAACTTCCCCAAATGAAATGCAAAGAGAAAAAAGAATGAAAAGAACAGAATAAAATATCTGAGGACTGTTGGACAGTTTCAAAAGGTGTAACATATGCGTAATTGGAATGCCAAATGGAGAAGAAAGGGAGAATGGAGCAGAAGAAATATTTAAAGTAATAAAAACTAAGAACTTTCCAAAAGTACTGACTGATCATAGAACTAGAAAGCTCAGAGAACACCAAAGTGGGTATGTTCACCCAAAGGGGTACATGTGACAGTCCACTGAGTAGGAATAAAGTTGCAGAACTTCCATTTATATTTATTTTTTAATTAGAAGAATTCTGGAAAAAGAAAAGCTTTGGTAATATTAAATACATGGATTGACCCTTGTGTTCTCGTTCTACATTTAGATTAGTCCAGAGTACTCTATAAGCGAGGTATTCTGGGCAGGGGAGAATGATGGTTTCACAGCACAGAGGGCCTGATAGGAGAGTCTTCCCTTGTCCCTTTACTTGAACTATATGGTCACACATCATATTTCAAATGTAACAAGTCGATTTATGGCTTATATATGGTTTTATGATACATGGTTTTAACTAAAGTAGCTCTCACAATAGACACAAGTGGCTTTAAAAGATTATTCCAAGAAACCAGGCTTGATAGTGATGGTAAAGCCAGCGAGGAAACAAGAAGACAGCAGAGCTGAATATTCTGTTTCTTAGTAAGAGCTCTTTTTATAGTTAATACTGTATTATATACTTCAAAGTTGCTAAGAGACTAGATCTTAAATGTTTTCATCACAAAAAAGAAATAGCAATTATGTGAGATGATGGAGATGTTAGCTAACCCTAAGGTGGTAATCATATTGCAATATATAAATGTATCAAATCAACAGGTTGTACACCTTAACCTTACACAATGTCATATGTCAATTATATCTTTTTTTTTTTTTGTGAGGAAGATCAGCCCTGAGCTAACATCCGTGCTAATCCTCCTCTTTTTGCTGAGGAAAACTGGCTCTGAGCTAACATCTATTGCCAATCCTCCTCCTTTTTATTTTTCCCCAAAGCCTCAGTAGATTGTTGTATGTCATAGTTGCACATCCTTCTAGTTGCTGTATGTGGGACGCAGCCTCAGCATGGCCGGAGAAGCGGTGTGCCAGTGCGTGCCCGGGATCCGAACCCGGGCCGCCAGTAGCGGAGCGCGCACACTTAACTGCTAAGCCACAGGGCCGGCCCCAATATATCTTGATAATTAAAAAAAGAGCTCTTTTTTCAAATGTATTACAAGATGAAAACAACGGCAGTCTAAATAGATCATATAGAGTTGGGCAAAAATGTTCAAAATTATCAAAGAGACTGAAATATGCTTTCATATCCACTATCATTCATAATTTAACTTACTCGAAATGTATAGTGTATATTGTTTATATCACACTTTTGTGATGGCGCTTTTTTAGCTATCATAGTAATTAAAATCAAGTAACAATATAATCATAATAGGCTGTAAAAAACAATGGAGAAATGTCAATTGTGCTTGGATATTTGACTATATTAAGGAATTTTTGCTATTTTTTTCTTTGTTAATAATGTGGTTTATTTTAAGAATATATGTCTTTTAAAAATACATATTAAAATATATACAGATAAATTATATGATATCTGGATTTGTTTCAAAATAATCCAGGGCAGTGGTCAGGGGGAGTATATAAATAAACCAAGATTTCTATGAACTGATAATGACTGAAATGGATGAAGAATACAGAGGGGATTGTTTTAGTATTAACTCTATTCTTCTAACTATTAAAAATTTCCATATTTAAAAGGTAAAAAGATGTTAAATTAGAACCTCACCTGTAATTTGTTGTGTTGCATAACACTGACACAATATTTTCAAATAATAAAGCATATTCAATAGAATTGCTCTCAGTAAATTATTATTAAAACTGATATGTATTCAATAAAAGCAAAAGTTTTTGTACCATTAATTTGGAAGTTTGCATTGCTTTTAAATTTGAATTACTTCATAGTAGGATTTATTTTATCTAAAGTTTCATCTAAAATTCATAATTTTCTAATTTCTATTTTAATGCACTTAATATAATATTAATGTAGTTTATGCACATAATTTATAAGTAAATGAATATGCATATTTTGCGGGCAATACTCCCCAAATATTTTCTGATGAGGTGCTGTATTGTAAATATTTTTAATTTTCTGTATATTTTGATGTTTCGACATCTTAAAAAAAAAAACTTTTCTGGCTGGGGGGAGACTGCCTCCCTGGGGACTAGCCAATTCTGAGAAATAGCAAAGGGCCCAGCTAGCGGCATGTCTTTGATATGCAAACTAACCAATCCCAAAAGAAATCTCCTCTATCTGGCCCATACACCTGGAGGCAGTATTCTGTCTTAATCATCCGATGGCCATGTGCCAGGCAACTAGGGACCACCCCTACAGCCCAAAACCCACTGAAATTATTCAAGTAGCCACTCCCAAACTCTTCACCATGTTCTGCCTTGACTTCCCCATGGAAACCCAATAAAGACTGTGGCCTAAACCCCTCCCTTGCTCCTGTCTTCTGCCTCCTGACCACCCTGGTGGCTTTCCCACGTGGCCCTGTGTGGCATGCTGCACCTCCTGTCTCTAGGATGTGTGAGTATAACAAACTTTGCTGTTTCCTCAGCCTCTCCTTCATGTCTTCTTGTAGCGCACTTGTCTGACCATCTCATAAAAGAATACAAAACAGGTGCACGTACCTAAAAAAGGCTTGGAGATCACTACCCTGGAAGTCATCTAGGCCACCTTCAAGCACAATGTAAGACTTTCTTCAATATTCTCTTAGCCTCTGCTTGACATATTCCAGTACGGTTTTAAACTCACAACCTCCTGAAGAAGCTGACTACATTATTGGATTACTCTGCCTGCAAGAAGCAAGCAATCCTGAAATTGGCACTTCCCAGGTGAGAGGAGAAGAGTGGAAAGAGTTAGTAGGGCCACTACTTTTCTCTTTAGGTATGATTCAGAAGTGCTGAAAAGTGAGTTAATTACCTGATCCCTGAAAAGTACTGAAGTGCTCTTGCCTACTTCCATCAGTGCACTAGGGGGTCTTTGACAAAAAGACTCCAGGGCCTATTAGGACAAAGCACCTTTTCCTCACTCTATCATTCAAATATCACCTTTCCCATGATATACGCAGTAAATGATCCACTGATGCCATCATCATTTAATTAAGAGAACTGAACAAGACTGACCTTGACATATTTGAGTTTTGAATCGAGAGGAAAATAAAGTATTTCCTGTAAGAACTTAGCTTAATCATTAGTAAATTTCAACAAGGCAGTGTGACAATAATTTTTCTGACTCAGTAAACAAAGAAACAAACCACAAAAACATCTGTTTTTACTTCTTTCCCAAATTGGAAATGATGACAGCTGCTATATTCTAATTGGCTGGTCCATGAAACCATTCACCTATTGATTGACTTCTGTTTAATTATCACATTGTTTTATTGTAAGGAAAATATTTTCTTGGAAGAGTAAAATCAATTTTAGTAACTTCAAGATTGAATTTTGGGCAACAAATAGAAATACTCAAAATTGGCCTGTGAACTAAAATTTAGAAAAAGGAGAACGTAAACCCTGGCTTCAGACAGAACTGAAAATAGACAAAAATGAAGTGTAAGAAATTTGTTGAGTGTATTATCTTTACATCCGCTATGGGTTACAGTAGTTCTAAAAATACGGTTTCTTTTTTCTCTTCTTTTTTTTAAATTTCAGCTTTATTGAGATATAATTGGTGTATAAAATTGACGAAGTTTCTTGATGCCGTCTTCTCTTATATTCCTGCGCCTGCTATTCCTGCCTGACTCGGTTCAGATCCTGTCCATGAAGCCTAGGTGAGCGAAGTGAGTGGCAGCACTGCTCACATGATGTACCCTTGGGTTAGAGGTTATTTGAGGTTAAGTAGAGATTCCGAAGCAGTGTTAGCCCAGGTGGTTCTGAGCTATGCCGGTGAGATGAAGAAACAACGTTTAATAGGGTCAAAGGTATAAACAGATATATAATGATGAATGCAAAGTCTGATGAGATGTGACTGGAAAAAAATTACAAAGAGGTTACCAGAAGAATAAAGAGTTAAACAAAGATAGTTGTAGACTATGGTTTGGGTCTAGCAGTTTGATGTGTCTCAGAAACCACTTTTAACCAGGAGCTCTGAGCCTGCTGTGGAAACTGACTTGTCAGGAGGTGCACAATCACTCACATCTCCCCGCTTGCCCCCTCCACCATAACCACAGATGTGCCTGGTTTGGAGTGCACTTGAGGAGGTGAGAGGCCCTAGCTGTGCCCTGCAGACCATAATCTAGCCGGGCACTGAAGCAGCGTATCAGGACTGGTTTGGCACAGAGGAATGAGGCAGCTTCCAAAAGTTAGGCATAATAAACAGTAAAGCAAAACAAGATTAATATACAAAGTGAGCGATTTTAGGCAAGAAAGTGATGAGACCAATAACACTGGATCTCTGGTATGAGTTAAAACCCTAGTCTTTCACTTTGCAGCAGTTCATGTCTTGGAATTACCCTTGGCTCTCAGCAAAGTGTGCTTTTCTGCAAGGCTTTGAGGGTTGGTTGGCCTTGGCTACAAAAGATTACGCTACAGTGGGGAGCTCTTTCAGGTTTGGGTGGACAGATGGCTGGGAAAATGCTGGTACTATGACTATGTGACTGGTACTTTGAACAAGGTGGACTCACGCAGTGTAATCCAAAAAACAGCTTTGCTTCTGTCTTTTATTGTCCCATTAAATCTGCCCAGTAGGAGTAATCCTTCTCCCGTCTCCATGAAAACACAATCCCTCTGAGTTTTCTGGTCACTGTGATAAGAGACAGTCCTATGATCTTTTAAAGTGACAAACATACTCACAACTCAGAAATGCAATATGTCCTAGGTAATAATCAAAACTTTAAATTTGATTTCAACATAAAATCTTCTCACTTCCCTCCAGCTAAAGCCTTCTTTGAGCTGGTTACTGACAGTAGGAAGGGTGACATGGTCTTCTTTTTCTCTTTCATCCTGTCCTACTGTTTCTCCTTTCCCAGGTTGTTATCATTTTAGGTTTTTCAGTCCTTCCTGTGGTGATGGGAGATGGCAGAGAGAAGAGGTAAGGGGGATTGAGGGAGGGGGTGGGAATCACAACAATCCATCAACTTTCTCCTCCAAAACCTTCTTCATAAAATCCTTTGACTGTCCTACTTTTTCACATTTCTGATGTGAGCAAGAGAGTTTAAGGTTTTTACAAATGCGTTTTGATTATTTCCTTTGAAATTCTGCATGGAAGGAAGTCTCACACTTCCTTGAATGCAGTACCATGTGTATTCTGGCTCTTCGTTCAAAGGTTCCAATTTAATATTCTGTTAGGACTATGGCATGAATTGTCCGTGTCTTAGTCGGTTTGGGCTGCTATAACAAAGTACCATAGACTGGGTGGCTTATAAACAACGGAAATTTATTTCTCACAGTTCCAGAGTCTTGAAGGCCAAGACCAGGGTGCCGTCATAGCCAGGTTCTGATCAGAGCACCCTTCCTGTTTGTAGACTGCTGTCTGTTCATTTTAATCTCACATGGCAGAAAAGCAAGAGAGCTCTTTGGAGTATTTTTTTATAAGGGCACTAGTCCCATTTGTGAGGGCTCTGTCCTCATGATGTAATCACCTCCCAGAGGCCCCACCACCTGGGGATTAGGTTTCACCATATGAATTTTGGGGGAACACTAACATTCACTCTATAGCACTAGGTATATATGAATTCTGTCCCCAGGGAAAGAGGTAACCTTGTAATCCTCCTTAGAGAATTTGTTTTTCTGGAGACATTCTTCATGGACCAGCTTCATATGGTTCATCTGGTTGTTGTTCTAGTAGCAGTGGGCAGTGGGAATGTATATTTGTCCTAAGAGAGCTTTGAAGAGTCCCTAGAAGGCTGATACGAACTGGTATTCTTAATCAGATGTGATGTGGTTAGAGGGACTTTAAAATACTTGCTATAAAAACAGGGTTCTAGTGGTTGAAGCAGAGGATGATCTAATACAATAGGTAGATGATCGTTTTTAAGGGTCAACAATAACGTGCGTGGAGTCCTCAGGGTAGAGTAACATAAGGTCTATAGTTCCAAATGTCAAGACCCCTCAAGTATTAGAAGATCACATCTAGTATATTTTAACATATCTGAGAACAGTATGTTAAATGTAGAAATCACACAATTTTCAAGAAAAGGTGAACCAGCCCAACGTTTCCCTGTCTCCATGCTTTGGTTAAAATCATCTCTGACAACACCATCTTCATTCCCATCATTGCTTGGGTGGCTGACTGATAATTCTATGTTTTCATGTCATATTTAGGCGTTTGCTTTTATCTTAAGACAATGGTGAGTTATTGAAAGGTTTTAAACTAGAACAATTATACAGATTGGCATTTAAGAAATCTTATTCAGGCACGAGCATAGAGAATGGATTAGAGACAAGTGAAACTGATCAGTACACAAACAGTTAAGAGAAAATGGAGAAAGAGTCAAAAATAAAACTAAGAAAACAAAAATAAAGCAGAAAGGGGAGAAAAATAAGAATGGTACCACAAATGCCCAAAGTGGAGGGAGTGGTAAATAGTGCTTCTAATCATTACGTGACAAATATTAGAAAGTATTCTCATTCCCATTTAACAAGGGCATTGTAGGCTTCTAACTGAACTGTACATGTGTCAATTCATGTCTTTTTAAACAGTGAAATAAACTAAGATCAACCAGTGTGCCATCTATAAAAATTCCAGAATTCAAAAAAATTGGAAACAAAAAACAAAGACTATGAAATGACATTTCTAGGAAAGGCTTTAGGTTTCAACTTATTTGTGTTCCTTTTTTTTGCCACTAAATCCTTTCTTCAGATGAAATCTTACTTGAAATCCAACATGTGTACGGGATCTGGAATGCCAATCGCCCCATTCCCTAACCCTCACCTTGACTGGCTCCTAATGCACTCTGAAGGGTCTATGGAGCTCTGCTCTGGTGATCCTTCATCAATTAAAATTGATATTTTATATTGTGAATTCTACGAGCTCTAGGGCCTTTTCCGTTTTGTTTACCACTTTATTCCCAACACCTGACACAGCACCTGACACAAAGTTGGTACCTGGTGAATATTTATTGAATGAATGAGTGAAAGAATATCAGACAGAGAAAATTAAGTGACTTGGACTAAGTCACACAGCATTGATGAGGCTGAGATTTAGTACATAGTAAGTGACTGGGTAGTGGGTGGCATTACCAGGATAGGAGATAAAGGAGGGGAAGTATGGGGAAAAGGATGCTGAGATCCGTTTTGGATTTGACAGTTTGAGGTACTTGAGGGGCATCCAAGTAGAAGCATCAACAGACAACGAGCTAGTCAGTCTACTCACCTTAGACTCAACGGTCCAGCACTTCAGCTCCTCTTGGAAAAGGCTTTCATTCTTTTTACTTTCCAGCACTATACCAGTCCTGGGATGTTGCCAATTCTCACATGGCCACTAGGGCAGAGTTTCTTAAACTTTCAAGTGCACGCAAATCACATGGGGAATCTTGTTAAAATGCAGATTCTGATTCAGAAAGTAGGGCCTGAACTTCTGCATTTTTAACAAGTTTCCACCTGGTGCATAAGCTGCTCGTCCAGCACATTTTGAGTAGCAAGACACTGGAAATCAGTGCAAACGGCAGTAAGAGTTAGTTAGCAGCTGGTTTTTTCTTTTTGTAAAATTTCACAATCTTTATAATAAGTAGAGACTGGCGAACTTGTAAAATTCTATTTGTTTTTAAACAAATTTCTTCTTATAAATGTTTTTGCATTTTAAAGAATATATTTAGGTTTTTTACTTGTTTGCTTGCTTTGAAATGTAATATGGCTTTTAATTAATAATTTAATTCAAGACAAACTCTCGATTTTAATAGTGATCCTATAAACTATTTATTCTTTCAATAAGTTATTTTAGCTTTTAGCCCTAAGGGAAAGACTTCAGGCTAAGTTTAGCAGCTGTTAGAAATAATGCAGCAGAGAGGCAGGCTCTGGAAGTAGGTAAATTCAAGACATTTTGAAACATTCAAGCACTTAGAAAAAGTATCAGTTGCAAAATAGCAACCTAGTTAAAGCTAGGCAGAGGTATAGCTATTCTTGTCCTGAAGTACAGAGACCATCTCCACCCCCAAAACAAAGAGATTTTTATTGGAAACCAGTAGCATTTCTTAGGAATCATTAGATTCATTTAAATTGAAGGAATAACTTAGGTATCATCTGTACCTTTGTCTGTAATCATTTCTCCTTTACCTTGATTGTTTCATAAAGCTTTATTGTTTTCTCTTTTTTGTTTCATTCTTCCATTCGAAAAAATTTTTAGGATTTGTTACGGTTCTGGACACTGAGAGACAGCTGTGAGTTAGACAAAGATCTTGGGCTCATGAGACTTAATTTTATGGGAAAACAGAGACAATAAAGAAGTAAATAAATATAATTTCATGTGAAGATATGTACAGTCATGTGTTGCTTAACAATGGGGATATGTTCTAAGAAATGAGTCATTAGGTGATTTTGTCATGTGAACATCATAGAGTATACTTACACAAACCTAGATGGTGTAGCCTACTACACACCTAGGCTATATGGTACTAATCTTACGGGACCACCTTGGTATACACGGGCTATTGTTGACCAAAACTTCGTTATGTGGTGCATGGCTATACGATAAAAAAAAAAAAAAAGGAATGAGATAGAGAGTGACTGGTATTAGGGGATACTCTTAGATTGGGTGGTCTGGAAAGTTCTATCTTGGGTGTTATATCTGAGTACAGACATGAGTAAAATAAGGAAATGAACCATATTAATTTGAAAAGAAGAGAGAACAACAAAGTGAAAATGCCATATGTAAAGAATGCACTTGGTGTGTTGAAGAGGGATCACGAAGACCAGTGAGATGAATGGCCGGAGGGAAGGGAAAGTAGTAGGAGATGGATATGTGGGCAGCCAGATCAGGCAGAGCTTTGAAAACCAAAGCCGGGAGTCTGGATTTTATTCTAAGCGTGATCGCAAATATTTAGGGTTTTAATCAGTAAATTACATGATCTTATTTATTCTTCCTTATGAAGTTCTCCTATTTTCTCAGATTAACAAATTCATGGTTCTCTTTAAAGGCCCAGCTCAAATGTCATACTCATTGTAAAACTTGCCTTAACTTTCCCAGTATTCTCTCTCTGTGTTCCCATTTGCACATCCCTCTTCTATAGTACATGCTTCTACTATCAAACATTTCTCTACTCAAGTACTTATCACATTTCCAACTTGTCTTTCTTCTAAACTGTTAGCTCCCTAAGGGCAAGGACTGTGTTTTATTCACTTTCCTGTATGCCCAGTTCACAGGCACACCATTAAAGTAATGGATGAATTCAATCATTACTCTACAATAAGGAACGTGCTCTTTGAAGATAAAAATTAATGCCTCCCTTCTTGTGATGCCAGATAAGTCTCCCTTCCCGCAGCACCAGCATCATGTCAACCAACTGAGTACATGCTAATCTAAAAAAAAATATTTTCTTGATACCTTGAATCATATCCCTGTCATGCTTGATGTATGTTCCTTGTTCTGAAATGGTACATAAACTGTGCCAAAAACCATGCTTCTCCAAAGCATTTTCTTCCTTGGTGGAGGCTAGGTCTTAACCCAGGCTAGTCCTCAGCTTGGCTCAAATAGAACTCTCTTCTATTTCTTACTAAAGATTGATTATTGATTATTTGCATTGACAAACAACATTATAAACTCGTTATCTTGTTCCAACTTCTCCATATTTACTGGTAATACCAGCTTCTTTCTAGTTTCCTTGGTTAGAAATTTTAGAGTACTTTAACTCTTCTTCTGATGTTGGGGATTTCCTTTACTCTATTTCACTGATTCTAGCCCTGGTTCAGACTTTCATCACTTGATTCCTGGAAAAACGCAACGGACTTTTGGCTGGCTGGAGGGTCATTCTGACTCAAATTTCTTCTCTTCTCAAATTCATACTGCATATCTCTGCAAGATCAATGTCACTAAAATATCACTTTATTCATCATTTCATGCGTTGTGCTACTTATCAAGTATCTTTGCACACTTATGTGTATGACACATGTCATTCTCTTGCATAAAACCTTAATTAAAGTTCACATGAACTAAATGAGATAATATTTTTATCTCCATTTTACAGATAAGGAAAACGAGATTTAGGTATGTTAGGCTGTCTGCCCAAACTCACCCATTACACCAACAAAGAAATGGTAGAGCTGAGATTTGGACACAGGTCTTTTTAGCTGGGAACACTGAGCTCTGCTTTATCATTGCATTAGCGAGTACTGTCTCAAGTTTAAATTCCTGCTTCTCTTTGGAGAATTTCCATGATACAGCCCATCAGTCTTACTTAACTTCTAACTACTGCTGAACCTGCATCTTCTACTCCACATTTCAAACATCTTTCTAGTTCTCTCCTGTGCGTTGACCTTTTTACTTCTATTAGATCGTAAGATCCTTGAAACCAGAGATTATGTGTTACTCTTGTCTTAAACTTCTATGAAGGTCTACTATTGTGGAGGGCTCACAATAAATTCGAAGGGAATAACTGATAAAATCCTTAGTACAGCCCTTGGTACATATATATGCTTAATAAAATGGTAACAATGAATATTATTTATTATTACTCGAGGGGCTGATGGGAGTAATAATAAATAAATTGAAGCTCTAATAGAAAACCAGAAAATTGACCCCTACCTTAATCCTAAGAACTTTCTGCTTGCCTTCCTTATGATCTAGAGCAATGGTTTCTCAGGCTAAGTTAGTACATTTTAGTCTCATCCCACCCTTTCTATGAAGCATCATCAACTGCAATATAGGTATCACCGTAACATCAACAAGCAGCAACACTCTGTCACCGCTACTGCTCTCTTTGAGAGTGCTTTGGAGGGAAAAAAATGGAACAGTAGTAGTAATTTTTTTGAGATGAATAGTCAACGTACTTTCTATCGATGAATTTAATTTCATTTAACTTTAAAGAAGTTTGCTAGAAGTGTCTGTTTTCAAGACTTCCTGGCTCAAGTTTCGGATGGACAGCGCCTCGCACAATCAGGCATCTCCTCAGTCCTACAATCTCTCCTTCACATCTTCTCATCGAACGAAATTTGCACAGATCCAGCAATAGGAAAGTCTAGCCTTCTGCCCTTGCAGTGTGAGCAGAAGTCCCGACGATGCAGTGAAAACGGCGGGTTTAGGGCCGCGGGAGAGCTAGTTTCCACAGGTCCTGCGGCTCCGCCCCGCCCCAGTGAGCGCAGTCGCGTCACGATACGTCATACGCTCTCCCGGAAGTGCCGCAGAGTAAACGGCGGGGGCGTGTCTGCAGACATCTCCGCGTGTAGTTACCAGAGAAACGCGGGAAGTCGGGCCCAGGCTCGGTTACCTCTGCCGCCAAGGTTGTTTGATCTTTTCGTGAGCGAGCTGCTAGCCCGTCCGAGGGTCCAGAACGGGAGCCTGACCGAGTGTCTGGCGTGACGCCATGGAAGTAGTGGAGGCCGCCGCTGCTCAGCTGGAAACTCTGAAATTCCACGGCGCCGGCTTTGGGGTGGGCCAAGGTCAGGAAGTGCCGTCTCCTGGCCCTATTCCTCTCCCGGAGCCACGGCAGCCACTACAGTCGGAGGAGGGGTCCCCGGACACTGGGCAGGCCGCGGAGGCTCAGCCTGCCGGGGGCCAGCCGCCTCCGCTCGCGCCGAGCCTTGCGGCCGGCGGGAACCTCGCGCCGCAGTCGCAGCTGGAACCTCCACCCGGAGGGAACTGCGTCACCGGCCCGGGCGCTGCGGAGCTGGCGCGGACCCCAGACTCCCCGGAGACCTCGGACTCGGATTCGGACTCGGACAGGTCGGGTGCTTGCCGGTCCCGGAGCTGTGGGTAGAGGGCCTGTGTAACCGGCGGGGGGAGCCGGGGCCTGGGGCGGAGAGGGTGTCCGCGTGGGCTCCGAAGGGAGGGGAGGTCGCTGAAGCTGAGGGCGCACGTGTTTACACGCACATCGGACCGCCCACTCCTCGCTGTTCGTGGCAGATCGCGTTGTGAATCTGAGCTCAATAGTCAGATCTCGCTTCTTCCCTAAATTTAGTAGTCTGGAAAGTCCTAGGTGTAGATCGTATCATTTTCAGTTGGAATACGGAAAACCTGAGGATATTGGATTATTTTCAGAACTACTCAGTTTGGCGTGTCCCTTTGTGGTTAGAGTTTTGTGTCAGATCCGACTTGTTTTCCCCATCAAGTTTAGTGAACCAGGTGAATTGACGATGAGTTAAAGGATATTCTGTGTTTCCAAATTGGCTCCTGAAAATTTTGTTAATTCGTAGACTCCTTCTGGAGAGCACGTGTTCGTGAAATTAGCGAACCATTGTTACTTAGTAGTAGTGTATGTTCTGCATAGGTTTTATAAGAGCTCCCCACCCCCATCCTGTGTCTTAAATATGAAACCTCTGGTGGGAAGGGACTTCAGCATGTAGGATGTTACTAAACCACACTGAACACTGTATACAAGTATTTGAGTGTGTTGTGTGGGATACTGAACAGGTGAACAAAACAGACAGGACCTCTGCCCTACATTCTAGTGAGATCTACAAAAAATAAGAGTGAACATATCAATCAATAAATTAGAGTTGGTGACAATTACCATGAAGGAACAAGCAAGGCACTGAGAAAGTAATAGGAAAGCCCAACCGTGTAGGCCCTTGCAGCCTTGTTAATGTTTTAATTCTAAGTGCTAGAGAAACTGTTGAATTTGAAGCAGAGAAATGGCATATTCAGGTTAACATTCTAATAAGCTTTGCTCTGTAGAGAAGGAATTGAACTGGATTGAAGAGGGAAAGCAGAGAAGCAAGAATGGAACAGGGGCTACTCTGGAAACAGTTGCAAAGGCGTTGCATTAGCCCATGATGTGACCATGGTTGTCTGGATTAAAAATTTTGAAGTCACCCTGATCAGGCTTGCTAATAGATGTGGCAGTGGGCTAGACAGAGACATCAGTTGAGTGGATGGTGGTGCTGTTTCCTGAGACAAGGAGTAATTTTTCTCTGATGGGAGCTGGAGACCAATAGGAATGTTAAATTTGGACCGTTAGTTTGAGATTTCTCTAACAGCCAATTGGTGATGTCAGGTAGGCAGTAGGGTAATGAGTTTAGACTTCAGAGGGCAATTCTGAACTGGAGAAGTAAATTTGAGCATTGTCAGATTACAAATAAAACTTACTCTAACTTTTTGTTATGGATGTTTTCAAACTTGTAAAAAGTAGAGAGAGTAATATAATGAATGTGTGTATACTCATCACCAAACTTAACAGTTTCCAATATTTTGCTGATCTTGTTTTATTTAACTTTTCTTTTTTTTTAATGTGATAGTTTTAAAACATCTCAGACAATATGCCACTTTACCTGTAAATTCTTTACTATGCATTTCTAACAGATAAAATACTTTTTACATAACCACCATATCATTATCAACCATAGTAGAATTAATCCTAATTCTTTAATATTTCCTAATAGTCTGTATTCAGATTTTTCTGGTTGTTTGAAGGGTGTCATTTAACAGTTGGTTTATTTGAATTAGAATTCAAACAAGATTCAAACAGTGCATTTGGCTGTTACATCATTTAAGTCTCTTTTAAGTCAACGTTGGATTTAAAGCTTCAAAGGCAGAAGTTACATGAGGGTGGAATACCACTGTAACATAGTGGATGCCAAAAATGGAAGTTGCTTTTTTTCTTTTTTTTTTTTTTTTTTTGGTGAGGAAGATCAGCCTTGAGCTAACATCTGTTGTCAGTCCTCCTCTTTTTGCCTAGGAAGACCAGCCCTGGGCTAACATCCGTGCCCATCTTCCTCTACTTTATATGTGGGATGCTGCCACAGCATGGCTTGATAAGCGGTGCGTAGGTCTGTGCCTGGGATCCGAACTTGGGAACCCCGGGCTGCCAAAGCAGCACGTGAACTTAACCACTTTGCCACCGGGCTGGCCCCCAAAAAATGAAAGTTTTTTTGAGGAAGTGATTGGGGAATCATGTCTGATGTTGCTGAGAAGTAAGATGACAGAAAGGTGTCTGCTGGACTTAGCAACATGGCGATTGTTGCTGAACTTGTGAAGGGCAGATGGTGATGGAAGCCCATTTAGGGCTAGAGATTGAGTGAGAAATAAAGGGGAGAGACAGCATGTGTTAACAACTCTTTCAGGAAATGTTAAGGGGAGAAGTGAGGCCATAGCTGGAGGGATTTAACAGAGGCACTACAGAATTTTGGTATGCTGATGGGAATGATCTGGGGCAGGGGGAGAGATTCATAGTACAGTAATATTAGGAAGCAGTTCACTTGGAAATGGGATGGGTTCCTGAGCCAAGTGGTGAAATTGGCCTTTGCTCATTTTCCTGTGAAACAAGAGGAAAGATAATACTTGCCAGAGCTAATATCTTGATTTCAGATACTTCATAATCTAGCTGGGAAGACATGTTTTTCAGTGAATTATGGTATAGTATGGGACAGTAGTATAGTGTAGAATTATGGAAAAAGTTTTGTTTTTTTTTTGTGAGAAAGATGGGCCCTGAGCTAACATCTGATGCCAATCCTCCTCTTTTTTGCTGAGGAAGATTGGCCCTGGGCTAACATCTGTGCCCATCTTCCTCTACTTTATATGGGACGCCACCACAGCATGGCTTGACAAGCGGTGCGTTGGTGTGCGCCCGGGATCCAAACCTGTGAACCCTGGGCCGCCAAAGCGGAGCGCACACACTTAACCGCCATGCCACCAGGCAGGCCCTTGGAAAAAGTTTTTAAGGTTTTCTCTGTGTTTTAATATTTTCTTGATAAAAAATGGAAAGAATAGTGTAAACCCATGTAGCCATTACCTTGATTTTAACAGTTGTTAACATTTCAAAACTGTTAGTTTCACATGTATGTGTTATTGAACCATTTTAAAGTCATTTACAGACATCATAATACTTTATCCCTAAATATTTCAGCATGCATTTGCTAAGAGGACATTCTCTTACGTAATCACAGTGCTGTTATCACATGTAACAAAATTAATACTTCCCTTATGTCCAGTCATGGATAGTTTTTTAAAATCAAGTATGTGAACTGATTAGGATGGAAGGTCGTGAGAGGGTGAAGGTAACAGCAGTAGGATAAAGGGGTGATTGTTGTGGGGAGAGACTAGTATTGATATCAGTTGTACAATTATTACAGAAAAGCAGGTGAGAAGTGAGGACTCAAAATAGGCTCATAGCAGCAGTGGAAATGGGATGGAGAAGCGGCATAAGAGTGATGTTTACCAATCTGAAGATAGAATTGTATCACTGACTGTGAGAATGCAGTAGCTCAAAATGATTCCAAGGCTTCTACCTATAGTGACTGGTTTGAAGCCTAAGCAATAAAATAAAATAGAAGGTCAAGGAGAGAAGCAGGTTCAGTGAGGAGAAGGCTCTTCTTTTCTCTTTTAACTTGCTGCAGGTGTGAAGTATATGTAGATCATTCGTACCGAGGTTGGTGGTATGCAGCCAGAGGTCAGAGCTGGAGCTTAGAGAGATGAAGGTGTGGGAGTTACCTGCACGTGGATGGTGATTGAACTCATTGGAGTGGATGAGATTATCCATGGAAAGAGTACAGAGACAGAGGAGAAAGTGAGGATGGAACTCTTAGAAACAGTACATAAAAGGGGCTGAAGAGAGTAGTCAGCAAACAAAATTTAAACTAAGAGGAGAGTTACTGGTAATAAGAATTGCTGTGGAAGTCAAGGGCTAAAGGAGCAGAGAGTGGAGTGGTCAACATGGTTGGTAACTTGGAGGAGTTTCCAAGTTGTCTGAAGACTGAGAAGAAACTCTTTATTGGCAATAAGTGATCTGGTCCTTGGTGGCTAATAAGAGAGGTGCCTGGCTCAGAACTCTCTTCTGTCAGTGATTTGTCACATGCTTAATTATATTCAGACAGATGATTGACATATGAGACTAGTGTAATAAGAGGGTTTGGGGTACAGCAGGGGTTTTGAAAATGTTATCAATGGGTTAAAGACTGCTTTCCAATACCCTAGTCAACTTTGAAATGCTGGCTTTTGAATTATACCAGCAACAGTAAACATGTAGTAAAGTACATATTTCCTAGTTGAATAATCTTATTTTAATACCATTGCAATAATGCTTTACTAAGTTTTCGACTTTTTCTTACCTACAGTGAAACAGATTCCGATAGTTCAAGCTCCTCCTCTTCCTCATCATCTTCCTCATCATCTTCCTCTTCCTCTCGTATATCACTTGCTCCAGTGCTGTCAGATGGAGAAGATGATTTACAAGCTGAGAAGGAAAATAAGAATTTTCCTCTTAAAACAAAAGATGAGTTACTTCTTAACGTAAGTACTTAGATTTGTTATTAAACTTAATTTGCTTGTTCTAAGATATATTATGGTACTAATATTGATCTCATTTGGCCTACGTCTGCTCCATAAATTTGAAGACTATTCTCGACTTTTTATTGGACATACTTTTGCCATGCCTTGTCTTTCTTAAGTAGAAGAGAGGATTGTCTGAATAATTTCTAAGGTTGCTTCTAACTCTAACATTTGATAGTTGTTCTCGCTGAGGCATCAAATTTAGCTTGCTGCCTTCTGCTTTTTAGCTTTCCTAAAGATTGTATAAAGATTTACAACTTTTATTTTGGCCCACAAGTCGGAAAATTTTGCTCAATAACAGTTGAAATCTTTTTTTTTTTTTTTTTGTGAGGAAGATCAGCCCTGAGCTAACATCTGATGCCAGTCCTCCTCTTTTTGCTGAGGAAGATTGGCCCTGGGCTGACATCTGTGCCCATCTTCCTCTACTTTATGTGGGACTCTGCCACAGCATGGCTTGACAAGCAGTGTGTCGGTGCACGCCCAGGATCCGAACCTGCAAACCCTCGGCTGCTAAAGTGGAGTGTGCGCACTTAACTGCTGCGCCACTGGGCCGGCCCTGGAATCTTTTTTTTTTTTAATTGATTACATTTAGAGAAATAGAAAGTGAAATTAGATGGGTTGAGCTTTTTAGGATTCCTGTTTACTTGAAGTTTTTGGAGTGTTTTTATTATGACATTTGGAGAAAACTTCTTTATTGTAGAATGTTATTTATTGGGACTTGATAGGTTTGGTTTGTAAAGTTAACTCTTGTGTGGTTATTTCCTCTTAAGCTATCCCTAGGAGGATGATGGTAGTCTGGTTGAAACCTCATGACCTGAGAGGAAAGTCTTAGAATTTCAGAATATAGTTTATATTGCCACATGTTTATTCTCCCTGCTCCCACATGTACTTTAGTTGTTATTAATGCTTTTTAAAAATGTAATGATCGCTAATTACAATTACACTTAAATCAATGAAATAGTTTTTGATGAGGAAGATGGTCCCTGAGCTAACGTCTGTGCCAGTCTTCCTCTATTTTGTATGTGGGACGCTGCCACAGCACAGCTTGATGAGCGGTGTGTATGTAGGTCCATGCCCTGGATCTGAATACGTGAACCCTGGGCCACCAAAGCAGAGCGGGCAAACTTAACCACTATGCCACCAGGCCAGCCCCTCAATGAAATAGTTTAATGCAAAGTTTGAAAAAAATTTTAAAAGCCTAGACTAGTTGGGCACTTTTTCACCAATTTCTACCAATGTTATTTCTTTTTCTGTGCCCTACTTGTAATAAGAAATTTCCTGTCTCACTTATGCTTCATGTATTGAAAACTCTTGGATTTTTATGCAGCTTCATCAGTGATTCATGTTTTCATGCTACAGACATTGATATCTCTCGGTGGTCTTTTTACACAAAGGCTCTCCTAACTTATGATTATTTTCTGAAAGTATTGACAGGCTTGTTTGGTCTCTTCCCTGTATCTTGATCACCTTTCTACTTAAGTTCTCTTTCAGAGTATAGAAATCAACAAATAAAGGATCCCAGTACTTTTGTATATGTATGTGTGTTGTTTCCTTATTTGTCTTACTAGATCTGGAATTCTTGGGAATCCCTTGAAATTTAATGCAAAATCTTTGTCTATTTGTTTAGCTATTTTTCTGGGTAGACTGCCCATATTTTCATCAGAAAGTCAGAAAGGATCCATGTCCACAAAGAGGCCAAGAACCATGTTCTTGAGGACTGAGTTCATGTCTGTTCGTGCTCTCATAGTGCCCAGTAGAGTGCTATCCAGATAATGGGTTCTCAGTCCACAGTAATAGATGATTGTAGAGTGAGTGAGTGAACAGGCATCTTACATTCAGTCATTCTTAAACAATTACAGCACGCTTCATATGTGCTAGGTACTGTAAACAAGACCCATCCAGTTTCTGCTCTCATAGCGTCTAGTGGAGAGAGAGTAAATAAAAGCAGAGGCAAGTAAATTTAATTGCTGGAAGTCCTGTTGAATTGTGTGAGTGTACGTTTGGCTCATATCAGAAAATTACATTTTTGCTGGGAAGGTATTTTAGCTTTTAAAACTTAAAGCCGTGGGCTGGTCTGTTCCTTTTTGTGTTGCTTCTGAGGGATCTTTGGGAAGGATGGAAGAGGTAATTGTAGTCTTTATTTTTCAATTTTGCATTCTTTACTAGCTGTTCACTTTATATTTACACGATTAGGAAGTAAACTTACTAGATGGTCCTAGTCCTTTAGACCATTCTGCTGCTACAGATACGTAAAGGAATGAGTTCCTTGGTTTGCCCTAAATCTTTGACTTAGGGCTCTGAAAGAGTGTATTAAGACTCCTTCAAGACTTCAACCCTGAAGTTCAGGGGAAGAGAATGACTTGGCCCTGAATACCAAGGATGGTATGGCTACAAGTACTTAGTATCTTTAGGACTCTGCCTCTTTGTTTCTCAGTAGGTGTTTCTCCATGGGGCTGCCAGTTTGGCCACTGATACTGTATGAAAATCACTTTTACTGGTTTCCCTGGGGCCTGGACGCAGGCCTGAACAAATTATTGAGGCTAGTGGAGTGAGTATTTGGATTGCTTGGGCATGAGTCACAGTCACGCCGGTTTGTATGAGGAGTCTGTAGGAAAGTGCATGCTTGAGAGAAAGCACATGGGTGAGTATGAGGGCAGGAGTGTATAAGAGCCGGTTGACAGAAAGGGAGCCTGAATGTGTGTGTGTGTTTTCTTTTTGGTGAGGAAGATTAGCCCTGAGCTAACATCCGATGCCAATCCTCCTCTTTTTGCTGAGGAAGACTGGCCCTGGGTTAACATCTGTGCCCATCTTCCTGTACTTTATATGTGGGCCACCTGCCACAGCATGGCTTGATAAACGGTGCATAAGTCCGCACCCGAGATCTGAACCTGCGAACCCTGGGCCCTCAAAGCAGAGCGTGTGAACTTAACTATTGCGTCACCAGGCTGGCCCCTAAGAATGTGTGTGTGTTTTGAGGAGGGTGAGGGTTGGGTGTATCAACTGCATACAGACCACAAGGGATGAATTCTCTGTCACAGGAAAGGGAGGCTTATATCCATTTCAGAAGGGAATGCTGTTCAAACAGTAAAAATAGTTATCCTCTCTAGAGGGGAAAAGGGCAATACTTGGAAGCAGTTATCACATATGACTTAGGTTGGGCTCTTGTGGTTGCAACAGAACTTTCAAATTACCTCAAGAGAAGGGAGATTTACCATAAACTTACTTGGATAGGAAGGCCATTGGGGACTAAGGTGGCTGTTGAGCATGGCCATGCTGTTTCTTTCTATGACATTCTCATAGTTCTCTCTGTGTCATTTTATTCTTTCTTTACTGACTGACTTCCTCTGTTTACCTGTAGATTCATCTTTTTAATTCTAGCTTGTACATGGATTTCTGTGTCCCTGGCTCTAAATATAGTATCTTCTATTCTCAGCTCCCCCATGAACTGGCTAATAGTGTTATACTTCTTTGCTGACTTTTGGGACATTCCTATTACCTGGCTTCGATTGGTTTTTTTTTGGAAAATGACAATCCGCTCTTCCTGGGAAGTGTCCCCTCTTTTGTTACAACCAGCTCTGGGTGGTGGTGAATGTGCCGTTTTGTTTTGTTCAGGCCTACTGGAACACCCTCTTAGGCAGCAGGGATTGTGCATGGAGCTGTTTGCTCTATGAAGTCTATTAATTTAATTTCCTAATGAAATTCTGAAGAAAATTAATGAAATATTCTATCCATGTTGTCTTTGCTAAAAGTATAAATAAATTAAAATGGGCCAGTTAATACTAATTTGTGCTGGATGTTTAGAGATCTCTAGAACATAAACATGCCCAGTTTAACCCGGTTTTGTGTCCCACCTCTGTATAGAGTGTCTCATATTCTAGGCCGTTTCCTATTGTCATTCAGGCATGCTGAGCTTAATTTTTACCTCCATTTAGTCTGTTTGTCAAGCAGGAATGTCGTCTCCCTGAGTATAGCTTTTTAAATCTTTTCCATTGTTAGAAAGTTAGATCCTGGAGATCTAACAATTAACTGTGGCAGATCTTCAATTTAAGTGTATAGGAGCTACAGTGAAGTAACCTTGAGATTGTTCTTTTAGAATTAAACCCTTAGAGAGTTGCAGTGATTCCTTGGGATGACAAGATATGGTTATAACTTGATTTAAAAAAAGGGGATGAGGGGAAGAGAAAAAAAGGAGGGATTTGGTCAGTCATAGAGGTATTGAAAAGGAGAGTGGTCCTAATTGGTTCTTTTCATAATGTCACAATTATGTAGCATATGATTTTAAATTTAACCAAGTGGAATTATTCTTTTAAACGTACACCTTTCTTTAATGCTGAGAAGGTTTATATATAACCTGCACAGTAAATGTAAAGCAGCATATATATTACAACTTTGGAACTCCATTAGACCACATAGAGTTTATTCAGTGTTTTAATGAATTGGAAAATTAGGTTCTTTTTGAAAAATTTTCTCAGCAATTTATGCCCTGAACTCTTCATTCACATAAATCAGATGTAATTAAAAATTTGGAATCATAAAAACATTTATGGGATTGTGATATTTCAAAGTCTTAATCAGAAATGAATTCAACATAGTGCGCAGTTTTCTCTTCTGAAAACCCGAGTTTTTTTATATAACATTTAGAAGTTATGATTACAGTGCTTATGGGGATAGAAAATGGATAATACTGCGATAGGGATAATAATGTGTATGTATACACATAATGTAGCACGACAAAGAAAAAAATTTAATGCTTGCAAGCATCTCTTGGTAAATTTACCTTCATAATTTGGAGACTGCCTCCATTATATTGTAAAACAAATGCACTTTGTAGTTAGGTTGAGTACACTATATTCTCCCTCTGATTCTAGCAGTGCAGAGACATAATCATAAAACATCCTAACGTGAGGATATGGAAATAGCTGGGCCACCTCAAGTGGTCAGAAGTTACTGTGGCGTATTTCATACCTTTTTATTTCCCACCATTTATGAAGTTGTATTGTGTCTTGGTTTGCACTTAATAATCTTTGACTGACTATGTTGTTTTCAAGGTCCAACTTGGTTTATAAGTTTTGTCCTAAATGCAGGCCTCTTTCAACTTAAACCTTTCATGACTCTAGATATATTTGGAATCATTACATTGTATCTTAGAATACTGACGGCACTTATTAAGATTCTTCTCAAAATGCCTGGTATTTAAGAAATGGCTTATATACTTGAAAGGAGATAGTTTTTCATTAATACTTGGTGCTCTTCAAAAATAGCACTCAGGTTTTTTAAAAAATTAAAATTTTGTGCTTTATTGTACAAAGGTATTTCAATAAAGCTTATATCAAGCACGTATGATCCCTTAAACTTCAAATGTTTTCTTCAGTAGGGTATATATATATGTCCTGTATATATACATATATATGATTATGATTACACAGAAACATTCCATTTATTAGATTTCTCCATTCTCCAGTAGATTTTAATAGGTGAGTTCTGGTTGCTTTAGAGGATAAAGACGAATGTCTGTTAAAGAGGAATTAGCTAGAGAGTGAGCATACACGCTTATGCTGAAAGCAAAGTAGCACCAGAGAGTTAATGATTGAATGCCATGTGAGTGGTACCGGGCATAAGAAGCTGTAGGATTGATGGAAGGGGAGATAATTGGCACTGCAGTGGTCAAGGAAGGTGTCATGGCTTGGACTTAGATTGGAAGATGGATAGGATATATATGGAAAGGTGGCAGGTGAGAATATGGACTGTCCCAATGAAAGGACCGAGTCTGTTGCATGACAGTTGTATTTCTAGTGTTGCTTACATGATAGGGGGCTCAGGGAATGTTTCTTTTTTCATTCGTTCATTTATCATCCTTACAGCTAATCTTGTCAGTTCTACAATGGACACTTATTTCACCTTTTAACATTTCCAAAAAGTTGGGACTACAATTATTTGGCAGTGCTTTTATCTTCATGGTATATAAAATCCGTGTCTTAGGTTTGATGAAGTATGGACTCCTCAGTTAACATAAAAGATAGTGCTTAGAGTTATATTCATTGCTGAAAGTTTTTTCTTATTGAGATGGATTATAATTTTATTTTACTTTTATATTTATGTGAGTCAACTTTTGAAGGTATTCTTATGAGCTTTGTTTCTGTGACAGTATTTTTAGAGAAAAACGTGATAAGAACATTATATTTGTTAAAAAAGAAAAATATAAGGACACTTCAAAGAAGTGTTGACTTTCATTTTTTAGGTGAAAATATTTAAGGGCTAGTCTGAATCTAAGTTAGTGTCATATACAATAAAGTAATTAATAAGGGCAATTAATGCTTATTGGTGATGGCTAAAGAAATAGCTGAGTTCCATGGAATGTTGTAAAAGTAATTTCCCTGGAGAAGTTGATGAATTAGACTAGATGTTATATGTGGTCATAGTTGACACACAGTGTACAGACCTAATTCATTCTTTTTTCTAATATGTTTTACCAGCTATAGGGAAACAAAAGTTTCCAATCATGGCTCTCAGTACTCCAGGGATTGGATCCTACTTTCCCACCATATCTGAAAACTGAAGGCTCACCTAATAGCATCAGGTAATTGGCTGCCACATGCATGTCCTCTGTTCTTGGGTAGTATGAGAAAAGTGGTCAGATAATTTCATTCCACTTTCCTCACTTTTTAAAATTCTCCCCAAACTAACGAAAAGGATTAGTTGCCATTTGGAATGTTTGATTCCTTTCCTGCTACCCTCTGCTACCTTTTTCCTGTATTTGTGAGTGAAAACCCAAATAAGGTTTCTTTAGATAATTTTGCCTCAGAAGATCATCAAATAACTGATTTTTTTTTTTTTTCTTGCCCAGTAATAAGCTTCTAAGAGCTAGGGAAGTCAAGGGTATTGTAAAGTATGAATGTCATCTTCTCAGAGGGCCATTTTTGACCCATTTCCCTTTTTGTGCTGGAAGTCTTAGAGACCCATTTTTTAACTGGTATATTTGCAGTTTAATTTTTAATAGGGTGGACTTTTAATGTTATGTGCTACTCATTTGAATACTTTGCTTAACTAGGCAACCTTATAGGTCATAGCAATATTCGAGAATAAGAATATGATAAGTTTCTTATAACACAGACAATCTTTGCTCTTTCAGGGATATTTCAGAAGTATGGTTAGGACCTTGCATTTCTTTAATGCCATAGCTGTATCTATTATCCAGAATCATAGTTGTTTTGTTTGACTCTGGTATGTAATTTCTGTATTAATGTGCTGTCTTTTTGATTACATGCAGTTAAACTATTTTTTAATTGTATTGTTAGCCATTTGTTTGAACTATTCAGAACTTTTACTTAGTTTCCTCACTATTTATAAGTAAGAAAACTGATACCCAGAAAGAAGGTGACTTGCCTAAGGGAGAATAAGTGGGGAGGAGCAAATTTAGAACTAGTAACAGGTATATTCCAGGCTGCTCTGTTTTTAGTACTTCTGGAGACGTGCATAGCAACATTGGAATTTGATCATTTGAACCTCCTGACTCTTTGGCTTATGAATAATGTAGCATATTTTGTCATGGTAAATGATGATTGTATCATCTAATGTAAGCTTTCTTAAATTGTATTTGCTTGGACCATATTGCCGTTTAATGAAGCCTTTGACTTGGAACTGTAGAGTGTGTAGGAAATAAATGATTGAATTTATTTAGTATGTTGAATTTCAGTAGTTCATTTGCCAGAAGCTGTGATGTGCCTGGGGATTTTTATTTCCATGTGGCCCTTTTCTTTTGCTGATGATATGAATGAAATATTTTTCTTCCTTTCCTTGCCTATTCTTTGTTATTACATATAGAAGTTTTGAATAAATATGTCCAGAAAAACTGTTTTTACTCTTCTTTGATTTTGAGTCAATAAACATAATATTAATTTTATTTAAATGATAATATAGATATTTATCTCTAGTTGCAGATACTATACATCCAAAACAGGTTTTTAGTTTGTTTTTAATTTTGGGAAATAAGAATGATGGAAATAGAGATATATCACAAATCCTCATTTCCCAAGTGGAGTATTCAGGTTAGCATTAAGACTTCACAGTAATATGGTACATGCTGTTATAATGTGGTCTTAAAATTATACCTGTATTAATGGCTGAAAATAGATTGGTGCTATTACTACCTGGGTATATGTTTTGTAATGGAGGGCTCTTTGGATGTATGAGAATATAAAGCAGTGCTGTCCAATAGATCTTCATGCAATGATAGAAATGTTCTATATCCGTGCTGTCTTAATACAGTAGCTATGGAGCTCTCGAAATGTGGCTAGCGCAACTAAAGGCTGCATTTTAAATTGTATTTAATTTTAACTAATCAAATTTAAATAACTAAATATAGTTAGTGTCTAGTGTTGGATAAGCAGAATAAAAGGAGTCTTTCCTACTCACTTATCCATCTTTCCATGCGGGCTGTGTGGTAATCCAGGCTCATACTTGAATCTTCCTAACATGCAGTAAATAGCCTTCTTGTCTTTTATTTTCAGTACACTTGGTTTTTGCTTATTATATAATGAAGAAGGTCTTTCTATCCCAGGTTTCCTTCATCACCTCTACTTTCAATTTCTTAGTTTTTCAGTTTGCCTTTTACTTCTGATTCTTTGTATCCTATGTGCACTGTCAAAATGGTAGTGACCTTTCCTATGTGTTTTGGCCATTTTTTTTTCCTTATTTGAGTGTGTCCGTGTGTTTCTCCTTCTCTTGTCTGTCATACCTATACATCCTTTCCTTACTCATGGAAAAGCAAAGTAATCGATTTTTATTTCCCTAAAGGAGATTATGAGAATGAGCAGATTTATTCATTATCTAACCAGGGGCAGCTGCTGTGTTATCAGGGAGCCAAGTGTTAATCCGATAATTGTAATAATGTTTGCTCCTGTCCACCTGAGGTATCTACACATCAATCCCGGGCAATGAAGCTTCCTTGGGAGCTTGCCTTTTTTCCTTTCTTTTTGAGAAGGTTGGGTTGAGGTCCTTTATTTTATTCCTTGAGGATTCTCTTTTGCATTCTAGAAATTATATTTTTATTATCTGAATTTTACTCTCACTGAAAAAGACTATGACCTCTTCTGAGATTTTTGTTTAGCTTGGACTGCTGAGACTAAGCACCTGCTATGTGCGAGTCATCATTCTGAGTGCTATAGCAATGAGCAAGGCAGACCAGGTTCTGGTTGTTGTTGGATTTATTGTCTAGCTAGGGAAATGGACTTCAAGCAAGTAAACAAATAGGATGTTAGACAGTGATGTGTTTACAAGAAAGAATAGCAGCAGGATAATTTGATAAAGAGTGACTAGGCTTGGTGGTGGTCCAGTACCTTAGATTTAGTGGTTAGGGAAGGGAAGGTAACATTTGATATCCAGACATCAAGACAAGATCTTATATTGCCTGGTCTGACATGGCAAGCCAAGAAACTTTTCCCTTTGAACCATCTCAAGTTTTGGCTCTTCAAACTTGCCAAAATTCTTCATGGAAAGCACATTCCTTGGGTGATTTCTTGTTGAGGGTCTTTGGGAGGTTTGTTTCCCCCTTTGTTCCTCCTATCTCCTAGCATGCTCATTTAAAAGGAGCAAATACGTGCTTTCTCCCTTGATTCAATCCCCAAAATGCCTGCCATTTTCCTGCCTGACTTGACTGGACTTTCAAAGGCAAATTCCATAACAGGCTCTTAACCTGAAATTGTACAAGGCTGGTTTCAGTTAGTGAACTCAACCTGTACAAATCGTACTAGTCTGATTTCACTTATCTCGTTACAAGTTTTATGTACAATATTTAGTTCTTTATATACCTTTTGTATTCTGCAGAGTATTTGGGATAGAGCTTGAATGCACATCACTTGTATAGGTAGACTTGTTACTATCAAGAGGCAATTTAATGCCTTCGTTGGCCTTTTTTAGGAATGCTCAGAAAACTGAATATATGTTCCTATGTTACAAGGTATGGGATCACTGGACTAGAACTAGAGGTATGGTGGCGATCACAGATAACAGTGTCTGTGTCTGTTTTTTTCCCTAAGTTTAGTTCTTCATGAGATCAGAGATCCTCCCCATCTGTAGGCAAAACTTTTCGTTCTGTTAATACATAACAGGGTCAGAAACAGGGTAGATTCAGGAATTAAGAGGGCCTGCCAGACTCTTTCTGATGACAAGTGTGAATCCCCTGCCTCACTACAAATATTCTGGCTTTGTATATCTTCACTTATCTTTCTCATGCTGGATGTCTCATAGACATTCTTAGAGCAGAACATCAGGATTCCGTCAGACCCTGTAGACTCACCTGTTCAACTTACAATAAAAAAATTATGTTATAATGATCTCAAAAGATGATGAAAAGGCATTTGATAAAGTTCAACAGTCATTTCTGAATTAAAAAAACACAAGTAGGGGGCCGGCCCCGTGGCTTAGTGGTTAAGTGCACACGCTCTGCTGCTGGCAGACCGGGTTCGGATCCCGGGTGTGCACTGACACACTGCTTCTCCGGCCATGCTGAGGCCGCGTCCCACATACAGCAACTAGAAGGATGTGCAACTATGACATACAACTATCTACTGGGGCTTTGGGGGAAAAAATAAATAAATAAAAATTATAAAAAAAAAAAAAACACAAGTAGGGATAGATGGATACTTTCTTAACCTTATTAAAAAGAAATTCCAATCAAAATGCATCATTTTGCTTAACATTTAAAACATTCCTAATAAAGAGTCAGACATCATCTCCACTATCATCACAATTGTTTGACACTTGATATTCTGGAAATTCCCATCAATGTCATTTGAAAAGTAAAAAATATGATGTAGTAATATTGAAAAGGAGGAAGAGGACGTATTTTTTGAAAACAAAGTAATATAGTGAATACACAAGAAAATCACTAGACGTAAATTTCAGCATGCTTTCTTGTGTTCAAACAATACCCTATGAAGAGACTATTTATAATAGCAATAAAAAGTATTAAATAAGTATGAATTTATAATAGCAAATAAGGTATAAAATAGCTTCAAATAGGCTAAGGATTATGTAGGACCTATAAGAAGATGACTATAATTAAATGTGGTTTTAGTCATTACTAACGACAGTAATATGACAAAATGGTTTTAAAGTTTAGTAAAATAAATGTGAGAATAGCTAGAAAAATTCCAAAGGGGAAAATATTTATGGAGTAGATAGGGGAAGTAGCCCTTATTCCCAAATATTAAAACATATTATGAAAGGCACAGTTGTTAAAATAGTTTAGTACTGACGCTGAGATAGATAGTAGAACTGAACAAAAATTTCCCCAAGGGCCGGCCTCGTGGCTTAGTAGGTTAAGTGCACGTGCTCCGCTATTGGCGGCCCGGGTTCGGATCCCGGGTGCGCACCGACGCACCACTTCTCTGGCCATGCTGAGGCCACGTCCCACATACAGCAACTAGAAGGATGTGCAACTATGACATACAACTATCTACTGGGGCTTTGGGGAAAAAAAAAAAAGGAGGAAGATTAGCAATAGATGTTAGCTCAGATCTGGTCTTCCTCAACAAAAAGAGGAGGATTAGCATGGATGTTAGCTCAGGGCTGATCTTCCTCACCAAAAAAAAAAAAAAAAAAAATTCCCCAAATATATAGGTACATTTAGTATATGTTAAAATTTGTTCTTCAAATCAGCAGGGGAAAAGATGAACTATTCTACAGCATATAGGGGTAACTGGCAAGTACTTTGGATAAAAAAACCCAATCTCTGCCTTGCTTTTATACAAGAATAAAATCACAAATTGACCAAATATGCAATTATTAAAAATGAAACTAGAGAAATGGTGAAAATATCAGTGCAGTTTAAAAGTGATCTTGGTACAGGGAAGGTCTTTCTAAATGTGGCACAAGTCTCAAAAACCAAAAGAAAGAAAAGATTGATATATTTGACTACATAAAAATTAAAATGCCAAAGTTCATTAAACAACTTAAATGCTAAAAAACATGCTGGGAGGTAAGGAAATATATGGATATTTACTACATATTTGGTAAAAGGCAAATGTTCTTAAAAACCCAAAGTTCTCATATAAATTAATAAAAAGATAAACCCTCCAAAAGAAAAATGTGTAAAATATACAAACAATTCATAAACACATTCAGATGTGAAAGGATGCTCAATCTTCCTGATTAATGAAGAAATTCAAATTAGCAATATACTATTTTAGACCTATTAGACTGGCAAAGATTTAAAGTTTGCTTCTCTGTAATGGCAAGGATATAGGAAAATCTGTCATACATTGTTTGTGGAAGTATAAATTGACGTAAACTTTTTGAAAAGAAATTTGGCAATATCTGTCAAAATTAAAAATGTTTATTCCTTAGGATCTAGCACTTCCACTTGGAAGAATTTATCATAGGAGTAACACAAGGATATATGTAAAAGAATATTTGTTGTATCATTGTGTGTAATGGTAAAATAAAAAGAGCCAGATAAATATTTTATCAGGTGACTGGTGTACTAAATTATAGTATGTCTATACAGTGAAATACTGTAAGAGTGTTTAAATAAAATTAGATATTTATGTTTTGGTGTAGAAAGATGTGCAAGATATGATAGGTAAAAACGATAGCTTGTGGTACCATGTGGATATTTTATTTAAGTACAACATTTCAAAGTTAGGAATGTAGTTTATATCTGCATAGTAAATGTATTGGAAAGATGGACTGTTAACAACAGCTATCTATGGAGAGGAATTAGGAGGTCAAAAGGAATAGGGTAGGGGAATTTTTGCTTTTTACTTTGTATTGCTCTGTACTATGTGAGTTTTTCTTTTTTTAAAGAAGACACAAAGAAATGGAAAGATATTCTGTGCTCATGGATTGGAAGAATTAACATAGTTAAAATGTCCATACTTTCTAAAGCAATCTACAGATTCAGTGCAAACCCTATCAAAGTCCCAACAACATTTTTCACAGAAATAGAACAAAATATTTCTGTGGAACAACAAAAGATGCCAAATAGCCAAAGCAGTCCTGAGAAAAAAAAGAACTAAACTGGAAGTATCACACTCCCTGATCTCAAAATATACTCTAAAACTGTACTAATGACAACAACATGGTAACTGGCACAAAAACAGACCTATAGATCCATGGAACAGAATTGAGAGCCCAAAAATAAACCCACGCGTCTATGGACAGCTAATTTTTGACCTTGGAGGGAAGAACACACAGTGGAGAAAGGAAAGTGTCTTCAGTAAATGGTGTTGGGAAAACTGGACAGCCACATGCAAAAGTATGAAAGTAGATGATTATCTTACACCATACACAAAATTAACTCAAAATAGATTAAAAACTTGAATGTAAGACCTGAAACCATAAAACTCTTAGAAGAAAACATAGATAGTATGGTCTTTGATATCGGACTTAGCAGTATCTTTTTGAATATCATGTCTCCTCAGGCAAGGGAAAATAAAAAAAGAAAAAATAAACGAGACTGCATCAAACTAGAAAGCTTCTGTACAGCAAAAAAAACCATCAACAGGGGCCGGCCCGGTGGCGCAAGCGGTTAAGTGCGCGCGCTCCGCTGCGGCGGCCCGGGGTTCGCTGGTTCGGATCCCGGGCGCGCACCGACGCCCTGCTTGGTAAGCCATGCTGTGGCGGCGTCCCATATAAAGTGGAGGAAGATGGGCACCAATGTTAGCCCAGGGCCGTCTTCCTCAGCAAAAAAGGAGGAGGATTGGCGGATGTTAGCTCAGGGCTGATCTCCTCACAAAAAAAAAAAAAAAACCATCAACAAAATGAAAAGACAACCTACCAATTGGGAAAAGATATATATCTTCACATATATATATCTGCAAATCATATATCTGATAAGGGGTTAATATCCAAAATATATAAAGAACTCATACAACTCAACAACAAACAACTCAAAAAAATGGGCAGAGGATGAACAGATGTTTTTCCACAGAGATATACAGATGGCCAACAGGCACATGAAAAGATGTTCAGCATCACTAATTATTAGGGAAATGCAAATCAAACTACAATGAGATATCACCTCACGCCCATCAGAATGGCTATTATTACAAAGACAAGAAATAACAAGTGTTGGAGGAGATGTGGAGAAAAGGTAACCCTCATATACTGCTGGTGGGAATGTAAACTGGTGCAGTCACTATGGAAAACAGTATGGAGATTTCTCAAAAAATTAAAAATAGAACTACCATATGATCCAGCTATTCCACTTGTGGATATTTATCCAAAGAACATGAAAACACTAATTCGAAAATATATTTGTACCCCTATGTTCACTGCAGCATTATTTGCAACAACCAAGACTTGGAAGCAACCTAAGTGCCCATCAATGGAGTACTACTCAGCCATAAAAAATATGAAATCGTGCCATTTGCAACAACATGGATTGACCTTGAGGGCCTTATACTAAGCGGAATAAGTCAAAGCGAGAAAGCCAAGTACCGCAGGATTTCACTCATGTGGAATATAAAACAACAATAACAACAACAAACACACACTTAGACACAGAGAATAGATTGGTAGTTACGGGGGGGGGGCAAAAGGGATAAAAGGGCACGTGTGTAGGTGATGGATGGCAATTAAACTTTGGGTGATGAACAGGATGTAGTCTATATAGAAATCCTATAAATATACTGATGTACACATGGAACTTATATAGTTATAAACCAGTGTTACCTCAATAAAAAATTATTTAAATAAATTAAAAAATAAAAACAAGAACATGTATTACTTTTATACTTTAAAGTTAAAAAAAAATCAAAACACTATCAGAGTTTAGATTTATACCAAAACATAATTATATTGCATGGATCCTTATTCCTTCTATTAGAAAATACAAAACGAAGAGCCTTTCATTTTGTGGTCAAATAGCATTTATTTATTTGAGAATAACATTGATTTTGTGTCCCAAGTGTTAATGATATGTGGTGTGCTCTCCTGCCCAGTTCAGAGGTTTTTATAAAAGATCTAACAGCACTTCCTGTTTTGGAGACTTACCTACCCTTTCTTCTACCTATATGCTACTGAGTTTTTATTTAACCAGTGGGCTTTATAAGAGCCCAAAAGTAATGCAAGTTTTTGCTCTAGATCTTACTGTAATTTGGTTAGGCAAGCTGGTAGATTTTGTCACTATACTTCTGCTTTAGAAAATGCCATTCATCACTTATAAGAGGTGCCACTCTCAGAACCAAAATCAGTGTGAGACCCATGTCACAATTGCTGTCTAAAATATTATTCAGACCCTCCTGTCTATAGTCCCCCGACGTTATAGTTCTCCAGTCTTATGTTTAACAGAGCGTAGGGTTTCTTTAGCTAAGAACTTCTTAAACAAGGCTATTCCGTGTCACATGTTCTTTACTAGTTTGTTTTAACAACTGAACTCCCTTCTCTATTCTGATACACACTGGACCACTTTCAAACCATTGTCTTGCCAAGAAAAGGCTTTCCATAATTAATATGATAAAATGACAAGTGGTTGTCCCCTCCCCAAAAGTACTCAGAAAAATTCTGGCTTATAAAACACAGTCATTTCCTCCAACACCAGCCACACTAACCATACAGAGGTAAGTCTTCTGCACTGAGTTGGTTGAAAGCCTTAGTGTGGCTCTTCATAAGTAATCCTTGATCAGAAAATAACATCTCCCAGAAGCAAGTTCTACTTTAACTCTAGTTAAATGATTTCGTTAAAAACTTTGAGGGGCCGGCCCCGAGGCATAGTGGTTAACTCCAGTGTGCTCCGCATCAGCGGCCTGGGTTCACAGGTTTGGATCCTGGGCGTGGATCTAGACCACTCGTCAAGCCGTGCTGTGGTGGTGTCCCACATGCAAAATAGAGGAAGATTGGCACAGATGTTAGCTCAGGGCTAATTTTCCTCAAGCAAAAAAAAAAGACGAATATTGGCCACAGATGTTAGCTCAGAGTGAATCTTCCTCCCAAAAACGAAAAACAAAAAACCTTGTTTGAGTCCTGGTAGAGGAAAATGGCTACCCATTATACATTGATCTGTGGTATACTGTATTATTTAGGTTTTTTCATCTTTTCCAACATTTCTCCAAAAAGTTATCTTTCTCCTCTCAAACTAACTCCTAACATGCCATTTATAGGATCTTTGCGCTTTCAAGCCTCCTTAAGGAAAAGCTTCCTTCTCAGAGTTAATTATGATGTTTTGGCAAACGTCAAGAGTAGAAAGCTCTGTTGATTTAATTTAAAGCCTAAGGTCAGTTTTATTCTTAGATTTCTCTTCAACTTCATCTCTACTTTAGTATCTAGTTTCTATAGCGACTGAAGTACAGTTAGCAGCTGGGTCAGAAAAGAGAAAGCTTTAGATGTGAAGAAATTTGGTTTTTAAACTAGGGAGGGAAGATACCAGGCAACACCTTCACAGCTTTTCTGGGCTGAAGCCGACATTCTGTTTCCAGGAATTCTGTACTTTTTCCTGAAGAGGCCAGGCATTTATATTTCTCTCTTTCACACAGCCCCAGAAAAGATGGCTGCTTCTCTGTTCAACTATTTAATCACAGTCAATTAATTAATTAACCAAATTGAGACAACTAAGAGAGAGAACTCTTCTTATAGTGACCAGTAGAATTATTTCTTTTCAAATAGAATGTCTCTGGGAATTATTAGGTGAATTGTCTCTTTTCTTTACCTTGGATTCCTTAATGATAGCTTTTTCCTTTTTGTTTTTGGTTCTCGTTTAAGTGTGATTGAAAAAGTCTAGAATGGTACTTTTGTCTGTGTTCTTAGTCTAGCTGGATTCAAGTGAGGATGCTAGTAGACCTATTGCATCACTTAGGTGGGGAGATGTTGGAGGTGGGAGAAATGCTGTCGAACGTTAAAAAGGATAACATCAAGCGATGGCTTAAGTACTTACTGTTACATCTTCATGGCTTAAGTACTTAATGTTACCTCTCAGAAATGTGTATAGCACTTCAAATGAAAATATGTCCCATTGTTTTTAAAGTTAAGTTTTTGAAGCTGGAGGAAGATTAATGTTTTTTTATATTATAGGAACTACCTTCTGTTGAAGAACTCACTATTATTCTGCCTGAAGATATTGAATTAAAGCCCCTTGGGATGGTTTCAAGTATTATTGAACAATTAGGTATGTAAGTAATTTTATTAATGAAAATTAGCATTTATATCCAAACATACACTAATAATCAAATCAAAGACCTTATGACTAGTGAATTTTCTGTGAAATATATAACAACACTTCCTTTATAGTCATTAAGTTTGCACAGATAAATTCAGTTTTTTTTTATATAAGTAATCCATAAATACATTGTCTTTATCAAAATTGAACGTCTGCTTTTACTGACATATTTCTTCAGCATTTTCTTTGGTTTGGTATATTTGTTTTCTATTGCTGTTAAATAACTACAAGTTTAGTGGCTTAAAACAACACAAATTTATTATTTACAGTTCTGTGGACCATAAACCTGATATGATTCTCACTGGGCATCAGGGCTCAGTGCTTTTCTGGAGGTTCTGGGGAGAATCCATTTCTTTGCCCCTTCCAGCTTCTAGAGGCTGCCCGCATTCCTTGGCTCATGGCCTCTTTCCTTCATCCTCAAAGCAAATAATGTAGCTTTTCTCTGACCCTTCTTCCATCATCACGTCTCTCTCTGACCACAGCCCTTCTTTTAAAGACTCCTTAGATTGGGTCTATATGCATAATCCAGGATAATCTCCCCATCTCAAAGTAACCTTAATCACATTTGCAAAGTCTTTTTTTTTTTCTTTTAACGTAAGGTAACATATTCCCAGGTTCAGGGATTAGGGTATGGTATCTTTTTTTTTCCAAGGGGGGTAGATTATTCTGCCTGCCTGCGGCCTTTGATTTTATTTTATAAACATGTAAATTAGAAAGTTCTGTGATTTAATACTGATATTAATGGCATGAAATAGGAAGCTATTGGATTATAAGAGAACTAGATATTAGAGATTTCTTTTAGCCTCAGGATGTGAGGTAGGTATATGAAAGGCCTTGAAGTTACTGTAGCTACCATTAACTCTCATAGTAAGATGCACCTGAGATTAGAACTCAGCGTTGACAAATCCATAGGATTTGGAACTGGGAAAAAGACCTGGATTGTGCACAGCCCCCTTAGTTTACAGGACTTAAAGGACAGAAGAATTCAAGTCACTTGCTGTTATGATGAGTTGTATAATGAGTCACTGGTAGTAATGGGACTTTATCTTTGGACTTTTTTCTAGCAGTCCCATATCAATATTTTAAAAAACTAATACTTATATAATTTTGTACTTTTGCAATTTATTAATCAAAATTCTGATTAAAGTGAAATATTTTTTACAAAAATCACGGTTATTAAAACTCTCTACATGATTCTCGAGTCATTACATTTACTAGTTTTTTCAAGATACTGTTTTGACTAACACATCCTAATAGACTACCAAAATTCTCAAGTTGGTGGGAATTAAGATTGAATGAATCAAAATCAGCACATGCCACTCTGTTTTGAAAGCCTAAAATATCTAACATTGGATCAAATTACGAAAAAGAAAATACAATAAATATTAGTATATTAGGCAAAAAATATCAATGAATTCAAATTAGAATCCAAAGATGAAAAAAGAGGATTTGGCATTGTACTCTGCAATTCTTCTAGAACTTATGTTGGTTTGTTTTTCTTTCTTTTTTTTTGTTTTTACTTTGGAAAATACAAGAGGCTAATTAGATATCATCCATCGAGGTAGAAGTGGAGAGATTTCATGAAATTAAGGATCTTGTACTAGTACATACTTTCCTAGTATTGATAGCCTTTGAAAATTTCTATCAGTGTATGGTACAAACTCTAAATTTATTTGTACCCAACTACCTGTAACTGTGTGCCTCCTAGAATCATAATAATGAAAGAATGGGTCTTTTAGGCTGTGGAAACAGTCAGTGGTTGTGTTGTTATAGAAGAGCATTAAAACTAGGGATCTAGGTTCTAGTGATAACTCGGTCTCGAATTGGCCAGGTGATAACGTTAATCTCTGGAGTCTTGTTTTTTCATCTTTCTATAAAATGAGGGTATTGGATTAGGTGATTTTTTATTTTCATGTAATTTGACTCTTTGGGAAAGAGATTAAGGAGGAGAGATGAGTGACAATGAATTCTGTTAGTGTGCATTATCATTATCAGTCTATAATCATCATCATTATTCCAGAAGCAGATCTAACTCAAAAAATGTTGATCCACGATCTGTTTACTTATATGTATGTTCAGAACTTAGAAGCACTGACTGTTGAAATTAATTGGGATACAATTGAAATTTTTTGAATGAATTTTAATAATCTGAACTACTGTATTTTGTTTCTCAAGTAGACATGGCATTATCTGTATAATGTGACAAAGTGTTCTTGCTTTTTGCTCTAATTTTCTAAGAACCTGTTACACGTGTTTTTTGTCTTTGCTGAGGTAGATTGGTTGTTTAACATTTGTGGCACTTACAAGAGTTGGAGATTATGCTAGACTAGTGGGATAACACTTTGCTTTCTGAGAAGAAAAGTGATAAAAATTACTGCGAGCTTTATCATTCTTCATCTGTTCAGAGGAAGATGCTTTTGTGAAGTCTAACTTTTTATATGTCAGTAAGTAATCAGTGCGTTGTAGAAAAGAATTTCTAGAGTGAGAACGAAGACTAATTTCTTACAGAAAAGGAATTTTGTGATTATACTTTTTTGGGTAAAAATTGCTCGAGGAAATGTATACAGCTGGAATTGGTTGACTTTTTAATGGGTGATTCAAGTTTTCTGTGAGCTTTTATACTTTAATTTTTTTTTCTTAGAATTGTAGCTTTTTGTATTAAATAAAAATATGTAGAATCTATTTTTCTGTGCTACTTGGTAATAAGTAGACTTTGTTTATCCAAGAGGAATAGTTACTGAGGTTATTATTTCACCTTAAATTTTATTTAAGATTATGTTGGAATTAAAGCCTGAATTCCCATTTAAATTCCATGTTATCTTCTGATTAAATCTTGAAATAATCTGTTTTGTTTCATTTTTCAGTAATAATTGAATCTATGACTAACTTACCTCCAGTTAATGAGGAGACTGTAATTTTTCAAAGTGATCGACAGGCAGCAGGAAAGGTTTGTAAAAAATTCAGATCTTACAAATTATTCTGTTTCTTTGTTGATTGGTTTTTTTGGCTTTCCCTATCTGTCCTAAAAAGAGTTAAATTTAGTAGGCGAGCAATCTAGAGCTCTCAAGTTTTAATATATTCTTAATTTTCTTTAATACTTCGTGTCTGTCTGTGTATTGGTTTAATACTGCTTATTACTTGTCATTAAATACACATGTATAGATTTTTTTTCCTAATGTTTGTCAGGTACTTTGCTAGGCAGTGGGTCTACATATTGAATAAGACACAGGTCCCTATTCTTCAGGTACTCAGTTGAGTGCAGGAGACTTTCCGTAGAGTAGTAGTTCTTAACTTTTTTTGGTTTGTGAGTCCCTTTGAACAGTGGCTCTCAAAACTTTTTAGACTTCGGCTTCCTCAGGTGGAAGCTGAGACTGGAATCTTTTTAAGTGGAAAGAGATTTCAGTGCTAGCAGTCAAGTATTACTGTGAGCACATTTTGGGAAATTATGGATATGTGTACTTTAGTACTCACCATGAGGTTGGGTCCCTTCCAACACGTTACTAGTGGAACAACATACATATCCATCCTTAATATGGAAGACCACACATTTTACCCAGCAGATGCACAGTTCTGAGCAGTCAGCAGAGGATATAAAACCTTCTAAGATCAAAAATAAAATACAAACCAAGTGTTCCTTTTCTAGTAGTAGGGACAGTGTTTTATTTACCTCATTATTCCACACTGTACAAAGTACAGTCCTTTGTAAATTAAATGCGCTAAGTAAATGTGTATTGATTTGAAAACGAACAAAGAAGCAGCCAACTGCTGTCTTTGAAGGAGCAACTTTCTGGGTTTAGTTCTTCCCAGATAAGTAACAGTTGGCTTCTTTTTTTGTTCTAGGAGATAGAATTAATATTTAAACAGAAAAAACATGTATTTTGAACTATATTATTGAGTCGTTCCCATAACCTTCCCTTTTTTCTGCCTTTTCCTACTATTCTATTCTAACATAAATTAGAAAGAGATCAGGTTTTTATCAGAGTCCTGCACCTTACACTACCTACGTATGTTTTTTTTAGGTTGACAGGCCAATTTACCAAAGAAAAATGAGTCACTTAGGATTTCAAAGCAGTGGCAGAATTAATTGGAGTCTAGAGCTAATATTTTTTGACAATTCTTGAGAAAGTTTGTGAGGGGAAGAAAGACTTTTTATTGTCTAAAGGATGATGCTGTACTCTTTTCCCTTTCAAAGACCTGTTCTTAATACTTTTGTTTCAAGCATGGGTACTGCCAGTGCCTTGATAAGGGGTTAGAGATATATTAGGGGCCTTAACCTCCAAGAAGGTTGAGAGAGAAAAGGAATGGGAATGAGAAGATGACTATGCTGTGAGTAGCTCTCCATGCCCATTGGTATACTTCTTTAGGAGAAAGCAACATTCTGCCTAGGTGCAAAAACAAAACAGTTCTTGCTGTCCTCAGAAAGTAGTAGAAGAGGAGAAGGGAGAAAAGGCAAGGGAAGTATATTTCTTGATTTTTTGACTATGAATTGAAACTGATGATTTCCATGATTCCTTTTATTTATGATTTTCACGACAGTTGCTTTTTTCTCTAAGTAGCTAACTTAGACAATTTTAATTTCAAAATACTGAACACTTTGCTAATTTAAAACCTCTAAACTCATTTTTGTTATATCCTGAATACATTTGAATATTCAGTCCTGTAATTGTGACTAGTAATGTTAATACTCAGCTCTTCTGTCATTTGTCTTTGAAAGGAGTCAGATAAAAATGTAACATTTATGCCTCTAACTTTAGCTATGTGACATATGTCTAGAGGGAAAAATTAAATCTATTTCTAAATTTTACATAGAAAGCTTTGTAAATTCAGGAAGTGACAAGTCTTTCAAAAATATTTGATTATAAATCTAAGCACCTTGCAGTGATTCCCTAAAATAAAGGCAGGGGTAGGGAGGGTTAAGACTATCAGGTAAACAAACCAGTGGCCAGAAAATGACACTGAATCGATTTTATTTTATTCAATTTGTTTATTTATTTTTTGCTAAGGAAGATTCACCCTGAGCTCACATCTGTTGCCAATCTTCCTCTTTTTTTCCTTGAGGAAGGTTAGCCTTGAGCTAACATCCATGCCAGTCTTCCTCTATTTTGTATGTGGATCGTCACCACAGCATGGCTGATGAGTGGTATATGTCCGAGCCCAGGATCCGAACCCATGAACCTGGGCTGCCGAAGCGGAGCGCGCTGAACTTAACCACTACACCACAGGGCCAGGCCCTGAGTCGATTTTAGATCCTTAACGTGTCTCATCTAGACTCTGTGTTAGTTTACCTTCACTGTCAGACCACTGCACATCCTTTTCCCTCTGCTCTTCAATGATAACGGTAATCATGAGCCATACTGATAAATACTATGTGTATCTTTTTAAAGTCGCTGAAACTGTGGAAACTGGAAGTGGAATTATCCCTGTTTACTGAAAAATCACAAAATTTTTGAGTTTACAGCCCAGTTGGTCTATCTGATTCATTTCCCTTCCACCTCCCTCCCTCTTACCCGCTGATTTAAGGAGGGCAACCTCAGATTTGTACTCTACCTTTTCCCCTTTAATCCTAATAATGATTAATTCTTCTTGATAAACAATAAATGAAATTCCATTTTTAATGTTTAGTGCTTTAGTATCAGGAGATTTAAAAAAAATTGACCAACCTATGCCACCTATTATCCCTAATAACATGAATTTGTTGGTTGTTTTGCATTTAGTTTTGAGTATTTGTTAGAGCAGATTTTGTTTTTATTATTGTTTGTTTTACGTTTTAATAAACCAAAACAATGAAATCTATTTCTGTGTCAAATATCGTTGGGTAGGAATTTTTATTGATCTTTTTTTACAGAATACTTTATATTAGTCTTGGCTGGTAGTATGTGATGATTTTCTTAAAGTCCCATATAATTATTAATACAGTGGTTTTTTTGTTTCCTCCCTCAGTAACTTGTGATATAGTAATATACACAGTGATTGAAATAATCATTTGACTTAACTAATGCATTAGAATACTCTTATTTTTTTCATTTTTATTAATGGGAAGTCAAAATAGTATAAAGTGATTGATAAGAGACATTCTGGATGGCTGTGGAGATTCACTTCTCCCCTTCTTCCTTTGGTAGTTTAGCCAAAAGCTGGCTCAACTGGAAAGACAATAATGCCTTTGGCTAATGGCATCCTTTGAAGGCTGTTCACAGGGCAGCAGCCTGCAGATCTTGGCCCTCCACATGCACAGCCCTCCAGCCTTGTTCCCGGGCCTGGACATGCCGTGATATGTTTCTTGTTACCTAGAGAAACTAGTAGTTACCTATTCCCTCTTAGGCTAACCCATAAATATGTAACATGGTGTGTGTGGAGAGGAGAGGAGAGTGTGGCTTCTTCTCTCTCGGAGCTCTCTCTGTGCATGTCCAGCCACCTGACTCAGGCAGGCCCCTAGCCGCTGAAACTTTTTGCCATGTTGCCAACGGAACATCTAAGCCCAGCCTATGCTGTGGAATGAGAATTTGGGAGACTGACATCCTCGTACTTTCCTGCTTGTCAGTTTTCTTCCCAACAGACCCTATGCTATATCCGTACTATGTGGTGGTAGTGGTGTGTGTTTGTGCTCCCTTTGTGTGACAGGAAGCCTTTGAGGTCTTTTAGCAGAAAGATACTACTTTGGAATAAGAGATGGTAAGTATTATAAGCTAGAGCCAAATGGAAGGGCACTTTGAAAACCACCTCTCAAATGACAGGACAAGTATAAGACGTTAGGTGGATTAAATTTTTATATGAGTATTTCTACAGAATATACACTATTATTTAAGGTATAAAGAAAGCTACTTGCCCACCTTAAAGTAAATATCTTAGACATTACTATCCTGAGTTCTGTTTCTTACACTGTCCTTGCAGCCTATTCCTTCCTTTCCTTTTGTCTCTAGTGAGGTAGTATGGAAGTTGCGAAATCCCCAAAGTCAAGTGGAAAGACTGAGCAGGATTCAAAGTTGAATGGAACTGTGAGAGGAAGTGGGCTGGCCTTAGCCCTACTTTGTCAAAAGTTGCTCTTCACAGTTTAGCTCTCAGCTATTAGCCAGTCTAAAATCTATACTTTGAAGCTAATAGTTGTTTAAAATATCATTAAGTCCTTCTTTTCTATAATTCTGAAGTAGCTAAATTGCTTATGTGAACTCAGTCATGTATTCCTGTGACTATTTGAGGGAGGACCGTAAACACCTTAGTATTGGTGTATGCCGTATACTGATTTCATAATGTAGCTACCTGTTACCTGCTGTATGGGGTATTATTTTACTTAAAACTTGATAATGATTTTATTGTAGCTGTGGCTCATAAATTCTTCAGATCTGAAGAATAGGCAACTAAGTATGCTTTGATTTTATCCAGAAATTTGAATCTCACTTACATTTTAGTTCAAACCAAGTCTGCATAAACCTGAAGCTATTAAGGCATTTCTTTAGTGAAATCATTTCTCACAGTTAGGAGACGGAATCATGCTGTCCAGGAAACAAGTTCTTGGGAAACAGCTTTATGTACCAGGTCACAAACAATGATTATTTGTTAGTACCTTGTACTAATGGTTTCTTAGGAAATTTTTTTAAAGATATTTTTTATCCCTGTCTAGACTTAAAGAGTCAAATTTGTCTATATTCATCAAGGGAGTTAAAAACAAAATGCAAATTGTTTTTAAGACTTTTTAAAAAGTGACAAATAAGATGATATATCACTTTAATGTATGTAATGTAGTCCAGTGAGAGCTGTGCTGCGGTACATCCCTTCTATCCTTTGCAGTTCTGGTTGGAAGGGGTCTACTGTTTTTATCTAAATCCATTCAAAGTACATTTCTAGCTATTTTTAGAGTAATCACATCTTCAGAATGTTGGTACCCTGATAGGTGAGTTGTTTTATGCCATTTTGAGAATTAATAAAAGCTTGAATGGTATACTACAGAGCATAAAATGAAAACATTTAGTATCAAAAAGCAAGAACTGAGGATGTAATAAAACAGGTACTTTCAATGCAGTTGGTTTAAAATGGCCCAAGCTATTTGGAAAGTAACTTAGTAATTTACGTCAAAAGTTTTAATAATAATCATACTCTTGGTTCCAATAATTCCGTCCTTTACAAATCAATTCTCAGGAAATCTAAAGTACAGAAATTTACATATAACGATGTTCATCATGGCATCATTTATTATACTGAACAAATTGGAAGCTTCCTAAATGTCCTGTAGTAGAAGACAAGTTAAATAAATTGTGCTAGATCTATAAAAGAGTGTTATATAGCCACAGAAATTATACTTATTAAGAATATTTATAACATGGAAAAATTTAATGCAACTTTAGGTATTAAAAGAGAGCAGTATATAAAACTACAGTATAGTCTCAAAAGAAAAAAATTATTAATAGAAAAAAGACTGGAAAAATCTATACTGACATTGGTCATGGTCTAGTTTCTGTAATATACGTATATTTATTATCAGAAACATTGTTTTTAAAAATTCAGGTATTTTGAGAAGAATTTAAAAACAAGAGACTTCCTTTCATCATTCATAAAACATTTTCAGAAATAAATTGTGTCTGTGCTAAAAGCAGTTCCTTTACATAAAAGTTAAAGGCTGTATAGCATCTTTGGTTTTTGAGAAATAAGCAACTTCAAGTTCAAATCTACTTTTACTACTTTTTGAATTAGAAAACATTGTGGTTTAATTTTATAAAAATGATAACCACTATATGGAAACAGCAGAAGTGATTGAATACCTCTTGAAGCAGAGGTTTGTTTTTAAGTTTTGGGTCATAAGATTCCAATTGACAGACGACATTTTATTTCTCAGAAGTTACCAGTTGTAATTCTTTTCTTCATACCTTACAACTTAGATGAGCAATGATAAAACCCAAAATTCGTAATTTGTATCTACTTGGTACCACCAAAATGATTTGAATTTAGCAAGAGAAAACTTGTTACACTGGTTTTAAATTCATAAAAAAGAAATCTGGAGTAAGCTAATGCATTTATAATCAAACTATGAAAACTTCATGGGTATGCAAAAATGACTTAAATTTTATTGTTCTGACATTGACAGAATTGCCTTGTTATAACAATTATCAGTGTTTTTTTTTAAATATTACTAACTTTTGAGTCATTTTATATGTTAAAGGAGGCCTTTATGTTTCTTCTATTTTATAGATATTTGAGATATTTGGACCTGTTGCACATCCGTTTTATGTGTTACGGTTTAATTCTTCAGAGCACATTGAGAGTAAAGGTATTAAAATAAAGGATACTATGTACTTTGCTCCATCAATGAAAGACTTCACTCAATATATCTTCACAGAAAAACTGAAACAGTAAGTACTTTATTGACGTGTTAGCTGTTGTTTGCTTATCTAATGTTTATATTTTAGGAATAATTCTCAGTCATGGTAGTTTCTTATAGTTAAATGGTATCTATCTTCCAGAAAGTTCATTTATCTTCCTAATAACATCTCTGAAAGTTTCAATTTATCTGATTTTACAGGTAGAGATCATTTATATCCTTTGGCCAAAATGACATGATCAACTAGTAGGAATACATTTGGGCCATATAAATTTTCTGAATTCTAATTCATTGTTTTTTCCATTATATACTTTCTTTTATATATATACTCCCTCAGTATTAGTATTACCATTTAAAAAAAAGTTCTTTTCCAATTTAAATAAAATTTTCTGTGGATTACAGTCACAAGCTTAACTATTTAATAAAACTTCGTAATTCTCAAGAAAAAGAAAATGAGTAAATTTTAGATTGTGTATAAATTGTGAATTTATGGAAGAGATAACTAAAATATGTCCCTGAAAAGTTATATATCAAGCTGTGATAAATAGGGTTGACTTAACTTACAAACCAGTGCTCTTCATTTTGTCTGTAAATATGCTAAATGATGCCTCTGTGGCATGTGGGTGGTAATATTTCTGCTCTCACTGGTTAATTGTATATTTTTCGTGTGTTAATTGTGTTACCAAGAGTTAGCTGTAGAACTGTTTATATCAAACTTATTATTATAATTAATTTAATTTTTGTATAAACCAATGACATATAGTTCAAGTAGAGTAGTTTTTTCTATAAAAATAAGTTGAGTGCTTTGGAAATATGCAATGCATATGAGCCACTAAAAAAATATTGTCAAATTAACAGTGGAAGAAAAGACCTCGAAAGATTAGGGGAGGGAGAGGATCTTGAATCCAAAAAGACTTATCACTTAGTTTGACACACAAGTCCCTTTTAGGTCTAGCTCTCTTTTAGTTGGAAATTTGAAATATGGGTGAAGCACTAAGGGGAAATTTGAAATATGGGTGAAGCACTTAAGGATGTGGTTTTTGCAGGAAATACCAAGGAACTTCAGTCAGTGAGTAGCATTGGTGCTACATCAAAAGTACTAGTCTTAGTTACATGGCGTTAAGGAGGTCTCTATACCCCTTACATATTAAATCAAGTCTCTGAATTTCATTTGTTGTTTCATAGATGAAAATTTTGTTTCTGATCATTGATTAAATTCATCTTTAAAGATTCCCGTAATTATCTGATGGAACATTTTGCCTGAGTTATTCTTCAGGCTGCATAAGGTCCACTGATAAAAAAGGGGAATTAAATAGATGGTAAAGTCGTAAAGGTTTTAGTATGTTTTAAAAGTGATTTAAGTGATGACTTAAATAATTAACATTTCATTCTGCTGTGAATATTAGGTTGTTGCTGTGGCTGTGCCATAGATTTAGCTTTTAACAAAATATTTTAGCTTAAAACAGATAAACTGAAAAGTTTTCTGAAGATACTTATTAAATGGATTTTATATAGTGGGAGCAGTCTTTGTTCTTGATTTGCAAGAACAAGAATTTTGTCCTGGAAAGAAATAACAATAAACTAAAGAATTGGAAAATTAGGCCTACCCTGCAGAAGCCCCACTTGACAAAACCTCTTCCATTCTAGACTGCATTTTGGTGTGCGTCATGGGGACTCAGTGGAGTACTTTGCTTTTGAGGTGGAGGAGTTCAGCTTCTCTCCGGCTTACCCACCTCTAGTAAGGCTATTTTAATCTTAGCCTCCCATGAACTTACTCTCTTGTTAAAAGTGCTTTTTGAAATGTTGCTTGATCTTTTCCTTAGTAGATTTTGATTTTTCCTGGTAAATGCACTGCTAGTTGGGGAACTCTTCCCATTTCTGTCTTTAAACTCCAGGCTAAGGGCACTGCAGGCCATGAGATGGCATATATGCAAAGAGAAGTACTGGAGCTGTGTTCAATTCATAGGCGTAAGATGGTAATTAACGAGTAAAAGCTTTTTTTAAGTGGTGGAAAAATCACTGATAATGCCTCATATACAATGTCAAAAGTTCTGAATCAAAATTTTAGAGCAAACTTAATGATTTTCATATTGTGCCAGCCCACTGACATCTGTAAATGGATTTTTATGGATTAATAGATTAATGATTTCAGTGAATTTTTCTAAGAATCTCATTTATTTTTGAGATCTAGTTTAAAACAGTGAGGGCATCTACTCTTAATACTTTGTAATATTTTAATGTAATTGAATAAGACATTGTCAAACTATGAAATCAAAAAGATTAAAAAAATAAAGATTAAAAATGAGCTTTCAGAAATTATAATCATCCTCATAGTAGATATATGTATTTTTGTTGGTCACAGAATATAAAACTTTCCACTAAAAGTAATTAATGTTTGTGATTATACTGTCTTTTAGAATCTTCCAAGCTCCTCCTCCCCCCCAAACTAGATAGCCTTTATTTTACCCTCTCTGCTTTAAGAATCACTGTTGAATTAGCCTTGGTTACTCATGGAGTATCGTTGATATTCCTCAGGTAAATCAAGGAAATAGAATTTCGTGTTTTTATCTCTACCATTAAACCTGTAAAATCTTAGACAGGGAATGCGTCATATTCGTTTTTGTGTGCTTAGTGCCTGGAACAGTGTCTGACCTATAGTTGATGTAGAATAAGTATTTATTGAAGTAAACTTTATGGACTGAGCTCAGGTATCAGGAAAGTGTCAATCAAAGTCATAGCATTTGACGATGCTTATGAACTGCAAAACCGCTTCCCCCTGCACACCACAGCCTTGGCTTCTCATTCTGATTCCAGTCCTAATATTTATGTATGTCCAAATGTTGTGTTTTTCTTATGAGCTTCTCACATCTTCTGAAATAACGTAAAGGACACATAAATGGCCCTTTATTTTTTGCTCTTATTTTCATGTCTGTTGCAAAATTGAGGGTTGAGCTCATGTCTTCCACTTTATTATTTTCCATACTGTTAAGTTATAAGCACTTAACAGAATCTTAATAAGTACTTCTTTGATTTTTTTGTTTTCTCTTTCTAGGGATAGGGGATCAGATGCATCATGGAAGAATGATCAGGAACCACCACCAGATGTAAGTATAAATATTTTTACACAATGTTTTAGAAAGTAAGGCAGGACTTAAAAATTCATCATTCTTGACCTTACGGACGTCCCTATTGTTGCACGGCAGTCACCCTGCCTTCTGCAAGTCCATGCGCTCTCTCGCTCCCAGGTGACTGTTTTATACCTCTTGATAAGAGGTTTTGGTTGATCATTTTAGAAAAAAAATATTTTGTCACATTTCAATAATTATCAGCTTATCATTTTCTTTGTAATTTCCTTTTTTTTTTAATTAATTTCATTGATACCTGGTAAAGGCAGAGTTGTCATTATTTTTAAAAATTTTGTTCTTCACTTTAGTTAAGTTCATGTGGAACATGAAGACATTTATTAATGGTGCTTTTAATTAGCTGCCCTTCTTTTGGAGATTCAAAATCACTAGAATCTACCCACCTCTCCGTTTTTTACAATATGATTACCTTCCTAAAAAGAGAGTTCTTGATTTTCTTTCTTGAATCCATGTCAGCAAGACTAGTTTTATGTCCCCAAGTAGCTTGATATACAGTCTTTCTAGAGATATGAATAGTCAGGAATAATCTGTATTATTCCTGTTAATACATAAGTGTTAAATAAATAATTTGGTTTATTTTTAAACATCTTCCCCTGGAGATGTTTAAGCATATTTTCTTTTTTTTTTAAGTTATTGAAATACAAATTATGAGTGTATACATTTCTTGAAAATAGTATGAATTTATACAATATAAAAGCAAAAATAGATGTGTTAGATGTTCTCAAGCAATGCTGAAGATTCATTTTCTGTGTTGATTTCTAATTTTGCTGAGGCATGAATCAAGGAATGCCCACTCAGAGAGTCACTTAACCAGTGAGGGATCCTCGTTTAGTACCCACATTGCCATGGGATTATGTTTTCTAGTTGTGCCTGAAGATTCACTTAATGTTCTTAGTTATGTTTAGGGAATCTTATTACTGAAATTATGTTTCTAAAGTATTTGAGAATTCACAAAGGTCTTGAAACATATTTCTTGTGAAATGCAAATATTCCAGTACATTCCTCTTGTTTCAGACCTAAGCATTCAAGTTGCTAGTTATGGTAATGTTAATTGTTTATAAAAATTGGCTTGATTCGGTTAATTATAAAAATTAAATCTCAGCATACTTCATGGGGTTTGTTTTTTTCTAAGCAGTTGATGAATGTCTCTCATTTCCATAATATGGAAAACTCAGATTCTAAAGTTTATTTTATTATGATGAAATATTGTAGTATAGAATTATTGCCTGGTATTAATCATAGATTAGAATTTGGAATTATAGGGTTTAAACTTTAAAAAAAAATCATACTGTGAAAATGGGAAATGGGCTTGCTTAAAGGAGCTAAAAATTACTTATGGGGAATGCATGTTCTTCATCTTCCTATGTGTTTCTAGCATTTCTGGTTGAATACATGTGTTTAATGATTGCAGATTTAAATTAATTTGTATACAAGAAAAATGTGTATTTTTCTATGATTTTAGGAGGTGATAGCAAAATATGGCCAAAGTAGTCTCTCTAAAATAAAGTACTGCCAATTAAAATCCTTTAATACCTCCCTGCTGCTCTTAGGATGATGCCCAGTTATTTAAAATAGCACAATAAGGTTCTTTATGCTCCGATTTATTGTCTCTGATTTCGCTATATAAGCTTTCACTTTGCCTCACAGAACCATTTTCATTTCTTGAACATGCTGTGCCTCTGCACATATTCCCACTCCTTGAACATTTTCTTTCCCTTGTTTTCACTGCTAACTAGTCATTACAGATTTTCCTTGAGTTACCCATGCCAGGAAGTCTTCCTTGCCCCTTTTTTCTTTCTTTGCACTAAGTTCATTGGTTTTATTCATCTATTTTAATATTTGACTGAATATTTTCAGAGAAAGGAATGTTTTCTATCTGATCCTAATACTTTCTAGTGTCTGGCAGATATCAGATTTAACATGAGCTTAAAAACCTTAGTGCATTACGATTAGTAATAAAAGACATGTACTTGAAGGTACTAAAATTAGTTGATGTTTTTGAATTTGGTTCTAGATTGTGAGGTGTATGGACTCTTGGTTGATGGAATATTTGATCTAGAATATATTTCAGCAAGTCTACTGAAAATCCCATACAAAGACTTTTTGTATACATTTTTTCCTTCTTTTAAATGTGCACACATGCATGCACAATGAGCCTGCTTTCATATTTTTTCATAAAACATATATTTTCTGATATTAATAGAATAATAAAGTGCCCGAGAACCAGCCCTCGTGCTCTAGCTGTTAGGATGTGGCGCTTTTACCACCGTAGCCTAGGTTCGTTTCCAGGTCATGGAACCACACCACCAATCTGTCAGTTGTCATACTGTGGCAGCTGCGTGTTGCTGTGATGCTGAAAGCTATGCCACCAGTATTTCAAATACCAGCATGGTCACCCATGGTAGACAGGTTTTAGTGGAGCTTCCAGACTAAGACAGCCTAGGAAGAAGGACCTGGCCACCCACTGCCGAAAAAAATTGGCCATGAAAACCTTATAAATAGGAGCAGAGTGTTGTCTGATACAGTGCTGGAAAATGAGAAAGATTGGGCAAGGTTCTGCTCTGCTGGATACAGGGTCACTAGGAGTTGGAATCGACTCAATGGCACTAACAACAAAAAATTCCTGAATTCTAAGAAATCATAGAAGTCGTAATATATATGAATAGCTCATAAGTCTTGTTTTTTTGGTGGGCTATAACAGTGAAGCTCAATTCTTAGTACATCTGACTTTTCCCTCTTGTAATTGAAAATAATTTCCCCTTGCAAGTTGGGTCATGCATGTATCTGCTTATGAAAACCTTTTCCTGCTGTCCTATATAAATAGCATCCCTAGTGATTTTCTCCACCTTTACTTTGCCTTATTATTTATAGCCCTTACTATACCTGACATTATATTATTAAAAGAATTCATATCTGTTAAGTGTTTAGAACAGTGCCTGGCATATAATGGGTGTGTGTAAATTTTTGAATGAATGAAAGGTATAACATTCTCTTCTAGTTTTCTGTTAGATCTGATAATTTATGATATTTGCTTATTGCTAACTACTCCTTTAGCATCATTTGGCAGCTGGCGGTATGATGCATCTTGACTTTAAGCTAGAAGTCAGACTTCTAGCTAGGGATTACCCATATCTGAAGGTTGTTCAAGATGGGCATTTTAAAGTTACCTATCTGAAACTTTCTAGGAATTAAAAAAAAAAAAAAAAGCCTTGAGTTCCCATCTTGATTATTGGCCTGTGTTAATTAAGAGTCATTAGGCATTTATCAAAAAATATTTTTCTATCATATGTAGTTAATTCTAATATACTGGAAAATATTAAGTATTGAAAAGAGTAATTTTCTTTCAGGGTCAGTATTAAATAATAGGCTTATTCTCCTCACTTCCAGGTATGTACCATTGAATTGGTAAATCCATGTGACATAAATCTGTAATTTTTTTTTCCCACAAGGCCTTAGATTTCAGTGATGATGAAAAGGAAAAAGAAGCCAAACAGAGGAAAAAATCTCAGATTCAAGGCAGGAAAAAATTCAAATCTGAATTTAGTGAATCAGGTGAGTAAATGCAATATATAGTAATTTTTTAAAGTCTTTATTTACATTTATATAAGTTCATCAGTAATGAAACTGAAGGAAACGTCCGGGTTCTCTTTTTTCCTCCTGGCATCCAGCTAGCGTTGGAGGCATTACATAGCATGGAATGTGGTGGGAGAGAGTCAGAAGGAATAGTCAGTGGTAGTTTTTCAAGCTTAAGCGTGTGAAAATAGCTTTTAGGGATAAAAGGCAAATTAAATATTGTTTGAGTCATTTGTGCTTATCATTTGTGCTTTTTTCTTAAGAAATGTATTTGCTTCCATGTTTATAATTAAGTGATACGATACTTAATACTCAAATCAAGGTATTTTATTTTTCAACGTGCATTCCCTTTTATTATACCTTTCCTGTTTTCTTTGTCCTTTTTTAAAATTAAACTTTTTGTAGATTCACATGCAGTGATAAGAAATAATACAGAGAGATCTTGTATGCTCATTACCCAGTTTCCTGCAGTGGTGACATCTTGCAAAACTATATAGTACAATATCACAGCCAGGATATTGACATTGATAGAATCAAGATACAGAACATTTCCATCACAGAAGATGATCCCTCATGTTGCCTTTTTATAGTCACTCCCACTTCCTCCCTCCCACCTCCTCCTTAACTCCTGGCAACCACTAATCTGTTCTCCATTTCTGTAATATATTTTGTCATGTCAAGAACGGTTATATAAATGAAGTCATACAATATGTTACCATTAGGGATTGGCTTTGCCACTGAGCATGATTTTCTAGAAATTCATCCAGATTGTTGTGTGTGTCAAGTGTGTTTCTTTTTGTTCCAAAGTATTAGTCCGTGGTGTGAATATACCACAGGTTACCTATTCATGCATTGAAGGACATCTGGGTTGTTAACAGTGTTTGGTTATATGAATTAAGTTGCTTTATACATTTGTGTACAGGTTTCTGTGTGAAATCAAATTTTCATTTCTATGGGATAAATGTTCAAGAGTGCAATTGCTGGATTATATTATAGTTGTATGTTTAATTTCTTAAGAAACTGCTATCCTGTTTTTCAGTGTGGCCGTACCGCTTTACATTCCTATCACCAATGTATGAGTGACTCAGTTTCTCTGTGTTCTCACTAGCATTTGGTGTTTTCACTATTTTTTATTTCAGCCATTCTGATAGGTGTGTAGTGGTATCTAACTGTGATTTTAACTTGCATTTTTCTAATGGCTAATGACATTGAACATCTTTCCATGTGCTCATTTGCTATCAGTATGTCCTCATCAGTGATATATTTGTCCATGTCTTTTGCCCATTTTCTAATTGTATTTCTTTTTTTTTTTACTCTTGCATTACGAGAGGTTGTACATAATTTCTTCTAGTCTGTAGCTTGTGTTTTCATTCTCTTAAGAGGTCTATTTGCAGAACAAAAGTTTTTAATTTTGATGAAGCCCAGTTTATCAGTTTTCCTTGTATGGAGTCTGAGAATTTCTTGCCTAGACCTATATCCCAAAGATTTTCTCTTATTTTTTTTTTTCTAAAAGTTTTGAAAATTATTTTAAGCTCTTCTAGTTCCTTTGCTTTTCCATATGAATTTTAGAATAATCTCTATGTTGACAAAAAGTCTTGCTGGTATTTTGATAGGAGTTTTGTTAAACCTGGATATTGGTTTGGAGAGAATTGACATCTTAACTGTATTGAGTCTTCCATTCCACAAACATGGTATACATCTCCATTAACTTAGATCTTTGATTTCTTTCAGCAGCATTTTGTAGTTTTCAGAATACAAGTCTTGTAGATTTTTTTTGTTAGATATACACCCAAGTATTTCATTTTTTTGAATCATTGTACATAATGTTGCGTTTTTAATTCTGATGTCTGTATGTTCATTGCTAAAATATGGAAATAGAATTAATGTTTGTATGTTTAGCTTGTATTCTTGTGACCTTGTTGAACTCACTAGTTCTAGGAGTTTTTTCCTTGAGATTTTCTGTGTAACCAATTAATGTCAATTGGAAATAGGGACGGTATTATTAATTTTTTTTCAATTTTGCTTTTTTGTCTTCTTTTCTTAACTTTTACTAGCTATAACTTCTGTCACTATGTTGTATAAACGTGCTTTGTTCCTGATCATAGGAGGAAACATTCAGTGTTTCATCATTAAGTATAATACTAGATATAGGGTTTTTGTAGATTATCAAGTTGAGGAAGTTTGCATCTGTTCCTATTTTTCTGAGCTTTTTTAAAAAATCGTGAATGAGTATTAAATTTTGACAATTACTTTTTCTACATTGGTTGATAAGAATGCATAACTTTTCATTAGCTTATTAATAAGGTAGATGACATTGGTTTTAGAATATTGAACCAGCCTTACATCTCTGGAATAAACCAGAGGTGGTCATAATGTGTAATTCTTTATATATATTGTTGAATTCTATTGCTCATATTTTGATAAGGATTTCTGCATCTATGTTCATGAAGGATATTATTGGTCTATAGTTGTCTTTCTTTTATTTATTTATTTTTTTTAAGCATCTTCACCTAGTTTTGATGTCAGGGTAATACTAGCTTCATAAAATGAGTTGGGAATTTTTTGTATTTTCTTGAAGAGATTGTGTAGAATTGATATTAATTCTTCTTTAAATGTTTGCTAAAAGTCTCCAGTGAAACCATCTCAGCCTGGACATTTCTTTTAGAGAGGCTTTTCATTACAAATTCATTTTCCTTTATAGGGATGTCTATTTCACATTGAATGGATTATAATAGTTTGTGCTTTTCAAAGAATTGGTCCATTTCATCTGATTTGTCAAATTTATATGTGTAGAGTTGTTCACAGTATTGCTTATTATCCTTTTGATATCTTTCCTGATATTGGTAATTTGTGTCTTCTCTCTATTTCGTTGTCAGTCTTGCCTGGAGGATTAGCAATTTTATTGGTCTTTTCAAAGAACCAGTTCTTTGTGTCATTGATTTTCTGTTTTCAGTTTCGTTTTTTCTGTTCTTTATCATTTTCTTCCTACTGCTTGCTTTGGGTTTATTTTGATCTCTTTTTTTCTAGGTTCTTGAGGGTGAGAGCTTAGATTAGTTATTTGAGACTTTACTGCTTAAATTAGTTCCACAGATGTTGGTATGTTGTATATTTTTATTCAGCTTCATATATATATATATATATATATATATATATATGAATATGTGTATATATATATATATTTTTTTATTTCCCTCGAGACTTCCTCTTTGACCAATGGATTATTTAGAAGAGTACTATTTAGTTTCCAAGTGCTTGGAGATTTTTCTGTTATTGATTTCTAGTTTGATTCCATTCTGGGTGGGGAACATACTCTGTATGATTTCCATTTTTTTTTTCCTTTTTTCTGAAGTTTGTTTTATGGGCCAGGATAAGGTTTATCTTGGTGTATGTTCTGTGGGCACTTGAAAACAATGTGTATTTTGCTGTAATGTGGTATAGAATGTTCTATAAACGTCAGTTAGATTCTGTTAGTTGATGATGTTGTTAAGTTCTTCTGTATCCTTGGAGATTTTCTGTCTAGTTATTCTATCAGTTGTTGAGAGAGGGAGTGTGGTTGGTGCATGCACATTTAGGATTACTATATCTTGGTAGATAACCTTTTTATCATTATAAAATGTCTCTCTTTTTCTCTGGTAATTTTCTATGCTCTGAAGCCTACTTTATTGGATATTAATGTAGCTACTCCTTCTTTCTTTTAATTAATGTTTGTATATTGTATCTTTTTCCATCCTTTTACTTGCAACCTGATTATATCATTTGAAATGAGTTTCTTGTAGACATATAGTTGGGTTATGTTTTCTAATCCACTCTGCCAATCTCTGTTTTAATTGGTGTATTTAGACCATTTATATTTAATGTACTTATTGAGATATGTTAGGGCTTAAGTCTTTTCTGTTTATTCTATCTGGTTTTCATTTCTCTATTTTCTTTTCTCAGCCTGCCTGTGGTTACTATAACATTTTTTAGAATTCCATTTTGGTTTATCTGTAGTGTTTTGAGTATTTTTTGAGCATATTTTTTTTCTGCTCTTCAGACTGGGTATTTTCCATTGTTCTATCTTTCAGTTCCCTGTTCTTTCCTCTGTTCCCTCCATTCTGCTGTTGAGCCCTCCATTGAGTTTTTTATTTCCATTATTGAATTTTCATTTCTAAAATTTCTGTTTGTTTCTTCAGATCTTCTTTTTTTTGCTGAGACTTTATTTTTATTTGTTTCAGTGTGTTTATAATTTCTTGTTGAAGCATTTATGTGGTGACTGTTTTAACATATTACTCAGATAATTCTAACATCTTTGTCATCTTGATATTGGCCTTGATTTGTTTTACTTTTCCATTGAGTTTGAAATCTTCTTGGTTCTCAGTATGGTGAGTGATTTTTACTTGAAACCTGGACATATTGGGTATTGTGTTATGAGACTCTAAATCTTAGTTAAATCTTCTGTTTTAGCAGTTTTGTTTTTTTCTTTTTAAAACAGCTCTAGCAGGAAAAGGAAGGAAGGTGTCACCTTATTACTATTGCTACCAGGTGGGGATAGAAGTCCAGGTTTTCTTCTCAGCCTCTGTTGACACCTAGGCCAGGGGTGCCTTGTTACTGCTGGGCAAGGGTAGGCCTCCTCTTGTGCCCGGTGGGGTTAAGAGTGCCTCATTACTGGTCGCCTGACACCAGTGGGGGCTGTTCTCATTACCACTGGGTGGTGATGAAAGTCCTGACTCTTCTCCTAGGTCTTCCCTGGTGCCACTCCAGTGTAGGAGATGGAGGAACACTGTGTTAGTGCTGGTGGTGGTAGAAGTCAGATACCCCTGTGATCTCCACTATCACTGCAGGGAGGCCTTGTGACTGGCTCCCTGCTCAACCTGCTCTGATGCCACCCAGGTGGGAGGGTCAGGGCATCTCATTTAAGCCTTTCAAGGGTGGAAGTCTAGGCTCCCCACTCAGCCTTTGAGAATGTTGTTGGGGATGGTGTCCAGTTTTCTCTGTGGTGTTTGGCTGGAGTCGACTGGTTATTGTCTAAAAGTTTTCTGTCTTGCTAGGCTTTCCCTTTCCTGTTCCTCTGGCCTTTTGGATTCATTTAAATTAAGTCTTATACTTTTTTGACTACCGTAAGATATACTGGAAATTAATGAAAAGACAATATTGAAATTTTAAACAGTGTTTTTTGATGTGTTAAAATTACTTTTAATTTTATTTTTATGCTTTTTTCCCCACTTACAGGTGAAGATTTTGTAGAAATACATCAGAATTGGAATGCTCATAGCTCTTCTTCAGAGCATTCAAAAGGATATCGCAACAGAGAATTCACACGAGGATTTTCCCGGGGTAGATATCCTCGACCTGGCCATGGCAGGCTCCCACCTCCACAGTTTTATAACTCAGAACATATGGTCCCTCAGGAGACTTCGGGATTTCCACCTCAGAGACAAGATAATCCCATCATGCCGCAGTATCCCTTTCCTCCTCCAGTGTTTGACATGCATAATTTTTCACTCCCTCCTCCTCCACCACCACCTCCACCACCTGCATCTGGAAACATGGGTTGGGCTGCACCTGGCATGGCGCCTCATCCGTTACTTCCCTTACCATACTCCATACCTCCACCTCCTCCCCCTCCACCCCTGCCTCCGCCCCCCTCTTCTGGAGAGGGTAGTTCTTCTCATTTTGGACCTTACTATTAGGTGAACGAACGTATGCATTTCCAGAGAAATGTGGACTTTTTATATTATATGAGAAGGATTTTTTTTTTAAAAAAGAAAGGAATTATGGAGCTAGATTTTTAAAACATTGTAAAATACTAAATGATTCGTTCAATTGTAAGTTGATATATATATTTGTAACCTTTGTGAAATTGTATCCATATGAAAATTTCACTTCAAATTCTTTGGGAGGGATTCTATTATGTAATATTTAATTAAAGCTTCAAAACTATGCTTTCCCCATCCCTGCCCAGTTAAACAATACATGTAGGTCTAATAATAGATCTGGAGCAACTTTCATCATGGATTAGAATATACTGAACACATTGTCTTCTTGGTGTGTCTGAAATAAGATCTTGAAGTCCTACTGAGAGTCTTTAAAATAAACTATTTTTATAAACTTATACTTTGGAAATTGATTTTGATTGTAAATGCAATTTATCGGTAAATTTAAATGTCCTAATTTTCTTTTAAACAAGTGTACTGAGAAAGAAAGTTTTACATATTATTAGAAGCTATGATTATAATTAGAGTTAATATTAATTATGCACATTTATTAATTAGGCAGGCTTTTTATTATTTATGCAGATTTCCATTATTTGGGCACTATTCAGTAGACTTTACTACTTAACCACTTAAAGGGACACAAGGATTATTTGCAATTAAAGGTGTTATTTATTCACAATAAAATGTATTTAACCCCACATTAGGAGACTGTGTCTTCCATATCTGTTTCCTAGATTCTCACATGCCTGGCAAAGGTTAGTTACTTAATAAATATTGAATGACTGACTTAATTTAAAATTTTTAATTAAATGACCAGTGAGTATTATTTTACATAGTGAAATTAAATGTAAGGAAAATTACAGAATTTTAGAAATAGAAGAGGCCTTAGAAGCAGTCCAGACTAGTCCTCATTTAATAAATAAGGAGGAGCCTAACTAAGGGTTCCAAAGAGGTTAAGTAACTACACTAAGGTCCCTCAGTGAGATGGCAAAGAGTTAAACCTAATTTTCATGAATCTCAGATCAGCACTTTCTACTAAATTGGTGCTTCCTAATCTTTCATTCCTTGACGTTCTTAGAAAATAATATTTGTATGCACATTGGGGTAATCTAGAGGCCATTCATCAAAAGCCCATGGGCTCTGGTTGCACCCAGGCTCCCCCACCTCCCCGTGGGCTGAGGAGACTTTTTGCATGGTTTCTGGGGCACAAATTGAGAAGCTCTTGCTTTGGTATACATTGACTTTATCATGTATTGTACTTTCTTGAAATGTTTTTGCAGCTTCTCTTTAGGATTTACCTTCATAGATTATGGCAGTCTTTTTCTGGTTGATAGAGTATTGTCAGAGTTAAATAAGATTATATCTAGAAGCACTAAAATAAAGTAATACTTTTCTATAAGAATGGGAAGAGTAAGATATTACCATCCAGTTATGATAAATCAATAAGCCATTATAATCACCATGGCATTTAAAAAATCTTTGAACCTCTTTTCCTCAAGTACTGGTATCTGACAGATATTGACTATCTGAAGAAACGTAGAGCTATTGATACCATTTTATATCTGCTTTCAATTAAGTTGCTACCTTAAACACTTAGGTCCAATTTGCTTTCCTCCTCATGCTTAATTCAGGGTTTTTGAACTTCAAGGCGCCTAGAAATCACCTATAATAATCACCTAAGCTTTGGATAGCTTCTTAAAAATGCACATTCATGGACTTTAGCTCCAGATTCAAATTCAGTAGATCTGAGGTGAAATCTAGGAAACTATTTTTAACAAGTACAGCTGGGTGATTAATTTCAGGATTTATTTTTAGTCTATAGATTTCAGGGTAAATATGCTACCACAACTCCTTGCCATTTACTCTGAAACTTCAGGAAGTACTGTTCGGAGTAGTGGTGAGGATGTGCGGGTTGACAGGGAAGAAGAGAGAAATAAAACCATAGCTACTTAAAATGTATCTGTAGTATCTCACTTGGTTCTCAGAGCTATATTTTGTTAATTATATCTATTAAGAGGAGGAGCCCATTGTCTCTTTAAATTTATTTAGAAGAGAAATATTACAATTTTCATCATCCACATCGTAATCTTACAGTGCTGCTTTTAAAATTGTGTGGCCTAGATCTTTAAACTGCCAGCTGCTATCAAGATAAATACAATGTTCTACTCACACAGTTTCTCACCTCAAATAGAGAATTCTTTATATTAGCCTTTTCCTGTGGTAAAGTCGATTGACATAGACATGATTGGATGTGGATAATACCTTTGTATATATGTAGTTGTAAATGTGGTCAAATTAAAATTATTGCCTAAGCTAATACATTTGTTTTATTAAGGTGAATAACTCTCCTTTTCTTTTACAGAAAAGATAGTGAGGTCCATGATAATGGGATGACTTGTGCACTTATTAGAAATAGGTATTGAAAGAACTGGGTTGAGACTGTCGAGTGGAGATCTGGAATAGTGCAATTTTAGAATTTACCAAAGAACATTTTTTAAAAGCCATGTAGTTAAGTCATAAAGTTCAATACCAAAATGTATCCATCTCTTCTGTGTAGCTAAATTATTAGTAGACCCTAATTATCAATACTAATTGGACATAGGGGCGATGAAAGTAATAAGCAATGGCAGGGGCCCTGTGTGCAGAGGTCTCTAGTATTTTGGGGTGACAATGAGCATAGAATGCTCTCTCTCTCTCCTGCTCTTCCCACCACATTCAGATTTATTACCTTCTACCCTCCACTCCCACTACTTTAGTGCTACTTTTTTTGTTGGTCGCTTAGAGTTGGTGAATACTAAGCACATTAAAAAATTCAGGACATATGATGAATTAGAGATGAGTAGAATCTGAGTTCTATTCTACTATAATTTTAAATTATTTAATAAATAAGTGGTATTTTAAATTCCCAGGTGCTAAAAATCTTAGTGTCCTTTGTAAGGACGATTTCTTAAGATAACAATCATGTGATTTGGGGAGAGAGGGAATCTCAGACAAATGTGTCATGTATATTCTATTTCAACAATAATATTTGCATTTGCATTCAATTTTATAAATTTACATCAAAAGTTTTAAGAGAATATGATTAACTGGTTTCGATGCTTTCTACTAGTTCTTTTACACAGCGTCCCATCATTGAGTTCTTTTCTGTTGCAGGAAAAAGCAGTCCTTCCTCCCTCCACATGACACAAGTCAGGGAATATAAGCAGAGGAAGAGAAATAATTCCTTATGTGTCTGCTTCTCACCCTTTCCCAGTTGGTTTGGCTAAGATACCTGAAGTAGGCTTGAGAAAATTCTTTACTTAAGACACTGTCTTCACATGCTCAGAGTATTTAGAATTTTTCGAAACAAATAGTTGAGTACTTCTGTGATTAAGTGCTAGGGAAAGCAAATTAATATGTTGTTAAATACTAGATCCTTTTAAAAAAGAATTAAAAACTAGATTAACATTTTGTAGAGTGAATTAATTTGTGTGTTCACACAGTATGCATTCATAAAATCTTTGTTCTGACATTGCATATTCGATACCAGTGATAATAAGTTCTAAGGTATAACTATAAAAAATACTTTTAATAGAATGCAAGCTGGAAAATAAAAAAATGAAAATTATTTATGAGACTTCATTGTCAGGTCAATGTTGCAGCTATACTATTTATGATTTAATATGTTCTACACTATTTATGATTTAATACAGTTAGGGTTAAAAAAAAAACCCACACGTTTGTATCCTTTCCTGCAGATAAATTGCCAAATTCCAGAAGCCTTTCTTTACTTCTCATTCTGTGACCTAGTCTGATCCTAAATTTATGTAGCAATTATGTTTCAGAAAACCAAGGAAACAATTACTGTAGTGTGCCTGAAATTAAAGTGGAGAAATATCATCTTCATACCAGCTATCAGACCAAAGCGCTTGTTTTGAGCTGCTAGCAGCGGTGAAAGGACATTTCATTTTTGACTCTGTGTGCACTCTGAACCTAAATTGTTATCATTGTTGGATTAGACATGTACAGTCACTTAGTATCCTGGAAACGAGGTACAAATTCATGTATCAAATGGTAAAATAATGAAAATGGCCAATGAAGAAAAATACCAAAATTTTTTCTGCACATTCAATGAAAAAGTGTATATACTTTTCTGTATATTATATATATACTTTTATTGTATATATACATATATATATTTGAAGGCTGGTACAAAAAGCCTGATGGTTATACATATTTTAGTTGTTTAGTACTTGTTATTTCTACTCATAAGGTTGATGAAAGGGAAATAAATATTGTATTGGTTTATTTGGTAGTTAGTTGCATTACACTATCCTGCAAACAGAACAAACTGACCTTATGTGGTAAAAGCTTTTTAGTTATATTGAAGATAGATGGGCTAAATATTGTTTCCAACAAGAGCCATGACCCACATAATAATGAAATACAACAAATACAAAGGAGTACAATCTATTAGCATAGAATCCCTATGACAGTGTGATAGATGATGGTGGTCTGTAATGTTTGAATGGTAGAGATGAACTTATAAAATGTTGTTAGCATCAATAGCCACTACATTGTGCCAAACCTGTTATCGCAGCTCTTTAAACCTCTTGTGTGCTCCCATGACATACAGGAGTGCTGGGAAAACATTTGCCCTCTTCCCCTTCCCACCGCTCTTGCAGATATCTGTCTGACTACACATCATGCAGTGTTTCATCTCGGATGTGATTTGGGACTGTCAGGCTCAGTTACACAAGCAAGCTCTCTTAGTAGCTGATTCAATCAAAGCAAATGATTAATTTTCTTTAAGATGTTTGGTTTTCGACAAAGTATAATTGCAAGTATATTTATTGGCAACAATATAAGTTCAGATGAATTCTGTTAAGCAAGGTTATGGGCAGAAAAATATTTAAGGGCAGAAGAAAATAACTCAGCATTAACTTTATTAACACATTCAAATACAGTTAGCTTGAAACATACGAAATTGTCTACAAAATGGCAATTTCATATGGTTCAATCTAATATATGGGCTATTGATTGTTTTATTTCCCATATTTATTTTTCTTTATAGAACATCTCCCTGTACCATTACTCTCTAGAACACATTTTGGGAAATACTGTCATAGATGATAGCTGGCAGAAATTCATGGGATGGCACATTTCTCAGAGATATCTCTAGTCCTGCTAAGAAGACAATCTTTTAGAAGATCATGGCCCTGGGAAGAGCTATTAAGATACTTTGTATTAGGTTAGGAAACCACTGTTCTTTAGTGTAGATTCTGTGGTTCTTAACCTGCATTTTTTATTTGTTCCCCAGTGTTCTAGAACCCACTAAAAACCTGTGAGATGTATAGTAGGCCCCCCTTAACCACAGTTTCAGTTTCCCGGAGCCAACCATGGTCCAAAAATATTCAGTGGAAAATTCCAGAAATAATTCATAAATTTTAAATTGCATGCTGTTCTGAGTAGTGTGATGAAATCTTGTGCCATCCCATTCTGTCCCACCCGAGACGTGAATCATCCCTTTGTCCAGCTTATCCACACTGGATAACGCTACCTGCCCATTGGTCACTTAGTAGCCGATTAGGTTATCAGGTCAACTGTCCCAGTATTGCAATGTTTCTGTTCAGGTAACCCTTATTTTGCTTAATAATGACCCCAAAGCACCAGAGTAGCGATGCTGGCAATTCAGATATGACAAGGAGAAGCTGTAAAGTGCTTCCTTTAAATGAAAAGGTACAAGTTCTCAAAAAGGAAAAAAAGAAAAATCATATGCTGAGGTTGGTAAGATCTACGGTAACTTTTATTACAGTATAGTGTTATAATTGTTCTATTTTATTAGTTATTGTTAATCTCTTACTGTGCCTAGTTTATAAATTAAGCCTTACCATAAGTATGTACGTATGTATGAGAAAAAACATGGTACATACAGAGTTGGGTCCTATCTGCAGTTTATCCCCTGGGGGTCTTGGAACATGTGCCCCACAGATAAGGAGGGACTACTGTATATTTTTCTAGGAGAGAGGGTCCATGGCTTTTATCTTGTTTCTAAAGTAATATCTGAAAAGCAAGAAAGAGATGGGCTGGAGAGAGAGTCTCTCTCAAGGTTTTCTCCTTTTGGAGCAGGTATAACAGTATAAATGTTTCTCAAATTTAATAATGCACAAATCCTTTTAAATTTATTATGGACCCCCACGAACCTATCCATAGTCCACAGTCTGGGAAACACTGAGTTATAAATTTCATTCTATGAAAATGTCTTTTCAATTTCTTACAGAATTTTTATATCTGCAAGTATATAATTGTGGACCTCAATTTAAAGAAACATTGTCCTGAACAATGTTGGGTTTCAAGTGGCTATATAGGAAAAACTTCTGAATGATTGTAGCCAGGAGTAGAGGAAGTATTTAAGAGTCTTAGACATCTAGAAAACGTCTAGCATGTATGTTATTGCCTTAAGGGGCATTTCTTTATAATTTAGATTTTAAATAGGAAATTGCTCTGACACTAAAAGAAAGGGGCACTCTCTTCAGCTTAACAAATTTAGTTTTCTGTCTCTATTTACAGAGCTCATTCCAGGCATACTGTGATAAAGGGTGAAATCTGAGCAAGTTCACAAAGTCTAAGGATATTCTACAAATACTAAAAATGCCCATACACAAGAATAACAGAAAAGGGAAGGACCCAGATGGAACACAGAAAATAATCCAGAAAAATTTCTGGAAGGAGAAATGGAGACCAGGTCAGAATGAGACCATTCTTTTAGGTATAACTGGCTAAGGCATCTCTCCATTTTCTCAGAGCAGAGGACGTGGAAGATTGTATATAACTATCTCTTATAGCTGCATAATTTATTTTTGTTATAGAAAGGCAAAATATATAGATTGTTCTTATAAAAAAGTAGATTCAATCATGCTAGTTACTATTTTAGTGTTCATAAATTTTTAGCTAAGGAATACATCTAGATAACTTTTACATATAGCTCTCTGAACTGGAGGGACACTTAAAGACTGTTCCCAATGTGGGAAGGCAGCATTACGCCTTACAAAATGCATATTGGAATTTTATTTCTGTGAATGCGATATGAAATATAAGAATAGACCAGTTCTCAGAGTGCTGTACTTACATTGTCATAATACTCATGACATTTTATTGTAACTGATTGTATTGGTCAGTATTGGAACATAATCTCCTTGAAGGCCAGCATTACTAGCACACAAAAGGTATTTAAGAGACAGTAATTGAAACCTTGTTTCCAGATGCTTCTTGCTGATTCATAACGTGTGGGATTCTCCTTTGTGTCTCTAGAATATAGTGGTTTATATGTGCTGATTCCAGATGAATGCCGCAAAAATTACTGATAATTCTTTTTACCTAATAACTTGAAAGTATTTCTCAGGGTATCAAAAATCTATTTTGGTACAGATTTCCAGGTCAGTTGTGCCTCAAAAATGGCTCAGATAGATCAATAGAAAATGGATGCACTTTTTTTGGAACTGGTTTTGCAAGTACCCTATCAAAGCTAATGTGGAAATTACAGCATTTTAGAACAGTAAAATTAATGATCTGTTTTCCTCAACATAATAAAATTTGCTTAAAAATTCAGACTTTAGATGATATTAAAATATGGCTATCAAATTTGTTATTGAGATTGATAACTGCAGGGTTTTTGGGGTTGATCTCTATACTGATCATCCAGTAAGATTGTGTCCATGCTGCTCTCTCCATAAAGATACCTTTCAGAGAGCTAACCTTATAGATCGCAAAGAATAATGGATGATATATGTATATATAATGTTTACAGGGAATTTAAAACTAGAGAATAATAAGAGAAGACTTAGTATTCTAGGAGATATTTGCTTTCCCCTTCAGATTTTCTCTACTTTGTAAAATAGCTTCAGGATGAGGAAGCCACTTGAGGCTATGCACTAGATTTACTTGTAAATATGAAAAAAATGATAAAAGCAGAAATCTGTAAATCTCTTATAGCAAATGATAGGGAAGTACATATAATTTGCTATTGATATTTCTTTTGATTAACCACCCTAGTGAAATTGGGATTAGAGAGCCATTGAACTTTGATCTATTTACTTATTCAATAAACATTTATTTTGTGCTGATTGTTGTTTATCCATTTGATGCTGGGGATACAGACTTAGAGTGCAATAGTAGGAAATACACAAACAAGGGCACTAAGTGCTATCACGTAAGTATGTGTTTGTACAGAGTACAGTGGGAACATAGAGATGAGCGAGTCAATTCTACCTTGGGTAGGGATGAGGAGAGGAAATAGATAGGAAATAATTCACAGAGCATACGATCCTGGAGCTGGTTCTCAGAAAATAAGCGATAAGCCTGAGAAAAAGCTATGTAACTGTAAAACAGCTCAGCATGTTTAGAACCCAGCAGGCAGATTGCTAGGATAGATGTAGAGGGTAAGGGTGGAATGGAGGAAACCAATCCCAGAAGCTAGAAAGGAACTGAAGGCCAGATAACAGAGAGCTTTGGGGGCCTTAATAGGGAGCCCTCACCGCATGGTTTCACTCTGGGTTAGTGACATCTTCAGTTTCATATTTTGGTAATATCACTATGCAGGAGAATGAGTTGGAGGGATAAAATGGAAGGACGCAGATTAGGAAATTAGTGAGGAAAGCAGTGTAGGTGAGTGGTGATGTGGAATTACTAGTGGTTGAGATGGGGAGATGATTTTGGATGATAGAAATTTCAGAAATGTGAATTGAACAGGACTTGCAATGTTAGGGAGTAGAGTAGAGAAGGGAAAGCATCTGGAATGACTCAGATTTATGGTTGAGTCACTAGGTAAGGTGGCAGTCCCTGAGAAAAGAGATATATTTTGCGTGGTTTATATCTGTTAATCTTCACAACAATTTTGTGAGGTAGGAAATACTATTATAATTTTGTAAAGAAGGAAAATGAATCCTTGTAGAGATTAAGGACTTAATCCAGTTTCTTATCGCTAGTGATGATGAAATCATATTGAACACAGTTGTCTGATTCTAGCGTCTGAGCTTGTAACCACCATTCTAGGCTGCCTCATAAGGCAGTGATAAACTGCAAGACTTTCAAAAGTTGAAATTAGAGGAGTAGAAAAAGAAGTGTGACAACAAAAACTAAGAAAATAAAACTATTAAACTTATGTTTAAGGAGATGTTAGTGCTGAGAAATTCTGCTAGAAATTTATCAGCACATATTTAATACCCACAGATGCCCTTGATATAAGGACAGACAGATACACACACACACTTGAGCAAAAGTAATTCAAGCTTAATTCAACTATATAATTTTCTATTCATCCACTTACAATTTTTATTTATTTCTGTCAAGATTCCATAATAAGAATACTTGTTATAGCAGTTAGATAATTAAGCTACAATATTTCCAGGAGTTTCATTCATGTATACTCTATGGATTAATACTTCATAACATTCCTGTATCTATTAATTAGTTTGAAAAGTGGATTGCTTTGTTAATCAGTTGTTTTAAAAATTGATACAATTAGTAAGAAATTGTAGATTCTTTTTAAAATTAGCATACACTTTTTAGGTTATTAACATTATCTAACTGTTAATATTATCAAAAACTGATGATGATGTATCTGTTGCAGTATTGTGTCAATTTTAGGAACTTATTTTGAATATTTTTAGCAATAACAGACTTCTAAGGTCTGTTGAATTGAATACATCTGTTGCATCTTAATTTTATTAGTTTGTTTATTATAGAAGAAGCAATTTTACTTCAAGAGGCAATTTGATGTCATAATGATGATATTAATTTACCTGATAATTTTGCAAACACTTATATGTAGTCTTTTGTTTTACCTTGAAAAGTATGCATACAAATAGATCTCCACAAATAAAGTTGACAGAGAAGAGTTATGTAAAATAGCTGGTTGTGAAATTTTTTTGCACACATACACATAAAAAATGTATAACTTCTAGTATTTTAAATAAGAAAGAATATTTCATTCTATTAGTAACACTCTTTGGTCAGTAGTCATATTGAAAGAGTTTGACTTTTTTTCCTGTTTGTGGTTTTTACCTGTGTAGTCTTTTACATCAAAATGTAATTCACAGGATGTGGACAGTCAATTCACAAAGAAATAGATACGACCAATAAACATTTGAAAAAAAATGCTCAGCCTTCGAATAAACTTAAATGCAGGTAAAAGTAAGTAGAAGAATACTATTTCTGGTACATCAAATTGGCAAAAAATAGATAAAAAGAAACATGATTATCATGCCAAGTGTAGCTAAGGCTACAAAAAGTTATGCATTACTCTTATCACTGATATTATCAAATTTTATGGAGGGTAATTTAGTAAAATGTACAAAGAGTCTTTCACTAGCCCTTGGTCCTAGTGATTTTACTTTTTGAAGTTTATGATGATGATATTATGCAGAAATCTGCTTGAGCATTATATTCATATAGTTAAAATAACCGTAATGCTAATATTAGAGAAACAAAAGGATATTATGAACAACTTTATGCCAATAAATTTAAAAACTTAGGTAAAATAGACAAATCTCTAGGAAAATAAACTTACAAAAATGGACACAAGAAAAAATATCAGAGTAGTCCTTTAGCTATTAAGTGGAATCCATATTAAAAAAAAAAGAATCTTTCTACAGAGAATACTCCAGGCCCAGATAGCTTTACTAGTGAATTCTACTAATTATTTTAGGAAAAAATATATGCAATTTTACACAAACTTTATCAGAAAATAGAAAAAGAAGAAGCAATGTGACGTAATTTTATAAGGACAACATAAACTTGATGCCAAAATCTGACAAGGACATTATGAAAAAAGAAAATTACAGGCAGATCTCACTTATAAATATAGACAAAAAAAATACTGCTACTCACAAAGTGAATTAGCAACATGAATTCAGCAAACATAAAAGAAAGGATATGACAACACTGCCAAGTAGGGTTTATTCCAGGAATGCAAGTTTGGTTTAATATGTGAAAATCAATCAATATTGTTCATTACATAAACAGAATATGCTGAACTTGTCAACTTGGCACTACCACTCCTAAGCCTGGGAAATAACGTTTATCAGGATCCCATGTTCTGTATGGTTCTGGATTATAGTTCATCAAGGGAGGCACTCATGCAAGATTGGATAAGTGGAAGTGAAGGAGAGGTAAATACTCTTGGAAGCTCCTAGTCTCAGACATAGAGACAGACACAAGAGCTAGGTCCCAGCTTCCAGCTCTATCCAGCCCGGGGACCTGCTGACCACTAAGTGCTTTTTTGCAGTTTCCTCAGAGATGGTAGCATCCACAGACCTCTCCACAAATATTCCCTTTGGGGTCCCATTTCTGTGGCTAGACTATACAACTTAAATTTTCCTGAATGCCCCTACCTACCCACCCACTGTCATGTTACTGATTTGCTATTATTTCTCAATGCTCCTTTTCCTGTCTTCCCTTCTCCAGCTCCTCCCACATTTGTGTATGTTCTAATTCCTATAATAAACTTCTTATTCACATAATACTTTTAATGGATCTGTTTTCCTGACTGAACCTTGACTGATAGAGTTTTTGATAACGGATGTAATTAGAGTAGAAGCAATAGAATTGTAAGGATAGGAATCTGGAGTTGTTTTTCTATCTGACTAAATTTAAAGGTATCATTGACTCATTGTCATGGTAAATAGAACACGGGTAGTCCGTGGCATGCAGTAAATAAACAGTTAGCTAGTATCTAGAGAAGACAAAGTTTTAAGTGATCAAGTAGTTGCTGCCATAAAACATGATCATGGGAATAAAGAATAAGGACTTTGCATTGGATTGATTGCTTCTAAGTGTACTGGAGAGTTTGGAGAAAGGAAAAGATGAGCTCAGGGCTTTAAATTCGAAACTCAATATCTGGGTAAGGACCAAGAAAACTTCTATATTGTCCTGAAATAAAAACAAAAACAATTGTCTCCACAAAACTTTCTCCTGTAACTACAGGGTTAAAATTTCTGAAAACCAAACCCAAGTCTGATCCTGTGGTTGGCTGATCTTACAAATGCAACAACGTGAATGAATCTCAAAAACATAATATAGATCAAAAATGCCAGACACAAAAAATATGTATTGTTTGATTCCATTTATGAAAAGATGAAAAAAGAAAAGTAAAAAACAGCCAGCCTAACCTTTAGTTTTCTTTTCTTTTTTTTTTTTTTTTAATTTTTTTTTTTGTGAGGAACATCAGCCCTGAGCGAACATCCATGCTAATCCTCCTCTTTTTGCTGAGGAAGACCGGCTCTGAGCTAACGTCTATTGCCAATCCTCCTCCTTTTTTTCCCCCAAAGCCCCAGTAGATAGTTGCATGTCATAGTTGCACATCCTTGTAGTTGCTGTATGTGGGATGCGGCCCCAGCATGGCCGGAGAAGTGGTGCGGCACTGCACGCCGGGGATCCAAACCCGGGCCGCCAGTAACGGAGCGTGCGCGCTTAACCGCTAAGCCACGGTTTTTAGGAATACAAGCTTTGATGGCACAACTATTAAAAAAAAAAAAAAAAAAAAAAAAAAAAACTAAGAAAGAAATTACAATAAATGTCAGGAGAGTAAATACTATTAACAATGAGGAAGGCAATAATAATTGAGAGAGGGCAAGAGGGGGCCTTCCACAGTGCTGGCCATGTTCTATTTCTTGACCAGGATAGAGTTATATGGATGATTGCTTTGTGATAATTTATTGAGCTGTACATTTATGTTTTATGCAATTTCCTATATGTATATTATGTTTCAAAATCAAAAGGGTTATAATAGAAAACCCTTAAATCACTTGCCATCTCGTTCAGAGTAAAAAGACAAGGTCCTTAATGGCCTGTAAGTCCCTCAATGATCTGGCCCCCTACTACCTATTTGATTTCTCAATTCTTCTTACTTGCTCTCACTCTGTTCCTGCATCTACATGTATACAGTTGAATATGATTGGAGCAAACCTAACCACCATGCTGTCTGGTATCACTTGAAATTCATAAGTACTAAACCTAAAATGGACCCTTAAAGCTGCCTGGAAATGCACTAGATATCCTTAGTCCATTCACCAATCACTCACCTGGCTGACAAATTCACATCTCTCCTCTACCTTCAAGCCCTCCTCTTCCCCCACCCCCAATTTCACTGTCCATCCTCACTCCCAGGTATCAATTTTGCTTGCCTCTTTGTACTGAGAAAATGGAAACGATTCTATTTGGTGGACATAGAGATGTATCATCCACATACCGTTTCAAGAAAAGAGACATTACTCCAGCTGCTGGAAGAGCTGTCAGCAGATAATCCTCCCGCAATCAGCTCCTTCAGGATCCACCTCACCTAGCAGGAGCCCAAGAGTACACACTTCCTGAGGAAGCCCAAATCCAAAGTCAAGGGGAGAAGTGGGTGGCTGTAGCGTAAAGGCACTGAGGGACAAATCCAGAGCTCTCTTTGGGGTTGGTTAAGACTTTGTCGTGCATGCATTGTAATTTGAATTTTGCTTCCACTCAATCCTGTTTCCTCCCTCTCTCTTCCATAGGTGTTGACCCAAAATAAATATTCAGCATTTCAAGCTTCATCTCAGTTTTGCTCCGTAGAACCCAATGTGTGATGTTTCAGAAAGCATCCGTTCTCCCATCACCATGTCCATCTACCAACCTGCTTCTGTTCCAGTATCCTATGACTGTCTTCTTTAGACAGTGTTTTTATTTAAAGCCTATCGCTTTGTTTGTGCCCTGTATTTGCTTACCCAAAGACATCCATCCAATAATTTTTTAGAATTCTTTCTTTGGCCCAGCTACTGCCCTATTTCTCTGCTCCCTTTTGCAGATAAAAAAAGGTACTCTAAAAAAGATCTGTAATCTCAGTCTCCAGTTCCTCTTCTCTCATTGTCTCTTTAGCTTATTCTAATCAGGCTTTTGCCCCCACTGATCAGTGGAAACCACTCTTGTCAAAGTCATCAAGGACCTCTAAATGCAAACTACAATGGTGTAATCTCAGCCTTCATCATACTTAACTTCTTTTTATGGTTGATAATTTTCTACTCTTTGAAACTTTTCCCACTTGGCTTCTAGGATATCAAATTCTCTTGTTTATTCTGCCTCACTGGTCATGCCTGCTCAGATGGATTGCACCGATTGCACAATTCCAAGAGATGCCATTTACCTAGACAAAAATACAAATGGCGTCTTCTGGAGTTATGCAGTGAGGTGGCTCTGCTTCTCAGCCTCCTTTTCTGGTTTGTTCTCTTCCTCTGACTCATAATATACGAGTGCCATAGGGCTCTGTGCTTGATGCATTTCTGTTTTCGAGGTACACTTATCTTTTTTCTAGACTTTCTGAGACTCAGAAACCAATAGGTGACTAATAGATATCTTAAAATGTCCAAAACTGAGTTCTAAACTTTCACTCCAAGCTTGCTCCACGGGAAGTTTCTGCTTTTTCGGTTGATGACTACTCCATCGTTCCAGTTGCTCAAACCTCAGACACCCGATTCAAGACAAAACAAAATAGGAAAATAATAAGGATTGCGTATTACTTTTACTTTATGCTCAGAGATGAGGAGGAAACAGTGGTGGTTAAAGTAGAGAATTAACCTACTTTCTAATTTTCTAGGAGTAGGTCTCTTAATTTAAATATTTTAAATGAGTTGGCAATGACCAAAGAAATTTACCCTCTGCTGCCTTCTTTTCCTCTGATATTCATCCCTTCTTCCTTTGACTCTGATATTCATCAATTTGTTTAACATCAAATCAGTCTTTTAGCTTTATATGTAGAAGACTGTATTCAATACTTATCACTTTGTAAAAACAATGGCAGATAGGTATGCAATAGCCGGAGTCACATCCAGAAATTTACAAAAAAAGGAGAGATTTTTTGCAAGATCCACTTAGATAAGAAATTTTCTAAAGTGTCTTTGAAAAGCAATTTCTGGGATTTAACTTACAATCTGTGAAAAGAAACACAATTTCTACTTGTTGTAGAAGGGAGAAACCAACTCAGCTCTATCAGTTTTTATGTAGGCCTTTAATCCGTTTTCTAAATACAAATAAATCCCTAGAGATTGTGGTTCCTGATTCCTAGGACCACAAATATAAATATCTGCGTTAGGAAGTGGCTAGAGCTCATCAATTGTGGGCTCAAAAAATCCATACTAGAGTTTAACTTGATGGAAACAAAAACAGAAAAACCAAAAGCAAAACTAAAATTCAGCTTAAAACCTGTAGAAATGCATTGAAAACATATGCATCACTTTTGCTTGACCTTAGATTTCCAGAGCAGTGGGCATCGATGAAATCTGTTTACTATGCAAGTTACTTTTAAAGTTAAGATGGTGGGGTTTGCAAACGTTGCCAGGGCTGGTGATGGTAAAGGCAAGTCTGCCTCATCAGGCATTCTTTCCTATAGAATAGTTTCCATGGAAACACTGTCTGCAACCCACAGATTTCATGGGCTGTACATTCTGGCTAAATACATAATGAAAAGTTGTCTTCTTTCTTATTTAATGATCTCCAGATCTGTGTCTTCAATAGGCAGGTTTCCACCTCTTATATCATTTGCAGTGAAGAAAGACAAAAGGAGAGACAAGAAAAAGTAAAGATTCCATCTCTGCCTTTTAAAAGCACAGTTCACGTTAAGAAATTGCATTTTCATTTCACCTCAGATAGAAGACCAGACGTGGATCACTGGCCATTCATACCTCATCTGATCCTATTTATAGGTCACTCTCACACTCGTTGAGGATGGCAATAGCCTCTAAACACAGGCAGGAGTGTGAGGTGGGTGATCTTGAGAAACACTTTTCTATGTAAATTGATGTCAAGTTTTAGCTCCCCGAGGATGATCTGGCTCCTTCCTAATAGGGGATCTCACAGAGCAAGTTGTGGCATTTTTCTGGCTCTATGAGGTGGGGTTATATCATCGCCCCTTGTTACCTCCTGTATTCTTCTTTATGTCGCTAAATGTTACTTTCCTTATTCGCTAACTCACAGAGAAATACTTTCAACAAATATTAGTGTCACAATAACAGGAGTTTTTTTCTTCTGAGACAAAGTGAAATGTTTTAGACACTAGAAAGTAAAGAAGTTTTAATGAATTCAGAGTGAATACTTATAGCTTTTTTCCTCCTTCCCCCAAATGAGTAAATAACAGTTGTAGGCCAACGTTTCAGTGTAGTCTAGCCGGGTAGTATTAGCTTTTTAACCATGAAAATATTTTAAGCACTTCATTTTGAAGTAATTTATGGTATAAATTGTGCATTTTATATTGTGATAGAAAAGATAAAGGTAGGAGGTAGTGGAGGGAGAAGGAAGAAGTCTTGAATTGTATACGAAAGAAGTAATTTTCTCTAGTTGTATCCTCTCAGCCTTTGCAAGATTAAGTTTCTCCTTGGACAAAAAGAAGGTGGAGAGGGAAGCATCACAACCTTGTATGGCTGGAGTTATTTTAATGAAAAACTTGTTTCTGCTCCAAATAGAAATATCCTGGAATGCGATGGGTACCAATGGAGAGTTCTAAATAATTTGTCAACTTATAGCAAAGATTTGGGGAGAGAAAGGAGGGAATGGGGAACTATGTCTTCCTGAGCCTAATTTCATTAAGAAACTGTAACCAAAGGGAAAAGACGTGAAGCTTATTTCTTGGAAGGCTCTAACCTGAAAAGGGAGGGGCTCCACAGATGAGCAAGAATGACCACTCAGCACCAACTTCTTCAGGATAAATGTGTTTTCCTCTGGCGCGTAGTGCCCACAGTAAATATTTGTGGCATGAATGGTAGAATAAGTCAAAGAGTATATTTTTGTCTACTACTTTAGTTGAATATATCTTAAGAACAATATCTCATTACACTTTAAAATCCTCATATATCTTCTTTTTATTACCGTGTGAAGCATAGTGAAGGAAATGTCAATGAAAAATCTTATTTATTGTCTTAATTGTAAAGATTCATTGATTTATCAAATTATATGGAAGGAGGCAAGTTTTGACTAAATGAAATATAAATTAGTGCAAATCTCTAGCAATTATTACTTTAAGGTATGACAGACTTTCTCACATTGAGAAAGTGCTCAACATTTGAATATTCTTCTTTTTTTTTTTGGTGAGGAAGATCATCCCTGAGCTAACATCGGTTGCCAATACTCCTCTTTTTGCTGAGGAAGATTGGCCCTGGGCTAACATCTGTGCCCATCTTTCTCTACTTTATATGTGGGATGACTGCCATAGCATGGCTTGATAAGTGGTGTGTAGGTCCACACCCGGGATCCGAACCTGCAAACCCTGGGCCACGGAAGCAGAATGAGCAAACTTAACACTTAAGCCACTGGGCCGGCACCTGAATCTTCTTTTCTTTTTTAGGAAGTGATGGGGGATGTTAATAACAGAGGATGGGGAATAAGAGATGCTCTCCAAGTGCTAAGCTATCTTGTTAGGAAGTTTCAAAAAAAGAGAAACGGGTAAGCTATTGGCTAATGGGTTTGAATAATGGTTATTGGAAAATAAAGAATGTGCTATATGCTATTATCTAGCTATCTTTATCCATTTCCTCGCCTCCTTCCATGTCCTTGTCTCTTACCATTTTACAATCCACCCCTGCCTGTAAGCAGTTACATTTTCCATGGAGTAGAATTGACATAAGACCTCGAAGGCCAAGGTTCAGTGACTTCAGATACCGTGACTTCTCAGGAAGCCCAAAGACCTTATTTCCTTCCTAAGCTACTAACATATGCAAATTATGATGTAAACAGGAGGAAAAAAAATTTCCTAATCTCCCCACTCAAGTGAGCTATACGCTTTGAAATATACATGATAATGCACTGCAACATAGGTATGGGATCTTGAAAATAGTATCTATTTCTGATATTTCAATTCCTGTTTAACAAGCGGGCAAAATCATCTCCAAGGAGATAAAACTTGATTCTTAGAAAGTGAAAAATTTTTAGTCTTTTTGTTTACAAAGCACAGATAGACATACAGTAATTAGATATACAGTATTTCTGAGGAGGGTATTTCATGATGAGGGGATTAGGAAAAAATGTCTAAAAAGGCTTCTTAGGAGGGGAATAACGAAAAAAAAGTTAAGAAACACTATTGTATGTTGTGCTTTTAGTTCACTAAAGGTTTTTATCCTCTCCCAAGTTCTGGCTAATGGAACAAATGGTAGAGAACTAATAGCCTTAGGGGAATCAATTTGTTAAATAGTTGAACCAATGCAGGACTTCCAGATAAAAGTTTATCTGTAGAATGTTCCTAGATCTGGAACTGAAGTGAGGTTACTCCTATCTGTACTGAAGTTAATTTATTCCTACAAGATGGTCTAAACTTGAAAAAGAAAGAGAAAAAGTCTTGTCCTGGAGAGAAAATGGCTTAGGGAGAGCATGGTGGACCTGGACTCACTGTGTAGAAGCCAGCAAAGGGGCCTGTTGTACCTGAGACCAGACTGGTCATCAGCAAGGGGAAGCAGAGGGGTCTGCTTTGGGGGCCCAGTGGTCCCTCCTGCTAGCAAAATGGCTCAAGAGTATCAAGATTAGCTACTTTTCCAAAGACAGGTAGGTAGGGAGAAATAACACTGAAGTGTACCTTTCTTTGAAAATATGAGAAAAAGGTGGAGATTCTCTCTAACGTGTAGTATTAAAAATCAAAATGAATTCTGTCTACTAATTTTGCCTAATTTACCATTGATGAATAGATCTTTATTTTGGAGTTACATTTATAACTAAATGTAAATATTCATTAAACATGGAACATTTAAAATATCCTTTTCTATATTGTTCTCTAAATCTCTGAGGAAATATAAGATTTACTTTAAGTTGTTTTTCTAAACTAATTTTTAATTAAAATAAATTCTTTTATTCCATTTTGAAACTGAAATCATAATGGTTGACTATATTGAGATGACGAAAAAATACTCAGAAGAAAGAAAAGAAAAAAATTAAACAAAGGAATGAAAAGGAGATAAAATATATATTTATTATTTATATTTTTTAGTAATTCTTTCTAGCCTTAGTTTTCATTACTATTGAAAATGGAAACTCTAGACTAGTGCTACCCAGTAGAATTTTCTACTGCAATGAACATGATCTATATTGGCACTTTCTAATGTGGTAGCCACTAGCTCCATGGAGATATTGAGCATTGGAAGTGTGGCTGGTGGGACTGAGGAATTGCATTTACATTTTATTTAATTTCAGTTTAAATTTACATAGCTGCTTGGGGCTAGTGCCTACCACACTGGTCAATGCAACACCTAGAGTGTAAGGATGTTTGTAGATTTAAGTCTGATTTACACAAACTACTTAGTTTGAAATATTATAAGAAGAACACTGGTAAACTGTTGTGGATTTTCCTCCTTACATAGATTTAGGCTGGGTAATACCATGTCTTCTGCTAAGATAATTGTCAGTAGTGGCGCCCTGGCTCACAGTCCAAATAGAGAGGCTTCCCACAGATGTAGTTAATGAAAATGCATTGATTCATTGTGCCATTTCTTAAATAAAAACCCTAAATCCTATAAATCATTAAGCTTTATATTAAAGAATATTAGTATTGACATTATATTTAAATGAAACATGAAATTTAGAACAAAATGTTAGCAAATATACATTTCAAGATATAATTTGGCAACATGTTCATTATAATTTTCCTTATTCTCAATCATTACTTCTCTTAAGCTTAATTCTCAACAGGAACTGAATCAAAGGTGGCATTCAGTGACAAAACCTAGCAGCCAATTATTGAACACTGAAAAATATGCATATTTTCCACATCTACTAGAGGATTTAACATAAATACACACCTGACATGTACATGTATTTTATTTAGAAAATGAAACATACTTGCTTAGTCAAAGGCAAGTATATTTTTAGTTTTTATTTTTTTTCCAACTTTATTGAGATATAATTGACATATAACATTGTGTGAGTTTAAGGTGTATAACACGTTGATTTGATACATTTGTATTGCAAAATGATTACCACCATATCATTAGCTAACATCTCATCCTGTCATCTAGTTATCATTTGTTTTTTTGTGGTGAGAACAATTAAGATCTACTCTCTTAGCAACATTCAAGTGTAGAGTATTATTAGCTGTAATCACCATGCTGCACATTAGACCCCCAGAACTTGTTAATTTTATAAATGGAAGTTTGTACCCTTTGACCAATATCTCCCCCTTTCCCCTACCCACAAACTCCTGGTAACCACCACTCTATTGTATTTCCCTGAGTTTGGCCTTTTCAGATTCCACATATAAGTGGTATCATAGGGTATTGGTCTTTCTCTGTCTGACTTATTTCACTTAACATAATGCCCTCAAGATTCATCGAAATTGTCTTAAATGGCAGGATTTTCTTCTTTCTCATGGCTGAATAGTATTCCATTGTACATATATACCACATGTTCTTTATCCATTCATCCACTGATGGACACATAGGTCTTCATATCTTGGCTATTATGAATAAGGCCTCAGTGAACATGAAAGTGCAGATTCTCTATAAGAAACTGATTTAAATTCCTTTGAATATATACCCAGAAATGGGATTGCTGGATCAGATGGTAGTTCTAGTTTTAATTTTTTGAGGAACCTCCATACTGTTTTCCATAGTGGCTGCACTAATTCACATTCCCACCAACAGTGAACAAGTATTCTCTTTCCTCCACACCCTTGCCAACACTTGTTATCTCTAAAACAAGTATATTTTATTTTACTTAACTCTTGGAAAGAGTTAAATAGGTGTTTTATATGGTAGGAATGAAATTTTGCTTATAATAAAATGAAAATGCCATTGGCATGTTTATTGTCTTAAGAAATGATCACTTCCAACAGAATTTTACAGCAATTATAAAAGACTATCTTTTGAAGTCTAGATATAGTATGAGAGAAAATATTCACGTTAATTGGTCAAATATTAAATTGCTAACATATATTTTGTTAAGAATTGTAGATAATAGATTCAAAAGTATAAGTTTCAGCTTGTGATTAATCCTCTTGTTTTTCTCCAGTTTTCATTTTGTGATCTAATTATAGGTAATATTTATTAAGCATTTAAAATTATACGCCATGCTCTATGTTAAGTCCTAATTTTATAGACGTCGTCTCACTAATGCTTATATAAGAGCTATTACGCTATTATATAACAGCTATTATTATCAGAACTCACCATGGAGTAAACTGCTCTTCACAATAATTAACTCACCAAGGCTCACATAAACGGCAGATTGCCGAGCTGAGGTTTGGATCAGGCCCTGCCTCAGTCCAGAGCCCAGGGCTCGCATCTTAACCTCTGCACCAGCTGCCTCTTAAGAATTTTCCAAAATGTAATAGCACATGCCGGGAACAATAGGGACTCTGCAAACTAGTGATTATAAGGGAGGGGTCTGCTGATGTCTTGGGTAACACTGTGAGAGTATAACTTGATAATATCAAGGAAGAAGAAAGATTTGTATTGAGCCTAATTAAAATTTCAAGTGCTAATTTTCTTTCTTTTTGAGACTTAAAGTGTCCTAATGCATGAAAAGACACTGAACAAATTATTGCGTTGTGGCTATAATTAAGTTGGATTTATCTTCTGCACAAATAATAGCTTTCCTAGTTATTTATACTAAATCACCAGGAATTTCACAAGACTTAAGTGATCACTACTGAGATTGGAAAGACCACTCTATGGGCATTTTCATGGAACCACCTGCTCTGATATTATTCAGAAAGTGAAGCTTATCATTTCCATTTTATTGTAAATTGTTTCTTAGTGATCATTCATTATGACTCTGGGTAATAAATTAATAAGCTTAGGGACTGGGATGGGTGTGTCTCCTTAAATATAAATATCTATTCTTGTCACTTCAATACAAATGAGTAGTTTCAGAAATAAAAATATCAACATCTTTGTGTGTCCATATTTTGTTATATTCAGTAAAACTAAGAACAAAAAGAAATGACATATATGAAATACAACAGAAAACTACAATATTAACTATATTTTTATGGACATCTGTACAATAGCATCTTTTTTTCACTAAGTAGATATATTCAATTTTATTAAAAACCCATTTTTACGAAATGCTAAGTACACTAGATATGGCATTAATAGAAACTACAGCCTTAACCACATATTCATTTACACATGTGTCTAAGGAGCTATTGAAATCACCTAATGTATACCCTGCACTGTTTTATGCAGAGTAGTTTGACCAAGCAGGTAGAAGACATATTCCCTATCTGCAACAAGCTTACAATCTAGTAATAAACAAATGTCTAAGAAACACTCAAAGGAAAATTCCAAGTCAACGCATTAACAATTCAAACTTTGCCAATTACAACTTGCATAGCTCAATCAAAATGAAGCAGTGCTGCTGCTATTGTTTTAAAAATAAAATACTCCACAAAGACTCAAGTGAACTGGAAGGTTGAATAGAAGGAAGAAAAGTAAACTCCCTGGGAGCCTGAGTCATTTTAAATTGTGGGAGGTTTGCTTTAGAGGCTCTAAGCTCTCCATGCTGAAACAGAGCCAAGGAGCTTGTTTTCTTCCTCTCCCTCGCTCTTCTCTCTGCCTCGTATGCGGAAGGTGAAATCATAGGGGGAAACAATCACAAAGGAGAAGGGCTATTTTCTTTTCTCCTTTGGTAGTTCATCCTCTGATAGATGAAGGGGAAGAAAGTGAGTTTGAAGTTACAGCCTGCAGCAGGGAATAAAGCCCAGAGGAGTTTACTCCCAAAGAAATCTCAGAGATCAGTACCGTTCAAGTCTTGATAGCTCAGAACTGAAGCATCTGAAAGAAGGTAAGTGTGTCTCTCTGAACCAGAAAGAGAAGTAGTAGCAGATAATGAGAACCACAAATAAAAGTTTAGTGAGAAATTTTATTTAAGTTTTTAGTTAACTTAAAAGCTTTTTGTATAAGATGATACACTTGACTATTGAATGTTTAAGCTGACTTGATTTAGTAAAGGCTTAGTTTTGAAAAATGGAGAAGGCCTGCTTATCTCTCACACAGCACACAGACCAACCATTACAGTAACATAAATAGGCTTTGTCCTTCTCTTGGGGCTAGGACCAACGTACTTTTGTCAGCTGATGGATAGCACACCTCATGGCACCAAAAGTTCCCCAAATTATAAATTCTTCTTAAGCAAAATGTCTTGAAAACTAGTACTGAATAACTCAAGAAAGCTGAACTTCAGGCCCTCCGTATTAGTCTGCTAAGGCTGCTGTAACCAAATACCAGACTGGGTGGCTTAAATAACAAACATTTATTTTCTCATAGTTCTGGAGGCTGGAAGTCCAAGATCAGGGTGCCAGCAAATTCGGTTTCTGGTGAGACCTCTCCTCCTGGCTTGCAGACAGTCGCCATATTGCTGTGTCCTCAGGTGGTCTCTCCTCTGTGCACACGTGGTGAGAGAGAGAGATCTCTGGTGTCTCTTCCTCTTCTTATAAGGACACCAATCCTGTTGGAGTAGGCCCCATATGACCTCATTTGGCCTCAATTACTTCCTTAAAGGTCCTATCTTCAAATACAGTCACATTAGGGGTTAGGGCTTCAACATCTGAATTCTGGGGGGACACTGTTCCATAACATCTTCCATCTACCTGATGACACTGTGTTGCTGAGTTTACTTTGATGTGGCTGAGCCCAGGTAGACATGGGCAGCTTGTGGAGCTGCCTTCTCCTAGAGCCCTCTCTCTCCTTGGTCTTATCTCATAAAGTCTCTCTCTCAGTGTAGAGAACCTAAAATTTGACATACATCTGAGCACCTCACTATCCTCTCTCTCTCTCTCTTTCCTCCTCACAATCCCCAGTAAAAGGACTTTCTCTACATCATCTCTTCTGACTGTCTCTCCTCCTCCTCTTTCTGACTCTAGCTAAACTTTAATAATAGATAGCAGCTCCTTCTCCACACTATAAAAATATCTGTGAACTGAGTTCTTCAAAATTGGTTGTTGATGTGCTAGTGGGAAGAAAAAATTTATTTAAAAAATTTTCTCTCAAGTCTGTCAGTGAGGCTATTGCTTGCTGCATAATCCTATTTTGGAATAATAAAGTTAAGCCTTCTTAGGTAATACAAAATATATTTATGTGATTTATATGTGTGACTAGAATAAGAGAAATGATCACAAGAAGAAATAAAACATTTTATATGTGTACAAGTACAGTGGAACTTGCAATGCAAATCATTCTATTTTGCTGTAACAAGAAGAAAATGTTGTTCATTTCAGTTCTTGACCTCCATATATTGGGTAAGTGAGAGTGCTTATCAGCCTGCATTGATGCAGGGAGTCATTAAACCAAAGACAGCAAGTTGAATGACCTACAGAAAAACTCTTAAGCAGAAGTGTTGATTTTCTTCTTGTATAATCATCTTTGATTCCCAGTAAGGCTTAGAGATGATTAAAAGAAAAAGAAGGTAAGTATTGTTAGGACACTTATCTACCTTCTTAGCAAATTGTTGAAACTCACCGATCTGGATCTAGTGCTCAGATGAATTCAGAAGTTGGAAATCATTCCTTTCCTCCTAAGTTCTCACTAGGTGTCCAGAAACACTAATATTCCTGAAATTTTTCTTTGGGCATCAATTTTCACGTTTCATGAGCTCTCTCTGCTATGGGATCTTTAGTTATTGGAATCTTCCCCCAGATGACCCTTTAACAGAGAAGATACTCCTTAAGATAAGTTTCCTTATCATTTCTGGTTCCAATTAATGAACCAGAAGCATAAGAAGAAGACTCATATTTTCCTTTATTTATTCCATAAATATTTAATGAGTACCCATGTTCCAGGTATTGCTTTTATGTTCTGGAAACACACAATGACTAAACCACAAGACTATACTCTTAAGAAGCTCACTGTGTAGGGGGGATGACAGAGAAAGGAATAAATGATTCCCATTCAGTGATATGGGTGCCTGAGTAGAAATAATTATGAGGCACAGTGAGATAATAAAGGAGAGAGTAGGGAAAAGTCACCACAGAGGAGGTGACACTTGTGCTGACCTTAAAGGAGGAGTAGGAGTTTTCTGGTGTGCCGAAGAGAGGGAATAACACTCAAAATAGGCTACAGCATGTGCTAAGACAGAAAGTAGTGAAAAAGCATGCCTGTGAAATTGCAGCTTTATTTTAGTTATATTCTGCTTGACTCTAGGCAAAATCACAATAATTGTATCTTTGATAAATCTTTGTCACTTAATCTTTAAAAAATTGGAACAAGTAGCATATTTATATATTTTCATACATTGGTCTTTAAGGATGAAATTCATCTTTAAATTCAGAATGAAGTTCAGTTTTATCCAAATATTCTACAATATGTTTTCCTTTTACTTCAAAGATAAAAGCAGTTAAATGACGGTAATGCATCAAGAAGGAGAGGTTTATGTAGGTATGTCTTTATTATGGCACTCATTTTAATCTGTCTAGAAAAAGACAGTTTCAGGGAGATGTATTCTAGTCCGATGTAGTCATGGTTTGATAGCTGTGGGAAGAAGACATTTCTGCCCGAGTTTTCCCACTCACCCTCTAGCACTCCTCTAGAGAAGAGGAGCAGCTGCTCTGATACATAAATCCAAGACACTCCACTTCTTTCACCAGGGGTGAGATGGCTTTAAGTTAAAAATACATGTTAGTCCAGAAATATTCTCCTCTCTGTTCTTTATATTTTATGTGGCTGGTTAGAGAATTCACTGACAGACTCAACTGCTCTCTCTTCAAGTCTTTCACCTAACAGCTTATGTGATGGTCAGATCTTCCCAAGATATAGATTTGAATGGGGCCTGGGGCAGTGTGGCCAAAGTCACAGAACCTCTGCCAGAAATCTGCCTTTGTGGTCATTGGTCACTGACTCCATCATTGCTAAAGTGGTACTTTGTTTTCCACTGGGCTAGGTTTCCTTTTATAGAGCTACCTTGGGAAACCAGTAGGAAGAAGGGAGAGGAAGGAATGATTGACAGGTTTTAGGTATTTTTATATTATTGGATATAATACCACCAAATACTATTAAAAGCATGCTCTCAATTCCTACCTTTTTGGCACAGTCTTAGCAGGCTGGACAGTGAACTAACGCAAGTAGCGTTTGGGAACTAAAACTGCGTATAGAGGGCTCAGAGCAATGCTGGGTCAGCAAGTACTGGGCTGCATCTGATGTAACAAAAGAAGAAATTCATTTTGAGGCTAGGGAAAATATATCTGGTATTTGCTGAGGTTTGGGTAAATAAAAACTCATGTACTATTGTGGGTATGTTACTTCATGTAATTGTTTAAGTGCATAATTAGCTATTAAAAATTGGATACACAAACCCATTAACCCAGAAATTCCCATCTGAGGAATTTATCCTTCAAATGTACTTGCACAAACAGTTAAATATTTATGTTTGAGGATCTTTATTGCAGCCCTGTTTGCAAAATTGGAAACAACCCAGATGACCACAATAAAGAACTGGTTAAAAATGGGACAATAATTTATGGTACATTGTACAATAGGATATCAAACATACGTTGAAAAGAATGGTATTTATGTGATCACATTTATCATCCAGAAACTCATGATTAAATAAAAGACAAAGTACTAAACACTATATATAATATATCCCTGTTTATTTAACAACAAAAGTATATGTATGCTTGCACATTCACAGAAGCTCCAAGAAAAACACTTCTCCCAAACACACAATATTGCTAATTGTAGTTGCACTTGAGGAATGGATGGGGTACACGTGTATGTATTTTTTAAAAATTATGTGCATGCACTACTTTTATGATAAAATAGTTTTAAGAGCTAAGTAAGATAGGATACAAATTATAATAAAAGCATAAGACATAACATTATACAGATATGTTTAACTACTTTTCCTTGAAGCACTTTCTTTACTTGTCTTCCATGACATCACTCCTAAGTGAGGTATATTTCTCCTAAGTCCCTGGTCTTTCCTGATTCTTCTCTTCCACCCTCTCTTAAAGATTTGTATTGGACCTATTCTCCTCTCACCATACAGATTTTCTCCAGATAAACTTATCTGCCCCACTCCCTCTAGTTTCACTTATCATCTCTATGCTGATGACTTGCAGATCTATTTCTCAGCACAAACACATTTTCTTAGCTGCAGATCAATAAATCTAATTACCTTCAAAAATCTGTCTCACACTCAACATGCACAAGACAAAACCATCCTCTTATCCTCAAATGGTCCTGTCCTTCTCCAATATTTTTCTTCTCAGTAAATGTCACCAGTCAAAGGCCACCAGGGGACACTTGTAGTCAAAAAAATTTGAGTTTATTTTTTGCTGCAGCAAGGGAACCTGCTCACACAGGGACTGTGGGGCGCCTCAGTGATAAATAAATGGCAAGCAACAGGAGCACATGAGGAAGCCATTTGGGGTAACACTAATTTGGCCTGAGTTTGTTTTTCCAAAAGGGCCTGTTGCCTTTGAACATGCATTGTGTATCTGCTTTAAGCAATTAATATGTCCCAAAGAGAAGAATAAATGCCCTAAGATAAGGATGCAACTTCCCCACAATGGCATTTCCTTAAGGACAAGCATTTCTCCCTAGGCTAGGATTTGATTGCTTCGCTCATCCTGTGACCACCCAACTCGAGACAACAGACTTGCTACCTGCCACGCGCATCGAGACAGCAGACCTGCTACTCACTGTGTCCATCAATAGCTATGCTGACAGGGCAACCTGACAGGGAGATCTTGTGACTATTGTCATTGTGACATTGCAATCATATGTGATACATGCTCTTTGATGGTATATAACCGCTCTGTACACACCACTTTTTTGGTGCCCTTCCTTCCTTAGAGAAGGAAGGCCCCGGGCTATATGATCCTCAAAAGTTGGCTCATAATAAACTCCCCCTAATTTTGATTTATAGATTGATTATGGATTATTTGTGTACACATCAATAAGAGTGTGCTGGGGGGGATTGATATAGAAGATGGGCTTGTGTTAGGTGCTTTTGGAGCCAGTTCACAGAAGTTGGGATTGGCTCTGGATTGGGTGTATTTATTAGGGGAAATTCTATAATGGGGTATCTTAATACTTTTTATCTATTAGGCAGATGAATGGAGCAAGGTGAATACTGTGGTTGGTAGACAAGCAGCAATCATGTTTGCTGGAAGAGGGTAATTGGTCATTTTTGAGGTTTGTATTGTCAAATGACAAACTAAAACAATTTAGTAATGAATTTGATGTCCTTTATTCAAGGGAAAACAATCCATGGATTGGGGGAATACAGTACCTCACAAACAGTGGAGCGCTCTTCCCAAGGGATTTGGGGCAAGAGCAAGTTTTATAGAGCAGTAGAAGAAGCAACGTGGAAATGGCATGATTGGCTAGAAGTTTGGGGATTTCCTTATAAGACTAGCAGGTGCTATTTTCTAGGGTAAGGTAGGTGCGGGGGATCAGAATTTGCCAAAATTCTGCCAAAAATGTGACTCTTTGGCTTGATTATTTTTAAGAACAAAGACTCCGAAAGAACCTTTGACCTTCCCCCTAACTGCCTAAAAGAATTTAAGATAGAAGGCCTGTCCCAGGAAGGAGCTATCACCGTAAGATAACTATAGTATAATATAAACTAGGTGTGGTTGACAGGAAGGCACCAGCAAGCCCATTTTTATCAAAGTTCTCTCTCTGGGTCTCATTGTCTATAGATGGCCAGCAAACATTTGTTTACCAAACATTTGCTTTTCCATCTGCGTGTGAATTGCCTTCCTCCCCTTTGAAGTCCCAAATCACTACTCCCAACATCCTCCTTTGTCCTTAGCTGAAAATGGTATTTAAGGTAGTACCTTCCACCCTTTTGGCAAGTTACTAAGTTTTCCTGGGTTTCTCCCATGTATACATGTTTATTAAACTCCGTTTGATTTTCTCTTGTTATTCTGTCTCATGTAAATTTAATTCTTAGACCAGCCAGAAGGACCTAGAGGGTAGAGGCCTAGTTCTTCCCCTTACATAGGCTAGCCAAAGCTGAGTTGGAGGATTATGATTGGTGCACATAAGGATTTCTTGACAGATGTTTCCCATAAGTGCAGGCTGACTTAGATTTAGATTTGTGACATGGGCTGTTCCATTGTGGTGGCCTTCATTTTGTGGGTCCTGATATATCCGTTAACTTTATCAGCATGGTGTTTTTATTTTATTTGTTCTCAGTCATGATTACAAAGGGTCTTGTTTTGCCTTGCAACATCATGATCACAGAATGAACTTGTCTGATGTTGTGCAATTGTTTATGTTCAGCAGGAGAACACCATGGCCAGCTACTTGGCAACAGTAACAGAGCTGCTAATTCTTTTCTCAATCATAGATCTAGTGGCCCAAGCCAGAAACCTGGGTGTCATCCTTGAATACTTTATCTTTACCCAACATATTCAGCCAATTAGCAAGCTCTCTTGATTGTTCTAAATAACTCTAAAATCCAACATCTTCTTTTTTCCACTCTGCCACAATCATCTCTCACTTTTTCTACTGTGTTAGAATTCTCAGTGCCTCCATTTTACTCCTTCCTTGCTGATTTTATTGATTTCTTTCAGAATGTCATTTCCTTTTAAACATATTGTTCCTTTAAAACAGTACTTCTCAACCTTGGCTGCCAATTAGGATCACCTTAGGAGGCTTTAAGAATATGACAGCACTCCCTCTCTTCAGAGGAAAGAATTGTACTAATGTTTAATTACATGCATTTTATGTAGCCATATCTTCTAAGTAAGCAGGCCTTATCGCCTAACTAAACTTTGAAGGGAACCATGACTAGCTGGAAGGGGGCTAGTGGAATGGAAGAGAGAGATCTGTGAGGGACAAAAAGATGAGATGGAGATGAAGACTGAGAAATCCCGCAAACAATTTATGGGGAGTGTGATATTGTGAATAATAATAAGAAATATACATTTGGTCTTAAATCCCTGGCACAGAGCTCCCAAACCCTTGAAATTTCCTGAGTGATGAGAGCAATGGGACCATCTTTTGTCATAATATTTCATCTCTTATCTTCAGTTCTTGAAATCCCTTCAGAGCCATTAAAGATGAAATGAGAGTCTTGTTATTCATAACAAGACCCCTTCCACCACAACTGGGTTTATGTTAATGAAGTGACTTTTAGAAAGCACCTAAAAGACTTGGGGGCTGGTCATCAGGGAATTAGAGGGTTGGAACTTTTCCCATTCCCCCTACCATGACCTCCAAGAGGGGAGAGGGGCTGGAGATTGAATTTCAATCACCAATGGCCAATGATTGAATCAATCATGCCTACATGATGAAGCCTCCATAAAGACCCAAAAGGGTGGGACAGCTTCTGAGTCAGTGAATACGTGGAGGTGCTGGGAGAGTAGCACACTCAGAGAGAGCATGGAAGCTCCATGCCCTTTCCCCTCACCTTGCCCTATGCAGCTTTTCCATCTTGCTGTTCCTGAATTATATCCTTTTATAATAAACTGATAATTTCATGAGTAAAATGTTTCTCTGAGTTCTGTGAGACACTCTGGCAAATTAATTGAATCCAAGGAGGGCCATTGTTGGAACCTCCATGTATAGCCAGTAGGTCAGAAGCACAGGTGACAACCTGGGATTGCAACTGGTGTCTGAAGTGTGTGTCAGGGGGCAGTCTTGTCGGACTGAGCCCTTAACCTGTGGAATCTGAGGCTATCTCTGGATAAATAGTGTCAGAATTGAGTTGAATTGTAGGACATCCAATGTCTGAGAATTGTTTGGTGGTATGGGGAAAACCACCCCCCTCCACATTGGAATTGGTGACCAGAACCTGTTAGAGAGAAACAAAAGGTAGCTGGACTACAAAGGAACATCAAATTGGCTCATGACTGTGGCTGAATGTTGTGGCTCTGAGAACCTAAGCCAAGAAATTTACCTCTCAGGAAGGGACTTCTTTTGGAAGATGAGAAGAAAAGCATATCCCCATGGCTCTAGTGAAGCTACATCTTGTCGTCCAGGGAAGATGCACTCCAAAGATTCAGCAGCCAATATTAGCCTTTATGGTGGCTCTCAGTGCTAGCATTTGGCAGAGAAAGCATGTTCGTTCCTCTCAGTAGTCCTCTGTGAAGCAAAATTTGTTGGGTAGTGAGGACAACTGTGGTTCAACAACCATGGCTAAGCACCATCTGCTCTTTGATGCTTGTATTTCTATGTGTGAGGCTGGAGAAAGATGAGATCATTTTATTTATATTCTCTTGATAATCTTTTCCTTGGCTAGTGGCTTAGGAATGTTGAGGAGAAAAAAATTTTTCTCTACCCTTCAAAAGTTCTTTAGCCTGTCCAATAATCAAATCAATACGAGACAGATTAACCTGAGAAAAATTTAATTTCATATGTACAGGAACCCCATATACATGAGAGGTTCAAAGACAGAAAGGTAAAATGAGGTATATATACCATCTTGAGCTAAGGAGTGGGATTGGGGCCTGGGCCTTCAAAGAGGAGGAGGGCATTTCACAAGACCATAAGAAGAAGAGCAGATGTTTGGTAATTAGATGTTTACCCTGATGGGTCACTCAGATAAAATTTATCTCTGGTAATAATTCTCGCTGTGGGAAAGACCCCCAATTAAATTCTTCTTGGTAGTTAAGGGGGGGTGGAAATTTCTCTTGAGACCTCAGAGTCTAGATTGCCTTTAGCTCAAAATAGTCCACATGCCAAAATGGCACATCTTAAGGAGAACTTTTCTGAACCCCTTCATTTGCATTGGCTGGAACTTCCCTGGAATTTTCACACATTAATAGCTGAGCTACTGACTGTGGAGAGAAGAATCGGGTTAGTAGCTGATGGTAAGAAATCTGAAAACAGAGAAAAGAACAAATATTAGAATGAGGATGAGCAAACAGAAAAGAACAAATCAAAGCACATATTCCCACACCCCGTTAAACCAGTCTCCCAAGCCTGGGAATAGATCAGTCCAATGAAATGGCTGTGCTTCATTTATCTGATGGAAAAATGTTGAGCCTCTCTTTTAACAGATGCAAATTAGATACTATTTGTCCTATTTGACTTATATAGAAGCAATGTTTTTCACCAATGATTGCACAAGCTCCTCTTTCTTGGGTAGTCAGTGTATCTAGGGAATGATGATTTTGGAGTGCAACAGAGACTAAGCTGTTAGCTTCTGACTGGAGTATTCCCAAAGTTTGCATAGTGGTGTTGAACTCTTGTTCTATTACCATGGAAAGATTTAGGATTGTCCTTTCCAATTTATATATTAAGTTCCAAATCTTGGGAATAAGATCCTCAACACTGAAAAGAACTTGGAGGTATGATACACAAGTGGATTTTCTATGACTTTTCATCCAATATGTTTATTTGGCAGGACTTTATGAACAATGAAGCCCACGTTTGTAATTTGGCTGGCATTTAACGTGGAGTATTTGGTGACAGAAGGAGTCAGGTATCCAACTCATCATCATCCTGACCGTTTAGGTGGGAACCCTTTACATACTTTGTTGCCACATAAAGTAAGAAGACCAGTGTGGTTTACAGACAGGGTTAGATTGGAACCTGTAATTCCCAGGGTCTGGAGCAGTCCACATCCTTTGCCACTGGTATCGTTAGCATCCACACACCTCCATTTTCCATGTGTTCCTGTCAATCTGTAAGAGTAGAACGGATTGAAAAATAACTGATAAAGGAGGGCAGTAGTCTGGTTTTGGAAGCTATAAATCTTGGTTTGGTTACCTGGCCAAGTTAGTGCAGATTTGTGGTCAACCCATATACAGTTTGTGGTATTGGGCAATGTAATCAGTGGAGCAGCTATGATACCCCACGTCACACAGGAGTGGCCTATGAACCACCCAACACATTTGGTGATTGGGCAAATGTTTGGGCCATAAAAGGTAGTGCTAATTCACTTACAATTTACCTGAGAGGTTTGAATATGCCACTTGATGGAATTAAACCACAGAGTTTGATTGCAATATTGCCCTAGTGTGTCACCCAGGAAAGGTCTAATCTCATGCTTGTTTTCAACGCAGAGGAAAAAATTCCCACCCAATATCTTTACCTGTGCAAGGGATAGTCCTTGAGCTTCCATGGAGAGTTTCCCTGGTCCTAATGACTCACCAGAAGGGGAGGCAGAGCGATGTTTTTCTAATTGTGGATACCATACCTCTGTTATTCATCCATCTTTCACAGTTAGTCCACCAGGTGTTCATGTTGGCAGTACCGAAGACCAGTTCAAGTTCTTTTGCCCTATCTCGATGTTGACATAACCATAAATCAGGTTGATTAGTTAGCGTGGCCAGGGTTTGGTAAACTGGCATAAAGTGGTGTTTGGTCTCTGCCCAACCTATTGAAAAAGTAAGGGTTAATGAGAGCAAGACACAAGTTGAAAGAGAGCCCACATTGGAGACTCAGAGAGAAGAAAGTAGGATAGACAGAGACCAGCATTCTCCAGTCAGCCTTATAACAATTGTGGGAAAGAAAATGTTCATTAAAAGGGATTTTTTTTGGAAGGGTAGTGTCTTAAAAGGGGGGAAAGGGCAATAGGTGAAAGCAAAGTTTCTTGATCCGTGAAATTGGGAAAAGCTGTCTACTTTGAGATGCTGTCTGCTTCTGGGGCCTGGGAATTGACCCTGGACATCTTTAGTTTGAAGTCACCTGTATGGATTGTCTCCCAATTTTCTTGAGAGTGATGATCTGGGTCTATTTTGGTGTGGCTTGTGTGAATCCAGGGAGATTTTCCTTTTATTTTGATGGCCGTGTAGGTGGTTAGCAGTACCTCATAAGGTCCTTTCCATCGAGGTAACAGCATGTGTTTTCTTCTAAAGACCTTAATGTACACTCAGTCTTCTGGTCAAAAAGTATGGCAAACCTTGTCAGTCAGTGGGGGCCACACCTCTTTTACCTGTCGCTGATATACTTCAAGCATACTGGTTAGTTCTTGAATATAGTCAGTCGTAGCAGCAAACTTTCACTTCAGTTCCCATAAGGCTCACTTAATCCAGGAATAGAAGGTCTAGAGATGCCAATAGGCATTAGATGACCAAGCACTATCTCAAAAGGGGTCAATCTGTGCCTCCTATTTTGAGTATTTGGGATTTGACAAGGGCCAAAGGTAATGCTTCTGGCCATTTAGGTCCAGTTTCTTGACAGATCTTTCCTAAAGTCTTTTTTATATCTAGATTTTTACATTTCACTTCCTCTGATGATTGAGGATGATATGGAGTATGAAATTTTACTGTCTACCCCAGAGTCTTTGCAAGTAAGTGGTTTATCTCTGCTGTAAAATGAGTTCCTTGGTCTGATTCAATCCATAAAGGAATGCCCAAATGAGGAATAATCTCAGCTATTAATTTCTTTACCACTATTATAGGGTCAATTCATCTAGTTGGATGGCATTTGGTCCATCTGCTAAACAAGTAGACAATAACCAAACAGTGAGAATAACCTCAAGCTGGGGGCGAATCTATAAAATCCGTTTGGAGTGCTGCAAAGGGCAGTGTGGGTCTAGAAGGACTTCCTGAGATATATTGATTTCTTCCAGAAATTTGATGAGATTTGGAAGCGCTACACTGGGAAATAATTGGATCAGAAATTTTATGGATGCCAAGGCAGAATGAATTGTCTTTTAGTTCCTTAACTATCTCCCATCTGCACATATGTCCCATTGGTGTGAGATAAGTGCAAGCCATAAGGTCAAAAGAAAAGGGACTACAGGAAGTCCATTAGGCCCAATGTGTAATCCATCTGATAACTGTTTGGCATCTTTTTGTATCCATTTGTCTTTTTCAGATTGTGGGGCATTTGCCTGACAGTTAATAGTATCAGTCAGGGATAAAAGCAGGTTTAAAAATTTGGTGGAAAAAGGATAAGGGGGTCCATTTTGAGCTGCATGTTTAGCAGCCTTGTCAGCTCTATCATTTCCTAAAATAGTATCAATCTCCTTAGTATGGGCCGAACAATGAACAATGGCAATTTTAGAAGGGAGGTGAATCACTTATAAAAGGGCAGTGATTATATGCCCATTAACAATAGAAGAAGTTAAGAATCCATGGGATTTCCAAATTGTGCCGACAGCATGGCAGACTCTAAAATCATATCTGGAGTCTGTATAAATAGTGGCAGTTTTCCCTTTCATCAATGTGCAAGCTCTAGTAAGAGCTACGAATTCAGTAGCTTGAGCTGATTTTACAGTGAGCAAAGACTATGCCTCAAGTGTTTCATATGGGGAAACTATGGTATAACCAGTTATTATGTTTCCTCAGAAATTTCATTTACAGGAGCCATCACAAAATAGAAGTAAGTCTGGTTGTCCAAAGGAGTGACTAGGAGATTCTCTCGTGGCTCTGAGACCATGTCTATAGTTGCAAAGATATCATGTGGAATGCGTGGGGCTCTCCATCATCAGGGAGGGGTAATAAAGTAGCTGGATTTAAAGTGTTACGATGATGGAAGATGATGGAAGGGTTAGTCAAAAGAGACTGTTTATAAGTGGTCTTTGCCTTTTAGAGAGGTGCTGCATCCTATGAACTTGCAAAGTAGCAGACACAGCACGGGGAACACAGAGATGAATGGGCGATCCTAATGCAAGAGTACTGGCTTTATCAGTCAGGGTGGCAGCTGCAGCCACTGCACACAACCATGGAGGCGTACCTGATGCCGCAGGGTCTAGTTAGCATGAGAACTGCTATAGGACGTATCTGAGAGGAAAAATATTGTTCTAGAATGCCTGCAGCAATTCTGTTATTTTCATGGCAGTATAGGTGAAAAGGTTTGTGAAAATTAGATAAACTGAGAGCTAGGGGTGTCGACGAAGCTAATGTTAAGGCTTCAGAGGAGGTTAATGCCTCTGAAGGCCAGGAAATGGGGTCTGGGGTGGTGTCTGGGAGGAGGGCATACAGAGGTTTAGCAAGGGCAGCAAAATTAGGAATCCATCGGTGGTATTAGCCATAGGCAGCTACCCCTAGAAATTTACATAACTCTTTTTTCATTTTGGGAAGAGGGATGGACAAAATTGACTCAAGGCATTTTGGGGCGAGCTTTTGAATGTCTTGAGATATCTCCTGTTCTGAGTAGTAAACAGTTGTTTGCATCCATTGAAGTTTAGATCTGGAGGCTTTGTGGCCTCGTTCAGCCAGTGCCTTCAGGAGAATGAGAGAGTCTGTAAGAGCTCCCAGTTAGTTTGATTACAGAGTAAAAGGTCATCAACATACCGAACAAGTGTGGAGCCTTGGCTAAAGGCTGTAGACTCCAAGTCTGCTTTAAGGATTTGGGAAAATATTGAGGGAAACTCACAATATCCCTAAGGTATGTGAGTCCATGTTAACTGTCTCCTCCTAAATGTGAAAAGAAATTGTGAGTCTGGATGCAATGGGATTGAAAAGAAAGCTGAGCAGAGGTCAACTACTGTAAACCAGGCTGCATCAGTAGGAAGTGAGATAATAATAATGGCTGGATTATTGACCATGTGGTGGCGAGGAATTGCAGAAAAGTTTATGGCTCTCAGATCTTGTACAAATCCATAGATTTGGTTCCCATCTGAATCAAATTTCCCTTCTTTCTTTACTGGTAAGATTGGAGTGCTACAGAGTGAGGAAGTAAAGACAAGTAACAGAGAGTTTATTATAGTTCAGTTCCTCGCTCTGCATCTTGAGGAAGAGGATATTGGACTACTGATGGGAAGGTTCATTTGTCTTCCAAGCAATGCGCACAGGCTCTGCACTCAGTAACAATCCAACTTCATTTGTTTGTGAAGCCTAGAGACTAACTGGGACATCTTTTAAAGACTCATCCTCTTCAGAGGAATTTAAATTGAGATAAGCTTCCAGTAACGAAAGTAGGAAATTTGGGGTTTAGTTTGAGGTTATGGAAATAAAAATACCTTTCTCACTACATTTTATAGTGGCATTAAATTTACGTAAATTTCTACCAAAAAGGTTTGCCAGCAAGGAGATGGAAACTAGAAAGGCATGATGGCTCTTAAGAGGTCTTAAGGATATTGGGGTGGGCTGAGATATGGGCAATGAAGTGAGTTTCCCAGAGACTCCAACATCTGGAATAGAATGACAGGTGACAAGTAGAGATAAATCATCTGAGTGGATGGTAGAGAAAGTCACACCAGTGTAAATTAAGAAATCCAGTTTCTGATCCTCTACTTTAAGTTTAATAGTTGGTTCTGGGGTGCGACTGAGGATTGGTTGACCTTGTCAATTGAAGGGGAATTGTCCCACATGATGGGTTCTAGGGAGATTGCTTCTTAAACTTCCTTTTCTCTTAAGTGCAGCACAATTTTTCTTCCAATGTCCTGGCTTCTTGTATACCTGCAATTGTCTGGAGGCAAATAGGAAGGGCTCTGAGTGGACTTTAAGGAATTCTCAGCGTCTTGCTTTTGCCTTTCTAGAGATTTAAGTTGTAGAGCAAAAGTTGTTGCTTTTAACTCTTTTTTCCTGCTGCATTCCTGCAAGCTATTTTCAAAGAATTGAGTGACGGCCTCCATTATGACACTTAATGATTGGCTGGACCACCTGACCATGCAATTTTGAATTTGTTTTTTTAGGTCAGGGAGAAAATTTAACACTAGAAGAGAAATTAAAATGTTCTTATCTTTGAGGTCTTACGGGTTTAATGCAGCATGCCTTTGAAAAGTGTGTAAAACACTCAACAAAAGCCTTTGGATATTCTCCTCTTTCTGGGTGCATAATTCCACCTTAGACCAAATCACTTTGGGGGGAAGGCCTCTAAGATTGCTCCTATCAAATCTTGAATATCAGCCTCCAACTGAGCCATTTCCTGGTATTTGCAGGAGATCCTGGGAGAATTTCTGGCCATCTGTTTCCCCTGTGAGGGGGCTTTTCTCCACAGGGTGCCTGGCTTGTTTGATAAATATTGTATAATCATGGGTGGGAAGAACATCCTTTAGCAGCCAATCAAGTTCTCTATGAGTAGGATTGTGAATGGCCACTAATTTTTCTAATTCCTCTCTGAATTTGGCAGGATCTTCTGAGAGTAGAGGAAAAAGAGCTTTGTAATTTAAAAGATCTGCTGCTCTCCAGGGCACATGAATTCTTTGCAGTGGGGATCCAGGATACATCCACAAAGGACATTGCATAGGGATGTCTGAAGCTGGCAGAGCCTGTTTGCAGAGCCCTAGAAAGTAAGAGAAACTATAAGGGACTGACTTTACTTCCTGGTTTTCAGCATTTACATGAGTAACCTGACTCCAGGCTTGTAGATCAGACCCGAGTGCTCTCTATAAATCTTATAAAGAGAGGGAAGTTAAAACAGGCAGCTAATTGTTTAAGGGTTTTTCTGGGGGAAGTTGGAGGAGTTTTACGATCTAAGGGAATTGGCTGGGGATATGAAGCTGGGTTTTTAGAAGAGGGGTTTAGACCAGAGGTCCAGAGATCCAAAAGATTTTCTGGACGGTCAAGGACAGGGAGTAGGGTTTTTAGAAAAGGGGTTTAGATCAGAGGTCCAGAGATCCAAAAGATTTTCTGGACGGTCAAGGACAGGGAGTAGGGGATCAAGGGGTATAAAGGAGGGAGAAGAAGGGAAATTTACATTAGATGAGGTTTTAAACTTTTGTTCTAAGTCCAATTTTTGTTCTTTTCACCTTATTAAGAGAATCTCTGAGGCTAGCTGTGATTCTCTTTGCTTCTTCTTTTCAATTTGATTTTCTCATAGGTACCAAGGAGACAGCTACTTAGGGGGAAGTTCTCTAAAATTTTTTCAAATATAGGAGTTTTTCCAATTCAAAGAATCCATCATCTGGCCACTGATGAGTAGGATCTTCATTAGTATATTTATTCCAATAGCAACTCAATCCTATAAGCCTTTTTTGGAAAGACCACAGGTAAGTTACCAGGTTTAGAATAAATCTTTACCATGGACACAAGAGGCATCACTGGAGTAGATGCAGATGTCATAGCCCCCATGATTCAAAAAGTTCACTCCCAAAGATAGTCTAATAAAGTAAAATCCTTCATTGAAAGCAACAAAGGTTGAGACAACAAAGGCCCCCTATGGACTGAGACTCCCTTATGACAAACTCCCCTGAAAGCTGGCATGGCTGGACAAAGAGATTCTTAGAACCCCAGGCTATTTAACTGGCCACCAGCTGAACCGCAGCAAGTTCACATTCCAAATGGTGGAGACCAGAGACAGTATTCTCACTGGTCAAATAGCCAAATTCTCAGGACAGAGAACAATACAGGAGGCAGACACAAAGAAAAACAATGACCATCTCTGGGAAGAAAATGATCAGTACAAGACATGAATACTCATACCAAATAAGCAGGGTTGCTAACTCAAAGAACTAGTTTCACAGAAATTTTCTCCTGCTAATCTAAATATAGGAAAGAAAAAAAAAAAACGACTTACCACTCTGCTTCCACTGGACACTGCAGGTAGAGATATGGGAGTCTGACATGGTAAGAATTCTTACCTTTTGCCAACTCTTGTCAGAGGTCCCAGAATCTTTCTATTGCCGTAGCTGCGGGATGAACAGTGCCCAGCCAGTGAGGTCTCCTGGCTGGCTTGACGAAACTGTTGGGGAGAAAAACATTTTCCTCTATCAAAAGTTCTTTTGGCTCTTCTAATATTCAAATCAACATGAGATAGATTAACAGGAGAAAAACAGATTTAATTTTATATGTACGGGGACTTTATATACACAGGACATTCAAAGACAGAAAAGTAAAATGAAGTATAAATGCCATCCTGAACTAAGGAATGGAATAAGGGCCTGGGGCTTTAAAAGGGAGGAGGGCAATTCACAGGATGATAAGAAGAAGAGCAGATGTTTTGTAATTAGATATTTTTCCGGCCTTACAGAGGAGTTACTCAGCTAAAATTTATCTCTGGCAGTATTCTGAGAAATACCCCCAATTTAAATTCTTCTAGGTAGTGAAGGGAGGGGCGGAAGTTTCTCTTGAGCTCGTAGGGTCTCAATTGCCTTTAGCTCAAAGTTATCCACATGCCAAAGTGACACACCTTGGGGATGCTTGTTCTGAATCCCTTCAGGAAAAATTGTTTATATTTTATGGTCTTCATAGTATAAAAATTCTGATAATATTTTGATTTGATATTTATTGAATGAAAACAAAAGGCCAAGCACACAGGTCTGAGGATATTGTGGTGTCAACTCTAAATTATTTTTCCACAGTCAGCCCTTGAAAAAAGGCCACCACCACCCTAAATAACGACCTTTTCTCCTTCGTTTTCAATAGATTACCTTATGTTTTTTCATAAGAAGTTGAAACTGTAGGGAGACAATGATTTCCTTCTCCACTCTTTTCTAAGTTCTCTCTAACTTCATTCATTAACCTTTCCTCTTTGCATTTCATAGAAAAAATGTTATTTTTAGCTTTACAAGAATAATCTCTCTATTTGTAATCTTGAACCCACTCTCTAGAGCAAGTTTCAGTAAACATTTTTTTGTAAAGTGCCGGATAGTTAATATTTTAGGCTTTGTGATCTCTGAATTTTCCTCCTCTTCTTTCTTTACAACCCTTGAAAACGAGCCTCAAACAAACAAGCCCTGGGCTGGATTTGGCCCATAGCAGTTTCTAATTCCTGTCCTAGACCTTTGCCATACCCATTTTTCCCTTTTCTCTCTGTTACAATTATTTTCTTGTCCCATTGACTCCTCTTAGCACTCCTTCTCCATTCCAACCCATCACCAAGTCCTGTTAATCCCAAAACCTAAATACCTAAATACCTAAAAACCTAATCCCTGCCTACTCCTTCTGATCAATTCCCACTACCATAATTTTCATAACCCTTATCTAGAATAGCTTCTTTGACCCCAAACCCAGTGAATCCTGACTCATTCTTCAAGACTCAGTTGCTGGGCCACCTCTTCCTCCTCCCCCTCTGCCAGACACTTGACTTTTCCTACTTCTGCGCTCTGTAGCTCTGTACCTTACTTGCATCCCTGTTATTATTATTTATTTATGTGAGCCTTATATCTTTTCTTCTTTAGACTATGAACTCTTGAGCCTTGTTTTATTCATTTTTGTATCTTCTGTACATGTCTGAATAACAGTAGAGGTATAGTAAATGTTTATTTAAAACATTGGAAAAATAGAAAAGGAGAACATTTTCCATCTCTCCATTTGTGTTACTATTTCTATTATTATGATGAAAGAATGAAGGGTAGGAGAATTTGACAGAAACTAGTGCCAAGTAAATTAATTGTCTCAAAAAACCCCTTTAAATTTCATTTTAAGGGTGACAATTTCATTTTAAGGTCTCTCTTTCTAGGTTGTTTCTACCTCTAGCTCTGCTTCTAACAGAAAGGACAGGATATGTGCTTTTCAAATAATACACCATTATCACCTATTATCAATCATGTTGAGAGTGAGAAGAAAAAATAAGGGAGAGAATAATGTTAATTTTGTTAGAGATGAGGAAAATATATTCCAAATAAGGATGAATGGAGTCTTATCTTCCAAGGTTTAAGCATATACTTAGACATCCAGTCTTTTGGTTATTTATTTAACAAGTGCTATTAAGCAGTTATGTGCTCAGAACTGCCTTGAGAGTTTAGCACTGATGAGGACTGGGCAAGATTCTTTCTTTTCATAATATACCTGCTTCTCAGAATTCATAATACCAGTCTGTTTTTTTGCCTTATAGTTTGCAGGAGCCATCAAAGACAAATGAATATGCTTAAAGCATGCTTGAAATAACCATAAATGGATCCTAGTATCTCTCTTTCCTGCTAGCAATTTCTTCTTTGTGGCATAAAGAGTTTAAAAAGTAGGAACAAAATTTTCTTGTCTTGATAAAAAGAAATGGACAGTAAAAAAAGATTTCAGTGTGAAATTTTACTTACAGGCTTATGCTTTTATCATTGGGGAATTAGCTACATAGAGATTCTCCCTCATCCCCACTCTCCCAGATCATGAGGGAAGGGTACTAAAAAATAACCCATAACTTGTCTTAAAAACAAACAAACAAACCAAAACACCAGTAGAGCATGGTGTTCCAACGCCTTGGAACGGATTAGGATAAAAACAAAATGCATGACTATATAATGTGTTTTGGCTATTTTGCCTTAATAAACTTGTTCATTTCCTTATCTCTCACTTTTTGAACTAGTTTATAAAACCAGGAAACCCAAGATAAGCAGACCTTAGGACTATACATCATATTCTTACTAAGAAACTGCTGCAGTCACAAGTGAGGTTCCCTGCGAAGCCAACTGTGAGACAGTGATGGGCTTGCACATAGTTAGGGAGAGCTCTCGGGATCAGAACAGAGGGGAGAGAAGAAAGCAGGACTGAGCAGAGGGAATCTCCACAAAAGCGGTAGTTAATTCTACAGGGAGCTCTGAAATAAGAGAACCTTTCAAAGTGATCCTGAATCTGGGGGGAGGGCTGGGTCTTTATAGCCCTTCTCTGGATCCGTAGACCATTCTGAGGACTGCCCTGGGAAGGGAAGATAATCTTGGGCAAGTTCTTGGCCTTCAGCTCAGGGCAGTCACCTGGAACGGGGATCCTGTGACCTGACAGCTGTCAACCCTTCTAGAAGCTGGGAAAAGTGTACTACTGTCTTGAAAGTGGCAGGTATGTGCACTGTGTCGGCTGAATGAGGTGATGACTGAAGACACTGAGTGACCTTGGGTTTGAATAGATAACACCATAGGCATTGATGTTGGAAGGTGAGGAACGTAAATATTTGTGTCACCAGGCGATTTAATAACCAAACTGGTGAAAGACTGTGTTTGTGCTTGTGTATAACTGTCATGTTGACATCATTCAGTCTCTCCCCAGCTAGCTGAATTAATTAGTTAGTTAGTTAATTAATTCCCCAAGCTATTCTGTGATGATCTCTGAGAGCAGATTTTGGAGTTCTTGCTGAGAGAGCCTTAAAGTTTGAGATTTTTAAATGATTTTGAAAGATATTCATAACTTACAAAATTTCAGATTATAAGTAGTTAATCTTCACTAAAAAGCTCATGGAAAAACCACATATTTATTGAATAAAACGGTAGAACCTCAGCTTTGGGCTTTTAAATTTACTGAGTCATTAAGGATAAAGTGGAAAGTTGATTTCTTTGGATTACAAAGAGGGAATTCTATTCTCTAAACATAAAAGTGCTCTCTCTCTTTTTCCTGTTTCATTTTTCTGAAAGAAAGGGAGATTGAAGCCTGTGGGGAATCCTTCAACAGTGAACTGTGAAGTGGGGCAGTCAAAGGACTAACACCTCCACCCGCTGCATCCCTAGGTAAGAAGTGACAAAGAAAAATAGAATCTTAACTTCAGACTCTTCTGAAGCTCTGGAAACATGCCTGCACGCACACACACACACTCTTGCGTGCACCAGGCTTATGAGTTGCACGTTAACATCGATGTAATCTATGTAGAAGATTAGGGCTGAGATGAGTAGGTATCTGTTAGCTGACGAAGCAGTAATTTTACCTGAGTGCTTTTCTGGGCGTATTTTTCAAGTATAAGCTGTGTTATCATGTAACTGGTAACAATTCTAGGACTGATATCTCATCATATTCACAGATTCCACTCACACTTAAAGGGTGGAATCATATAAGGGCAAAGGTCATTGGAAGTCATCTTAGAATTTTGCCTACTATGATGTATAAAATTGCAAGTGTCAATTACTGATAGTTCCCCAAATTCTTGGTCTTTAAATTCTAATTCTTTTAATTCAGTTTTTTTTTCCTTGAAGTGAATGCTTACTATTAACTCTTTTTTACTCATGAACTTTCTGGAGTCAAGTAGAAATCTCAGTATACTCTGTATTTGCTTTACCCCTAAATCTTCTCCAATCTTGTGAAACCAATGTAGAATTAGAATAAACTTAGAATGAAAATCAGGATTTTTTTTGTTCCAGGAATGTAACTCACAGGAGGGCCATGGTGACATGATATTACTCTTAAACTGAGGGTCCGTGTTTTTCCATTGCCTCTGCTTCTTGTGCATGTGGTGAGAAAGTGGTCAAATTTCTTTTTTTTTTCTTTTTCTTTCATGGGATAACTAGGTGGCTCAAAAATATTTACCTAATGGTTTACTTTTTCCTCACCGACCTGCAATTCCTGATCTATCATTTACTAAATTTCTATATATGTTTGTAGTCTCTCCATTCTCTTTTCTCAACACCACACTTTCTTAATTATTGTAGTTCTATAAGAAATATTGATATCTGGAAAGTTAACCCCCTCCCATTGTGCTTGTTTTTCCTCTTCTTGAGTGTTTTAGCTACTTTTTGCCTTGTGCATTTTCATATGTTTTAGAATCAACTTGTTAAGTTCCACAAAAATCTTTTGTGATTGCATTGATTCTTTATAGTAATCTGAGAGAACTGGAACATTTATAATATTGAGTCTTCCTAGCTCTGAACGCAATGTATTTCTACATGTAATTTGATTTTCTTTCATGTCATTCAACACTTTTAAAAATAATTTTCTCCATAATGGTCTCACATATTATTTTAAAAGATTTGTTCTGAGTGTCTTATTTATTTTCTGTTGTGTAAATGATATGCTTATTAATAGTATTTTTATAACTATTTGTGGCTTGGGTAAAAAAGATCAAATTTTGTATACTGATATTTGCATTCTGTAAATATCTAATTATGTTATTAATTTTTATAATTTAGTGGTAGATTCCTTTGGATTTTTATATATACATTAATAAAATTTTCAAATAGTGACAATTTTATTTCTTATTTTTCTATCCTTATATTTTATTATCTATCTACCTATATCTATTTATCTATCTATCTATCTATCTATCATCATTGTACTTTTCAGGATCTTCAATACCCTGTAGAATAGATCTGGTGATAATAGATATATTAGTCTGCTAGGGCTGCCACAACACAATACCACAGACCATGTGGCTTACACAACAAAAATTTATTTTCTCACAATTCTGGAGGCAAGAAGTTCGAGATGAAGATGTTAGCAGGATGGGTTTCTTCTAAGGCTTCTCTCCTTGGCTTGTAGATGGCCATCTTCTTCCGATATCTTCACAGGGTTTTCCCTTTGTGTGTGTCTGTGTCCTTATCTACTCTCCTTAGAAGGACACCAGTCATAGTAGATTAAGGCACATCCAATAACCTCATTTTAACTTACTTACCTTTTTAAAGACTCTATCTCCAAATACACTTTCTAAGGTTCTAGGGGTTAGGACTTCAACATATGAATTTTTTTGAAACACAATTCATCCTATAACAACAGGTATTTTTCGCTTGTTCCTGGTTTTAAAACAATTGTGTTAATGTTTTAATTACATATAATATGTCAATTTCAGAGACATTAACTCAAGGGCAGTTGGCTCTGGACCCTCCTTACCCCCACAAAAACACTGATTCAGCAATAATTCATGGAAAAATTTCCTTTGTGAGAAATCAGAAACTGATTGAAAGGCTTCTACAACCCAGGAGAATGCAAAACCAGACTCTTCAAAGCCAGTAGGAAGATTCAGCACATCTTTTTGCCAGAGACCCTGCACCCAATGCAGCGCCATATGATCAGGAAGAGACCCGTTAGCTCCCAGTTTCACCTAGGGAGAGAAGGAGTTGGTTTTCACGTCCAGTGCCCCAACTTTTCTCGGGAGATTCCTCAGAAGGATTGGCTTCTGTCTTGCCAATCTTGGAGCTCTAATGGGTCCAGCAGAGTCTAGCTCCCTGAGAAAGAACAGAAGTGGTGGCTTGGGTTGGTAGATGCCATTGATTCTCCCCCTTGCTCAGCACAGCATGAGTGGATGAAAAATCCCAGCACCCAGCTTCCCTCTGCGGAGGGAAAGAGTTGATCTGTGAGTTTGGTGCCTTAACTTCTCCAAGGCTGCTCAAAGAACTAGCATCTGTCTTTCCAGTTTTGAAGCTCTGATGAATCCAGCACAGCCTAGCCACCAGCGGGGAGAATGGAGGCAGTAGCTGGGGCTGGTAGATGCCATAGCTCTTCACCCTGTCTCAGCACAGAACAAGCAGACAAAAACTACAGCTGCCTGCTTCTCCCTGGAGAGGGAAAGAGTTGGTAGAGGACCCCAGAATCTCTGGTTGGGCTGATTGGTGAGGGTCATCTCCTGTATGAAGCTAGTTAATGAAGACTAAAATAGGTGCCCGCTTTGTCGACTGCACAGCCACCAAAACAGAAAGTCAAGGAAAATGAAGAATCAGGCAAAGACGTTCCAAACAAAGGTACAAGATAAATCTCCAGAAACTAACTCTAATGAAATGGAGTTATATGATTTACCTAAGAGAGAATTAAAAATAACTCTCACAAAGATGCTCACCAAGATCAACAGAACAATGCATGAACAAAGTGAGAATTTCAACAAATAGATAAAAAATATTTTAAAAGTATCAAACAGAAATCATGGAGCTAACGAATACAAAAATTGAACTGAAAAGTTCACTGGAGTTATTCTAAAATAACTGTTAGAACTAATAAATGAATTCAGTGAAGTTTCAAGATATAAAATCAACATACAAAAATCAGTTGTGTTTCTATACACTAACAACGAGCTGTCTGAAAAGAAAATTAGGAAAAAATTCCATTTACAATAACATCAAAAAGAAAAAAATACCTAAGAATAAACTTAACTAAAGAGGTGAAAGATCTGTATACATAAAACCATAAAACATTGATTAAAAAATTAACAAGACACAAACAAATGGAAAGATATCTTGTGTTATTGGATTGGAAGAATTAATATTGTTAAAATGTCCATAATACCCAAAGCAATCTACAGAGTCAAAGAAGTCCCTATCAAAACCCCAATGGCATTTTTGAACATAAATAGAAAAAAAAATTCTACAATTTATATGGAACCACAAAAGACCCCAAATAGCCAAATAAATCTTGAGAAAGAAGAACAAGGCTGGAGGCATCACACTTCCTCATTTTAAAATATATTACAAACCTCCCAAAAAATAAAATCCAGGACCAGATGGCTTCCCTGGTGAATTCTATCAAATAGTCAAAGAAGACTTAATACCTGTCCTTCTCAAACTCTTCCAAAAAATTGAAGAGGAAGGGAAGCTTCCTAACTCATTCTACAAAGCCAACATTACCCTGATACCAAAGCCAGACAAGGACAACACAAAAAAAGAAAACTGTAAGTCAATATCACTCATGAACAGAGGCAAAATTCCTCAACAAAATACTAGCATATTGCACGCAATATATTAAAAAGGTCATGCACCATGATCAAGTGGGAATAATTCCAAGGGTGCAGGGATGGTTCAACATCCGTATCTGAATCAATGTGATACACCACATTAACAAAATGAAGAGTAAAAATCACATGGTCATCTCAATAGATGCAGAGAAGGCATTTGACAAGATATAGCATCCATTTATGATAAAAACCCTGAATAAAATGGGTATAGAAGGAAAGTACCTCAACATAATAAAGGCCATATATGACAAACCCACAGCTAATATCATTCTCAATGGAGAAAAATTGAAAGCTATCCCTCTAAGAACAGGAACCAGACAAGGATGCCCATTATCACCACTCTTATTTAACATAGTATTGGAAGTCCTAGCCAGAGCACTCAGGCAAGAAAAAGAAATAAAAGAGATCCAAATTGGAAAGGAAGAAGTTGCAGATGACATGATTTTATACATAGAAAACCTTAAAGAATCCACCAAAAAACTTTTAGAAATAATAAAGGAATACAGTAAAATTGCAGGCTACAAAGTCGACATACAAAAACCACTAAGAACCAAGTAGCAGAAAGAGAAATTAAGAATACAATCCTGTTTACAATTGCAACAAAAAGAATAAAATGCCTAGGAATAAACTTAACCAAAGAGGTGAAATATCTGTACGTTAAAAACTATAAAACATTGTTGAAAGAAATAGAAGACACAAATAAATGGAAAGATATTCATGCACTCAGATTGGAAGAATTAACATAGTTAAAATTTCCATACTTCCTAAAGCAATCTATAGATTCAATGCAATCCCTATCAAAGTTCCAATGACGTTTTTCACAGAAATAGAGCAAAGAATCCTAAAATCTATATGGAACAAGAAAAGACTCAGAATATCCAAAGGAATCCTGAGAAAAGAATGAAAGCAGACCATTATCTTACACCATACACAAAAATTAACTCAAAATGGATTAAAAACTTGAATGCAAGACTTGAAACCATGAAAATTCTAGAAGAAAACATAGGCAGTACGCTCTTTGACATCGGTCTTATGAGCATATTTTCAAGTACCATGTCTGACCTGGCAAGGGAAACAATAGAAAAAATAAACAGATATGACAACATCAAACAAAAAAGCTTCTGCATAGCAAAGGAAACCATCAACAAAATGAAACAGCAACCTAATAATTGGGAGAAGATATTTGCAAACCATATATATGATAAGGGGTTAACATCCAAAATATATAAAGAACTCATTCATCTCAACAACAAAAAACTAACAACCCAATTAAAAAATGGGCAAAAGATCTGAATAGACATTTTTCCAAAGAAGATATACAGATGGCCAACAGGCACATGAAAAGATGTTCAACATCACTAATTATCAGGGAAATGCAAATAAAAACTACAATGAGATATCATCTCAACCCCATCAGAATGGCTATAATTAACAAGACAGGAAATAATAAGTGTTGGAGATGATGTGGAGAAAAGGGAACTCTCATACACTGCTGGTGGGAGTGAAAACTGGTGCAGCCATAATGGAAAGCAGTATGGAGAGTCCTCAAAAAATTAAGACTAGAACTGCCATATGATCCATCTATTCCACTACTGAATGTTTATCCAGAAAACGTGAAAAAACGAATGTTTAAAGATATATACACCCCTATGTTCATGGCAGCATTATTCACAATAGCCAAGACTTGCAAACAACCTAGGAATGCATCAAGGGATGAACAGATAAAGAAGATGTGGTATATATACACAATGGAATACTACTCAGCCATAAAAAAGGATGAAATCTGGCCATTTGTGACAACATGGATGGACTTTGAGGATATTATGCTAAGTGAAATAAATAAGAGGGAGAAAGTCAAATACCATATGATCTCATTCATACATAGAAGATAACAACAACAACAACAAACAAACACATAGGGACAGAGATTGGGTTGGTGGTTACCAGAGGAGAAGCGGGGAGGGAGGAGGGTGAAAGGGGTGATTAGGCACATGTGTGTGGTGGTGGATTGTAATTAGTCTTTGGGTGGTGAACATGATGTAATCTACACAGAAATCAAAATATAGTGATGTACACTTGAAATTTATATAATGTTATAAACCAACGTTACCACAAGAAAAAGTAAAATAAAATAAAATGTAATACGAAGCTACAGTAATCAAAATGGTTACTAGTGTAAAGACAGATAAATAGACAAATGGAACAGAATAGAGAGATCAGAAATAAATCCACACATATATGGTCAACTGATTTTCAAAAAGAGTACCAAGACTACACAATGGGGAAATGATAGTCTCTTCAACAAATGGTGTTCAGAAAACTGGATAACCACATGTAAAAGAATGAAATTGGACCCTTATATTATACCATACACAAAAAACAACTTGAAATGGATTAAAGACTTAAATGTGAGACTTGAAACTATAAAGCTCCTAGAAGAAAACATAAGGGAAAATCTTCATGACATTGGTTTTGGCAATGATTTCATGGATATGACACCAAAACACAGGCAACAAAAACAATAATAAGAGTAACTCCATCAAACTAACAACCTTCTGCACAGCCAGGGAACAATCAACAGAGTTAAAGGCAATCTATGGAATGGGAGAAAATATTTGCAAACCATATATCTGATAAAGGGTTAATCTCCAAAATATATAAAGAACTCCTACAACTCAATAGTAAAAAAATCTAATAATAATCTAGTTAAAAATGGGCTAAGGACTTGAATAGACATTTCTCCAAAGAAGATATACAGATGGGTAACATGTATGCAAAAAAATGCTCAATGTCACTAATCATAAGGGAAGTGCAAATCAAAATCACAATGAGATATCATCTCACATCTTTCAGGATAGCTATTATCCTCCCCTAAAAAAAGAGACAACAAGTATTGGTGAGGATGTGGAGAAATTGGAACCCTTGCACACTTTTAATGGGAATGCAAAATGGTGCAGCCAATATGAAAAACAATATGGAGGTTCCTCAAAAAATTAAAAATAGAACTACCATATGATCCAGCAATCCTACTTCTGGGTATTTATGCAAAAGAATTGAAATCATGATCTCAAAGACATATCAGCCCTTCTATGTTCACTGAAGCACTATTCACAATAGCCAAGATATGGAAACAACCTAAATGTCAATCAACAGATGAATTGATAAAGAAAACATGGTATGTACATACAATGGAATACTATTCAGCCTTGTAAAAGGATATGGAACAACATGGATGACTTTGAGGACATTGTGCTAAGCAAAATAAGCCAGTCACAGAAAGACAAATACTCCATGATTCCACTCAAATGAGTATCTAAAATAGTCAAATTTATAGACTCTAAAAGTGAAATGGTGATTTATTGGATTTGGGGGAAGGATAAATGGACACAATCAACAGACATAAAGTTTCAGTCAAGTAAGATGAATAAGCTCTAAAGATCTGCTGTACAGTATTATGCCTATATTTAATAATACTATATTATACACTTAAAATTTTGTTAAGAGGGTAGATCTCATGTTAAATGTTCTTACCACAATAAAATAAAATAATATAAAAATGTCAATTTCAGTTAGACTTTTATCAGTTTAAAAAGAAATGACATTATTAACCTTGTATCTCTATAAAAAGTTGTTCTGTATCTCTAATAATTCTTTTTATTTAAATCCTATTTTGTTTCAAGCTATTATAGCTATGCTGACTTAATTTTGATGAAGATTACCAGATATTTATTTTCCTATTCTTTTGCTTTCAATATTTTTATGTCTAAGTTTTCGGTGTATATACTGAAGCAGTTTGCAAACTCGAGCGTGCAACAGAATCACCTGGAGAGCTGTTGAAACCACAGCTAGTTGGGCTCTTTCCCAAAGTTTCTGATTCAGAAGCTCTGGAGTGGGGCCTAGGAATTTGTATTTCTAACAAATTTCAGGTGATGCTATGCTGCTGATGCAGGAACCACACTCTCAGAACCAGTGTTCTATTGTAACTATTATAGATTAAACAAAAACAAATCTGGTCTTCCAGATAAATCCTTTAAAATAATTAAGTATAATATATGTATAGAGAAGTTTACAAATTATATATGTATAATTTGATAAATTATCCCAAATTGTAAACACTTGTGTATATACACTACATAGGTTAAAACAGCCGTAGAAAATTCTCAGCACACTGTAAGCCTTGTCATGGCCCCTCCCAATTACTACTTCTACCCTCATTTCCAAAGTAACCCCTATCCTTACCTCTAAAACTCTCTACTAGTTTTTCAACTTTATTATAATAGATTCCTGTGATATGCATTCTTTGATGTTTGCCTTCTTTTACTCAATATTTATGTTTTTGAGTATCATCATTCATTTTGTTACGTGCAGCAGTATTGCTTTTATTTTCATGTCTGTACTGTCTTTCATTGTATAAATATCTGAATAAACAAATAAATATTTATTTATTCCTTCTGCTGCTGATAGACTACTACAAATAATAGTGCCATAAACATTCTTCTGCATAATTTTTGATGTCTGTGGAAAGGCATTGCTGTTGGTCATGGGACGTTCAAACATTCAAATGAGGTAGATAATGTCAAAGTTTCCATAGGGTTTATACCAGTTTATATTACTCTGACCATTGATATATGAAATTTCTTATTTCTCCATATCCTTGCCAAAAATGGCATATTTATTTTAAAAATTAGCTATTCTGGTTGATGTGCAGTGGCATCCCATTGAAATTTTATTTCCCCTGATTACCAATGAGTTTGCTTTCTTTTTATATATTTATTGGCCATCTAGATATCCTCCTTAGATAAGTGGTTGTTCAAGTCTCTTGCTAACATCCCCCATTCCCCTGATCTTATTATAGGTTTCTTGTTTACCATTCCACAATTACTATATATATACAGAGATAAGCATAGACTTATTTTCTTTGTTTGGCTTCATGTGTTTATTCTTCTGATATTCTGTAAGTTTTTCAGTCTGGTTTTAATTCCTCAAATAGTTACCTTTATTGCTATTACTTTATACAATAATTTCAGTTCTTATTTTGTCATTACTGACTTACTGTCTACTATGAATCTTGACAAAATAAGCGTTATTTGACGTCCTCATACCTCTGTTCCATCCATTGTCTGATTTGGGTTTCATTTTATCTGATTTCATATTATTAGTATCATTTATTTTTGTGTTTAATTCTATACTTTTGAGTGTATGTCTATTACTTGATTTATCAGCCTTAAACTATATCTTTTGGTCTCAAGCTACAAAAAGACGAAGATAGCAGCATACTTATCCTTCCTCGTGTGTTCTCTGTACTTTGTCATCCCAACTATCTTTAGTTACGTTCTATTTCTACAGTGCCACATTTTGTAACATTAAAATTCTTCTCTGTAACCATAACTCTCCTACCTGCTTTAGCCTATGTCTTATATTTAAATGGATTCAATGCTCTATGTCAGCAATTTTTACCATGGTGTCTCTATTTATTTCTTTTTCATTTTAAATTCTTCCTCTAATACATTTTTCAAAAAGAGATCATATGAATCACATTTCCTGAGTTCTATATATAAAAATATCTTTCTGTGGTCTTTAAACTTTTAGGATACCTTGGCCAAGTAAATTTTTCTTGTAAAATGATTTTCCCTGTGAGGATGCTGTGTGCATTGTTCCGCTCTCTCCCAGAAATGAATACTACTCTAAGAGGGGAGAAGACACTCTGATTTTTGACAGAGAAACAGTGCCTTTTTTTTCTGGATTGTCAAAAGTTCTTTCTTTTCTTGGAAAGTCAATAACTTTCCTGGTACATGTATTGGAGCTGAAAATTCTGACCCATGGTGTGCCCTTTTAATCTATAATTTCAAGTGCCTTTTTTTTATTTCAAGAAAGTTTTCTAGAATTAAAATTTTATGGACTTCATTTCTGTCATGACGTATTTTATTTTCTCTTCTATTTGTTTCTTAAATTCCACATGTCATTTTCATTTCTTGTGGTGGTCTTCTCAATTCTTCATCAAATTTTGTATCTTTCTTGTACTCTTGTACTCTTGTACTTTTTAGATGAAATATTTTTATTACGGCTTTTGAGTTACTAGAAATGTTTTTACTCAAGATTTTCATTTATTTGAGGGCACATTTTTCTGTTTACTTTTCAGGTTTCATTTTTGTTCCTTTTGTTTTTTTTCATACATATATATTTTATAAATCTCATATAATTAAAAGAATTATATTTAAACAAGATGATTTCTCCCTGGACCAGCAATTTATTGGAGGACAGTTGGTAGAGAGCCAGGGCTGCTGTCTGGGCTCGTGCAAACCTTCCCTGGCTCACTGTGAAGCCCTCCAGCTGTTTAGCTGTGGGAAATTAGAAGCTTCAAAGTTCCTGATCATTCACACGTCTCTGAATCACAGCACATTTGCAGAGATGGTGTTTTCCATACATTTCCAAATTTAGCTGTTGCTTCTGCCACATCGTGGTGTCAGCAGGAATATAGGAAGGCATCTAGGACGGTATCTCTAGACAGTCCATGTATCCCATTCTTGTAGTTCCAAGTAAGGAGTCCCTGACTTTGTCCCTCAGAGTGTGCCACGACTTTGGAGAGCCCTGTGCCCTGACTGACATTTTAGCTGCTGGAATCCTCTTCATGTGTTCTCTCACTGTCGTCAAATCTTCCATGGCCCCAGCAACACATCCTGTATGGAGTTTTGTTACAAATGTATCCTCATTCCATCAAAAATGGAGTTTCTATTTCCCTATTGTCTTGGGATGCAGCTTAAAAAGGGACAGAGGGTGTACATCTTTCATACTTCACTATCCTTTGGCTTAACCTTTTCTAAAAAATCTGTAGAAAATTTTGATGCTTCATCAAACATCTTCACAATATTAAAAAAAGAAAAACCCACAGTTCTAGAGACATAGAAAAAGACAGGTGTACTCAGAAGTGTCTCATTCACTTTGTGAGTTCAATAGAAAAAAAATTTAAATTTTTCCTTGTAAGTTATATATGTGCCAGATGAAGAGGGAAAAACAATACAAAGATGTCTGTAAGGAGAGTAGGCAACTGGCACTGGTCCAGGATTGTCTGTCGATTACACCCTGACTCTCTTTGATGGAGTTCTATATCATTCATAGTAATTTCCTTGTTGGAATAAGTTTTTTGTGATAAGAAAATATTTCTGGGTTTCTGAGAGTCATATCTCTTACTGGGTTCTCAGCATGCCAAGGATACAGAATACTGAGAGCATCCTCAAATAAAAGATGACTCTTCCTTTTTGTCTCCATTTAAAAAGGCTGTGTTGAGTGAGGGTGCATAGCTATCAAAGGGTTCCAGGGTCCTCAGAACTGGCAAGATCCTTGAAAGTTTTGGAGAACTTGACTGCAAAGGGGATTGCATCGTGGTCAGTATCTCTAGGACCCAGCAAGGCACTGGAGAGGGGTTTGGCTGTGGGAGGGTGATTAGAACACCTTGCACCGTTTTCTATGCACTAGAACAACACTGGAGCAGAATTGTGGTTCTCAAGTCCTTAGTAGGGCAGAGAAGTAAAAGAGAATCCTCTGACTTAAGGGGCCTTGTGGATCAGACATGAAGACGAATGTCGCAGCAGATGTCTGCTTGCACAGAGGACATTGAAATCTGAATGTACACACTCTGATTCCCTGGTATTTTGTAAGCTCCTCAGAAATTAGATACAACGCTGAAGAAATGGAGGCAAACTACAAATGGAATGAAATTGTTTCTTACCATTTCAGTAGAAAGGAATATCAAGAGAAGTTAATTTGACTAACACAATAAAATGAATAATACCTCGTTTCTAGCATACCTGAGTTTGTGGACAGACAGCCATTTTTGCAGTTTTATGTAAGAGCAAAAAAGGAATTTGGACTCTGAGTTCCCCTCTGCCATAAAATTAAAATACTTAACAATGTATCTTTTAAATTGCGACGGTCCCAATCAACGGTGTGCTGTAGGAAAGGAAAATGTTGGCCTTTAAAGGGGAATTTATTGAGTTAAAGTGTTGAGTCTAGACATCTGACTTGTACTTACCACAAAGACAGGTCTTATTGGAGGGACATATGTCTTGTATGAACTTATTCCAAAGTTTCTTCATACCTTCATAGCATTCATACTAATGCTGAAATTTGCATGGAGGAAAATGCCTATACTTATGGTACAAAAGCTAAATTTTCCTTCTGCAGCCACCACAGAGAATCTGCAAATTGCCTATTGATAGTCACCTCTTTCCTGCTCTAATAAAGAAAAGAGTCCTTCTTGCTGGTAAAGAGACTGAATCAATCTACATAAGAAAACACAGAGAGACAAGTTTGATGAAGAGAAGGAAAACAAACTGTATAATTCAGTGGTTGGATAAAGAGTTTTTAAAGAGAGTTTGAAGAAGCAAATTGTGGAACAACAGTAGAGAGAAAGGGAGATATGTAGAAGTAAAATGGTATTTTTGTAAGTGACAATGTGGAGTCTTTATTTGGATGCCCTTAATATTCTTTGTTTTAAACCACATTGTAGCATTCATCTGAGTTTATTGAATGCAGCACAACCCTAAGACAAAAATCTGTAAATCTAAGGTATATAATGATTACAGCAGCATGTGCCTGAATTCAAAGAGCGTTGACATTTTAAGCCAGGGAATTTTGTTATGAGATCTCCCAATTGAGTATTATGTGAAATGGCCTTCTTGTCTTCAGGACTTGGTGGACTGGCGGCACCAGCAGCAGTGACAGTGGGGTCTCACTACCAAATACAGGGTGACGGTGGCAAAGGCAGTCAAGTCCAGCAGAGGGGCTACCAGTTGTGGGTTCTAGCTTAAAGGGGAGAGCCTTTGTTCCTCCATTATTTTGGTAAATGTTAGTGACTGATTCATGAATATGTGTAAACCCTGGGGAATCCTAGTGAGTATTTGGAAGGAAACCTGGAAAATTAGAAATTATACCAGTAATTTGAAAAGAATTTTCAAAGTTGTAAACCGAGTATAAATATGAATGGGACCTACCCTGTAGATATAAGTTAGTGCTATGATCTAGTGGTAGTGTCTTCTATGAATGCCAAAATTTTTTCAGGTGTATTTCATTCAGGTTGTGGCATACAACAGGAATTTTTAGGATACCAAGAGTATGAAATACTCTGTCTTATGCTAATAAAATGTTGGGAGTTTGCTACTAAAATTAATGACTTGGGATTTGGAATAGTTATATCTTGAGTCATTCCTTGTGCTGGTAATTAATTATATAGCAGGGCTAGGCAAATGACAATCCTATTTTATGGCAATAAAATCATATTTAGCTTTCTGATAACTACAAAAAATGGAAATAGGACATTATTTCATCTCATAACCAAAAAGATATTAAAATACATAGTTAAACTAGAACTAAGTAAAAATTTAGCCCTACTGCATTCCTCTGGAAACCACTGACCTTAGCAAATCCCAAACTTCTCTGGTGAGTCTACTGGAATGCTAACCTATTAACAGCAAGGGACACTTCATGAAGTTAGAAAACAGCTTCCGAGAGGCGGAGTCAAGATGGCGGCGTAGGCAGACTCTAAACTCACCTCCTCCCGTGGACACAGCCAATTTACAACTACTCGTGGAAACATTACCCCTGAGACAGAACTGAAAACTGGATAAGAGGACCTCCTGCAACAACGGACAATCCTAACTGAGGTGGAGGAGGCAGAGACTCCCTTCTGGAGAGGAAAAACGCAGCCTTCACAAGCCGCCAGCTTCACGGCCGCCGGGAGCAGCTCACAGGTGCGCAGCCTCCCTGGAGGCGCGGGGCCCTGAGCCGGGGAGCACCCCAGCTGTGGGCATTTTGTGGACACAGCACAATTGACACTAGCGGCATAATATCTGACTTTGCCTGCTACTAAAACATTGGGGAGCACCCCCAGAAAACCCGGTTCACAAAGAAACTAAAACTGGCTCTTAAAGGGCCCGCGTGCAAACTCACCCGTTTCAGAAAGCATCCTAAAATCACCAGAAAGAAAGGTGCACAGTGCTTTGGTGACAAGAGACTCACCTAATAGGCCCTGAGTGCATCTCGGTGAGGGGTGAGACCTCTCCAGGGACTGGGACATTGGCGGCGGCCATTGTTGTGGCCTGGTGCAAGCGTGCTGACACAGACGCCATTGGAGTTCTCCCTGAGGCCTGCTAGCCCAGGGTCTGCTCCACCCGCTAGAGCACTGATTTAATCCAGCTCAGCCAGGGCAGGCAGCCCACCCTAGAGACTGGCCCCACCCAACAACAAGCCCTCAGGCAACGTGTGGGCCTGCATAGATTGGTGACTGGATTCTCTGCAGCCTGGCAACTGAGCCGACTTGAGCGGGGCAGGGTGTGCACAAGGAGCGGGTGGAGAGTGTGGGGCGGTGGCGGAGTGTGTGGGGCTCCCGCCGTGGAGAGACTGGGTCCGCTTGGGGAGGTTGGGGCGCTCACACGGGGCAGGACTGTGTTGACTGTGTGTGTGGACCTGTGGGCGGCAGGGCTTGTCAGCTGCAGAAGACTTGTGCTTCTCAAAGACCCACATAGGAGGTTTGCTCCACCTTCCAAAGCCTGAAACAATCGGGTGCTCCCGTGCCTGAGGCCAGCCCCACCCAGCTGCAATCCTCAGAGAGCTGACAAGAGACATAATAGGCTAGAGGCTTACTGCAATTGTAAGGCCCTGAGCCTAACAACCTGCCACGCTGGGGGCCTACTCAGTTAAAAGAAATACTGCAACACACATGTGGTATTAGAACTTACAGCCAACTGTGCTGGGGTGCCCCACACCTGATAAAGAGACTGAAGGGCCCACAACAACTACAAGCAGCTGAGCATTACAACAGCTGGCCAGGAGCATAACTCAGCCTCCCTGGGTGCCTATAGGGAGAGCTAACAGGCCACAATAGAAGGACACACGTAGCCCACATAGGGGCCACCCCTCGAACGTTGAGAACTGAGGGAAGCACACTGGAAGCCTCCTAAGGCATCACTTACATAAGGTCACCTATCCAAGAGCAGGAGACGTAGCTGACCTACCTAATACGTAGAAACAAGCACAGGGAAAGAGGCAAAATGAGGAGGCAAAAGAATACATTCCAAGTAAGGGAACAGGACAAAACCCCAGAAAAGGAACTAAGTGAAACAGAAATGAGCAACCTACCTGACAGAGAGTTCAAACTAAGAGTGTTAAGGATGCTCACTGATCTGGGGAGAAGAATAGATGAACTCAGTGAGAATGTCAACAAAGAAATGGAAGATATAAAAAAGAACCAATCAGAAATGAAGAATACAATACTGGAAATGAAAAATTCATTAGAGGGACTCAAAAGCAGAGTAGAGGATACAGAAGAACGGATCTGTGAGCTAGAAGAAAGACTAGAAGAAATTACCCAAGGTGAACAGGTAAAAGAGAAAAGAATTAAAAAGAGTGAGGACTGTCTAAGGGACCTCTGGGACAACATCAAGCGCACTAACATCCATGTTATAGGTGTCCCGGAAGGAGAAGAGCGAGACAAGGGGGCAGAGAATCTATTTCAAGAAATAATAGATGAAAACTTCCCAAATCTAAGGAAGGAAACAGACATCCAGGTACAGGAAGCACAGACAGCCCCAAACAAGATAAACCCAAAGAGGCCCACACCAAGACACATCATAATCAAAATGTCCAGAATTAAAGATAAAGAGAGAATCCTAAAAGCCGCAAGAAAATGTCAAGTTACATATAAAGGAAACCCCATAAGGCTATCAGCTGACTTCTCAGCAGAAACCTTACAGGCTAGAAGAGAATGGCACGATATATTTAAAGTGCTAAAAGGAAAAAACTTACAGCCAAGAATACTCTACCCAGCAAGGTTATCATTCAAAATGGAAGGAGAGATCAAAATTTTCCCAGATAAGCAAAAATTAAAGGAGTTTGTCACCAAGAAACCAGTGCTACAAGAAATGTTAAAGGGACTGATTTAAGGGGAAAAGAGAAGACCACAAATAGGAAAAATTATCTATTTCCATGATTAGAACGTAATGGATACAAATGCACAAAAAAGAGGTTAGATATGATATTAAAAACATAAAAGGAGGGAGGAGGGGAGTTAAAGAGTACAGCTTTCAGACAGAGGTCAAACTAAAGTGACCATCAATTCTGTATAGAAGCAGTAAGTAACAGAGAAGGACTACTAAAACACTGAGGGAAAAAAAAAAAAAAGTTAAAAAATGGCAGTAAGTACATACTTATCAATAGCTACTTTAAACGTCAATGGACTAAATGCTCCCATTAAAAGGCATAGGGTGGCTGACTGGATAAAAAAACAAGACCCATATATATGCTGCATACAAGAGACACACTTCAGACCTAAAGACAATCACAAACTGAAAGTGAAGGGATGGAAAAAGATACTCCACGCAAATGGCAATGAAAAGAAAGCTGGGGTAGCAGTACTCATATCAGACAAAATAGACTTTAAAACAAAAACTGTAAAAAGAGACAAAGAAGGGCATTACATAATGATCAAGGGAACAATCCAGCAAGAGGATGTAACACTTGTAAATATCTACGCACCCAATGTAGGTGCACCTAAATATATAAAGCAATTATTAACAGACATAAAAACGGAAATAGACTGTAACACAATAATAGTAGGGGACTTTAATACTCCACTTACACCAACGGATAGATCATCCAAACAGAAGATCAATAAGGAAACATTGGCCTTAAACGACACACTAGAACAGATGGCCCTAGTAGATATATACAGAGCATTCCATCCAAAAACCGAAGAATACACGTTCTTTTCAAATGCACATGGAACATTCTCCAGGATTGATCACATATTAGGCCACAAAACAAGTCTCCATAAATTTAAGAAGATTGAAATAATACCAAGCATCTTTTCTGACCGCAATGGTATGAAACTAGAAATCAACTACAGGAAGAAAATCAGAAAAGCCACAAATACATGTAGATTAAACAAAATGCTACTGAACAACGACTGGGTTAACGAAGAAATCAAAGAAGAAATCAAAAAATACCTGGAGACAAATGAAAATGAAAATACGACATGCCAGAATTTATGGGATACAGCAAAAGCGGTTCTAAGAGGGAAGTTTATAGCAATACAGGCCTATGTCAACAAACAAGAAAAATCTCAAATAAACAATCTAACAATGTACCCGAAGGAACTGGAAAAAGAAGAACAAACCAAGCCCAAAATCAGTAGAAGAAGGGAAATAATAAAAATCAGAGCAGAAATAAATGAAATAGAGACCAAAAAAACAATAGAAAAAATTAATAAAACCAAGAGCTGGTTCTTTGAAAAGATCAACAAGATTGACAAACCTTTAGCTAGACTCACCAAGAAAAAAAGAGAGAAGGCACAAATAAGTAAAATCAGAAATGAAAGAGGAGAGGTTACAACAGACACCTCAGAAATACAAAAGATTATAAGAGAATACTATGAAAAGCCATATGCCAACCAATTCGACAATCTGGAAGAAATGGATAAATTCTTAGAATCATACAACCTTCCAAAACTGGATCAAGAAGAAGTAGAGAATTTGAATAGACCAATCACCAGTAAGGAGATCGAAACAGTAATCAAAAACCTCCCCCAAAATAAAAGTCCAGGACCAGACGGCTTCCCTGGTGAATTCTACCAAACATTCAAAGAAGACTTAATATCTATCCTTCTCAAACTCTTCCAACAAATTGAGGAGGGGGGGAAGCTCCCTAACTCATTCTACGAAGCTGACATTACCCTGATACCAAAACCAGACAAGGACAACACAAAAAAAGAAAATTACAGGCCGATATCACTGATGAACATCGATGTGAAAATCCTCAACAAAATACTAGCAAATCGCATACAACAATACGTTAAAAAGATTATACACCATGATCAAGTGGGATTTATTCCAGGGATGCAGGGATGGTTTAACATTCGCAAATCAATCAACGTAATACACCACATTAATAAAATGAAGAACAAAAATCACATGATCATCTCAATAGATGCAGAGAAAGCATTTGACAAGATACAGCATCCATTTATGATAAAAACTCTGAATAAAATGGGGATAGAAGGAAAGTACCTCAACATAATAAAGACCATATATGAGAAACCCACAGCTAATATCATCCTCAATGGTGAAAAACTGAAAGCTATCCCTCTAAGAACAGGAACCAGACAAGGATGCCCACTGTCACCACTCCTGTTTAACATAGTATTGGAAGTCCTAGCCAGAGCAATCAGGCAAGAGAAAGAAATAAAAGGGATCCAAATTGGAAAGGAAGAAGTGAAACTGTCACTATTTGCAGATGACATGATTTTATATATAGAAAACCCTAAAGAATCCACCAGAAAACTTTTAGAAGTAATAAATGAATATGGTAAAGTTGCAGGATACAAAATCAACATACAAAAATCAGTTGCATTTCTGTACACTAACAGCGAAGTAGCAGAAAGAGAAATTAAGAATACCATCCCATTTACAATTGCAACAAAAAGAATAAAATATCTAGGAATAAACTTAACCAAAGAGGTGAAAGATCTGTACACCAAAAACTATAAAACATTTCTGAAAGAAATTGAAGAAGACACAAAAAAATGGAAAGATATTCCGTGCTCTTGGATTGGAAGAATTAACATAGTTAAGATGTCCATACTTCCTAAAGCCATCTATAGATTCAATGCAATCCCTATCAAAGTTCCAACAACATTTTTCACAGAAATAGAACAAAGAATCCTAAAATTTATATGGAACAACAAAAGACCCCGAATAGCTAAAGGAATCCTGAGAAAAAAGAACAAAGCTGGAGGTATCACACTCCCTGATTTCAAAATATATTACAAAGCTATAGTAACCAAAACAGCATGGTACTGGCACAAAAACAGACACACAGATCAATGGAATAGAATCGAAAGCCCAGAAATAAACCCACACGTCTATGGACAGCTAATCTTTGACAAAAGAGCCAAGAACATCCAATGGGGAAAAGAAAGTCTCTTCAACAAATGGTGTTGGGAAAACTGGATAGCCACATGCAAAAAAATGAAAGTAGACCCTTACCTTACACCATACACAAAAATTAACTCCAAATGGATTAGAGACTTGAATGTAAGACCTGAAACTATGAAACTTCTAGAAGAAAACATAGGCAGTACGCTCTTCGACATCGGTCTTAGCAACATCTTTTCAAACACCATGTCTGACCGGGCAAGAGAAACAATAGAAAAAATAAACAAATGGGACTACATCAAACTAAAAAGCTTCTGCACAGCAAAGGAAACCATCAACAAAACGAAAAGACAACCTAACAATTGGGAGAAGATATTTGCAAACCATACATCTGATAAGGGCTTAATGTCCTAAATATATGAAGAACTCATGCATCTCAACAACAAGAAAACTAACAACCCAATTAAAAAATGGGCAAAAGATCTGAACAGATATTTCTCCAAAGAAGATATACAGATGGCCAACAGACACATGAAAAGATGTTCAAAATCACTAACTATCAGGGAAATGCAGATCAAAACTACAATGAGATATCACCTCACGCCCGTCAGAATGGCTATAATTAACAAGACAGGAAACAACATGTGTTGGAGAGGATGTGGAGAGAAGGGAACTCTCATGCACTGCTGGTGAGAGTGCAAACTGGTCCAGCCTCTATGGAAAACAGTATGGAGATTCCTCAAAAAATCAAGGATAGAACTACCATATGATCCAGCTATTCCACTGCTGGGTATTTATCCAAAGAACTTGAAAACACCAATTTGCAAAGGTACATGCACCCCTGTGTTCATTGCAGCGTTATTCACAATAGCCAAGACTTGGAAGCAACCTAAGTGCCCATCAAGGGACGAATGGATAAAGAAGATGTGGTATATATACACAATGGAATACTACTCAGCCATAAGAAACGATGAAATCCAGCCATTTGTGACAACATGGAGGGACATTGAGGGCATAATGCAAAGTGAAATAAGTCAGAGGGAGAAGGTCAAATACCGTATGATTTCCTTCATTAAGTAGTAGATAGTAACAACAATAAACAAACACATAGGGACAGAGATTGGATTGGTGGTTACCAGAGGGGAAGGGGGGAGGGAGGAGGGTGAAAGGGATAATTTGGTACATGTGTATGGTGATGGGTTGTAATTAGTATTTTGGTGGTGAACATGATGTAATCTATGCAGAAACAGAAGTACAATGATGTACACCTGAAATTTTTACAATGTTATAAACCAATGTTACTGCAATAAACAAAAAATAAAAAAAAAATAAAAAAAAAGAAAACAGCTTTCTAGTTAAAGACTCTGAGAGTAAATTGGAATATTGAGGCAAAAAATTGAGGGTAACTCTGGAGCAAGGTCAGAAAGATACAAAGGAGAACAGCTGCTGCCCTGACTTATCTTTCTGCAACTGAAAGAGCACCACATGTAATAATGGCAGCCTGCCTGAGTACAGTCTGAAGCTGGATTCCTGATCATCAATTGGGATATAATTATATACTGCTTCCTCCAAAAGAAGGCAGGTCAAATCAGAATTCCAGCTGTGTGTCTCCCAACCTTTTGCTCATATATCCAAGTCAAGTATCCCAGAAATCTGTCACCACTCGTAATTACATGGTAACTTGACTGCCAGTCAAGAGGCTTCTTCCTATTTGAACCTTTTCTTACTCCTCTTATACTCCACAGATGTATACATATAACATGAAAACTACTGTCACTCTCACTGTGGAAAGAGATGTAGGGTGATATTCATGATTCTGAACCATGAGGAAGATTATTTAGGGAAAAACTGTGCTTAGAATATAATATCCTTCTTCTAAATCTAGGACTTCCAAGTAGAGCAGTGAGTGAGTGGTTCACACTGCTTTTAAAAGATTACAGACTCCTTTGGGAAGATGATGAAAGCACTAGATCCATCCCCAGTATGGTCCATAAAAAACGGCTTTTTTTGGCATCAAATTTTGGAGAGTTCATGGATTCTCCGAAATACAGTTCAATATCCCAGGTTAAGAAAAGTGTAAGGTTTAGGGGTCGGTGAGAGAAGATTAGTCCAGGAATGATTGCAAAGGTTATAGTAAAAAAAGATTCTGAATGACCTTTCTTACATCAATATGTAATATCTATTGTGTTGCGAGTATATCACATTTTAACTCATCAGTGGAACTCTTATGGAGAGTGAAGAAAATATAATTTAATATAATTATAAAAAATATAATTTACTTTCTGATAATCTGTCTAGATAAATTTATAGAATCTGGAAGAAAGTGTAATTAAGAGACTATTTTGACTTTCTCAAATATCAAATGCCTCAAGCCAGCCTCTAACAAGTTTTAGATGGCAATCAATTCATAGTTGGATGATGATCAAAGAGTAGAGCAGTGGACTGATGTGAGGGAGAGAAGCCAGTGATAGCATGTTCCCCTCTCCCTTTTTTTCCCTTTATCCTTGATCTCTTTTAGTCATAAAGATTAGTTCATATTACAGACAGAAGGTCAATGTTCATTCTGCTTTCATGTCCTTTTGCTCTATTCTATACCTGAGTGAGGCTTACACTAACAGTGCTGAGATACTTAGACCCTGGCCAATAATAGACGAATAGGAATGTCTTTGTTTAATTGGATAATCAACCATATAAGTGGCCTCCAATCTGATATCAGGGCGCTCCTCTCTTTGTTTCAACTCTTGTCTTTTTTATTTGATACTTTTAGGATGATTTTATAATCAACTACCTCATCTTGCAATATTCAAAATACAAATAGATTTTCTCATAATTTGACAACAGGAAAGACATTGTATCTTCTTTCCTCTTGAGTTGCTAATGTACACTACCTATGAGGAACTCAATAAATATTTGTTAAATAGTGTGGAGTTTGACATACAAAGATACTGGAAACCAGAGAGATCATGTGAATTCCTCAGTGTAATTTATCTCATTAGTAATAGATTAAGTATTATAAATTTGTCTATTGACTTAAAAATCATCCTTTTCCATTGAAGGTGACAGTCTAAGGTATTTTGTGTGACCACCTGAAACCTACAGTATAATTAGGATCCTAGGAGGACTTTCCATGGGGAATTTCAAGGTCTCCGATTTTGCTGAAGTTCCTTTAGCAATTTGAACCATTATAACCGAAGCAAACACTGACTAAGAAAATTCTTACTAACATTCAAGGGCACACCTTTTACCAAGTTCAGGCGCTGGTCTACTAAGATATCCCATTCTCCACTTTAGTTGTCATCAACATCCAGAGATTCATCAAACTGTACAACCAGAAGCTGGCATTATCTTGCCTTTTGGGAAAATTAGCACTTTCTCTTCTCTTCTTTATCTGTCATTTGGTATGGTGAAATAAAATTGCTTCATATCTCCTTCATTGTCACCTTTTCCTTATCAGTTTCATACAATATACATACCAGGCACATATTCTTCATAAATAAATCCAGTATAAATAAAACCATTAAACTCTATTTAGCATGAAATAAAAGTGCATGAAGTACATAATAACATGTTATTATTTTATTATTTTATTAGTGTTTTCACCAGAGAAGAAATGCAAGAACTCATTTATTTTTCTATTCTATAAAAAAATTCTTATATCTAAAGTTAAAGGGGCTGGCCCAGTGGTGCAAGCAGTTAAGTGCGCATGCTCTGCTGCGGTGGCCCGGGGTTCACCAGTTCGGATCCCAGGAGTGCACCCATGCACTGCTTGGCAAGCCATGCTGTGGCGGCGTCCCATATATAAAATGGAGGAAGGTGGGCATGGATGTTAGCCCAGGGCCAATCTTCCTCAGCAGAAAAAGAGGAGGATTGGCAAATGTTAGCACAGGGCTGGTCTCCTCACAAAAAAATAAATAAATAAAAAAAATAAAGTTAAATATTTTCCCATATTATGAAATATTTTATTACCTACTGTCATTAATTAATTAATTACTATTAATAACACTGGACATTGTGTGTATGGTGAATCACATCATACAAATTTTTTGGTTGTTTCTTTTCTTGTTTTCCTCTTTAAAAATCTTATTGGCATAAACATTGAGGAAATTTGTTACTAACGAGACATGTAATGGAAACAGATGACTCCATTATCTTTTTTGTTCAGCTATCAGGAGAAATATCACTTTTTTTTGTGAGAACAATGTGTAATTGTGTTTATTGAAAGGGTGCTAGTGAATGGCTGTTAGGAAGCTATGCAGTAGTCGTCACTCCCTGAGCTGTGACTTTGTCAGAGAATACTTTGGTTACAGAATAGAGCAGATGTTCAGTCTACATTTGTGTACTTGAAACACACTGAAAGCATAAAGTCAGGCTAAGAGCACTTGTTGATGAATGGAAGACTCAAGCAGAGATGAAAGGGCTGTAACTGCAGGAGGAATTACAGTGCAGCAGGTTCTAGAAACCATTTGGTTGGAATACGTTTAAAAGATCCAAATGGTAATAGAGACAATATCTTGCACAATATCCAGCCCTGGGAAAGTAAAGGATTTCAAAATATGCTTTGTATTTTCAACTGTAATAACAAAAAGTCACTATGGAACTATTAAAGTCCTTACAGTAAAAGAAACTAAAGCAGAATTCACTGTGAATTTAATTCCACATTGCTTTATGGCCTGATTTGCCTTGCCAACAATACAGCATTTCTAGACAAAATTTTAGGCGAAACTTTGTTATCATTATCTCATAATCTATTCTTGCCTTCCTGCATGTATAATAAACTAATTTTAAACTAAAGTTACAGTACAGTCTCTTACTCCCTGAGGAAGAATGCATTCCTTTTGTTTGGAATATGACTAAAATAATCTGAAAAGGTGGTCTAAATCAGGGTTTTTCTACCTCAGCACTATGATATTTAGGCAGGAGAATTCTTTGTTGTGGGGTTGTCCTGTGTAGGATACTTAGCCTCTCAGCTGCTACTCACTAGATGTCAGTAGCATCTCCCCCACCCAGTTATGATGACTAAAATGTCACCAGACATTGCCGAATGTCCTCTGGGGGCAAAATCGCTCTCAGTTGAGAACCACCGCTCTAGACTCTGGCCCTCTGATATTCTTCTCTAGGATGATGTGATTGGAAATCCAGCGGCACTAAAAGAATGCTACTGAATAGGGGAAATATAGATTTCAACCAACCCAATTGCTTCAATCCTTAAAAAATTTAGAAAACAATAGTTTTAAAAATATATTAAAATTTACAACTTTATTGGCAATCAAGAATGGAAAAAATTCTTCCATATGAATTACTCAATCTTGAGGCACTTTGGTGCTCAGCGAGAATAATAGCCATAATCGTAAAATCCATTAGCATGCTGCCTGAAGTGCTTGGTGGTCATCTTTTATTCGTTGGATAATTATTTATCACTAGGTATGTTTTACCTGGTGCCTGTAACTGGTAATGTGCCACAAAAGGCTTTCGTAGCTATTATATATGCACCATGTTAGTTTTTACTTTATTTTTCACACAAAGAAGGACCTGCATGAATTCCAAAATGTACGAGTGATTTTCCTTTTTCACACAGTAAATGCACCAACACCTCCTGTTGGTACAAATAGGTCTCCTGGGGGTGGTATATAATTTGGCATCGTGTTAGGTGCTACAATTTCTAGGATAGGACAAATCCTAATTTAGAAGACACTAAATTTGGGAAGGCTTCATAAGAAAATGGCACAGATGTTTACCTTGTGGTGGGTGCTTTTCCACATTCATTCATTCAGGGTTTGTTGATACTAGGCACACAGCATCAAAGTACTACTTGTCCTAAAATTATTTACACTCTAGACAGGGAGAAAAGTTTTAATTTTGTGAAAAGGTAAATTACAAAGCAGAACAATGATTTGAGAGCTGATGAGGGATTATATGTAAAGAATTTCTAATGGGGTGCTTTATGCAGCAAGTGATAAAATCCAGAGGAGAGAGAGCTCACTGCATGCCCTTAAATTGCCATGTGAATTTTGATCTAGATCATCTTGAAGGATGAATAGGAGAAGAAAGGGCTTTTCAAAAGGGTAGAATGGTATGAGCAAAACATGAAAGAGGCAATTCAAATTGCCTGCTTAGGGGGTGGGTAGACAATATATAGACCCTTCTGATTTGAGTGGATATTTTGTGTATGGAGTAGTGAGGTTAGTTGGAATTAAGTTGGAGGAGGTTTTAAAGATTGCGTTTTATCTGTTCTTTAGGAGAATGGGAAATAATGTTGGTGAAGGAAGATAACTTAAATATAACAGTGTTTGAGTGACATGAAGCTGGTAATGATGCATAGCGAGGACAATGATATGAGGAAGCCATGGCAAATATGGCAGAAGAGAAAAGCAATGGAAAATACAAGAGAAATATGCAGGTGTTAAATTTAATTATTTAATGTTTTCCCCAAAGTCATCTCAAGTGAGAAGTAAAAACAGCAAGACTTGGTCTTATACTTCCTTTTCCTGCATTCTTTACTTCGGTGCTGCCTGAATTGGAGGCTGCGATGTAAGGCCCAGATTTCCATTCAAGGCTGAAGGACTTCCCCCACCCAGCTGTTGGGTGTACTACGAAATGCCAGTCACCTTCAGCTGCCAGTTTTCTCTTGGAATTGTCCTTTGCTAAAGAAAACTACCTTGACTAAGGTCCCAAAAACTTCCAGAGGGAGGTTGGTGTGGGGTATAAACACTCTGCCCATGCATGACAATTGGGACTTTTCTGAAGGGTCATCTCAGCTCCAGCACTCCCTACAAAGATGGTTGAAGCCTAGCTGTGAGTGCACTGCTGCCCCACTTCTTCTTCTGCCAAATTCTGCTTCCTCTCCTTTCACCAAAGTTGTTGATCCCAAGAGTATTCCTAGTAAACTTCTTGCCCACTAATCCCTGTATCAGAGTCTGCTTGCTGGGAACCTAATCTGTGACAGTTGGTGTCAGGAGTGATCTGAGAAAGCAGGCACTGTGATGAGATTGGGATGCTGTAATACTCATTGTCTTACTTCAATGAGGGTCCTATCACATTAATAAGTGGGGGTATTTGTGGACCACACATAGCTCTTGGCACAAGGTAACAAGGGACCTGTTAAAACTGTCCCTGGTGGTAAGTGGGGTGACATATCAATGGAAGGAAATGAGTTAGTGGGAGCAATGTATCAACACATTAGAAATATGGAAAAAAGAGCAAATTTAAGGAAAATGAAATTGGATGATATTTACTAGGGGCAATTGATGTTCTGGAGAGAGGCAATGAAAAGCTGAGGACAGTTAACTGCCAATTAAAAATTGACTATGGAAGTCAAAAGGCCTCCTTGGCAGCATAGAAAGAGCAACCAGAGGACAGAAAAAGCTAGAGACCAGGCACAGGACTTAATAACAGTGTGTCATAGCTATACATAAGGTTAAATTGCCAAATTAGGTAGGGTCTTGTTTGAGAAAGAATGGGATCCTGAGACATGGGATATGGATATCTGAGTGGTGAACATGAAAATCTTGAATCCCTACTTCTTCTGAACCTTTGAGCCTGAAGACGCAGCCCACTCTTCTCTGTTAAAGGCAACTACTTCCTCCACCATCCTTAAAGATGAGGCAGAAGGCAATGTCCTAGAGTTGTTTTGTGCCCTTCTCTGAATCTTCTCCATCCCTCTTTCTAGCCACCAGGCCAATAACGAGGGGTGAGTCACAACCCTCTCAACTAGAGTTGAGTCACAATGTCACCTGACTGGAAAAATACTGGGTTTGGTTAGAGGGGAAAGAGACTATACTCTAGAGGAGCTGTAAGACCTATTCATCATGTATTAGAAGGAACTGGGAGAAGACATTTGGACTGGACTCTGCAGTCTTGGATAAAGTTAGGTGGAACATAAAGTTGCATAAGGAGAAATTTATCAATATGGGAACATTTTTCTGGGATACAGGACTTAACAAACTGGGCAAGAGATGATGCTAACATGCTTCTAGAATGGATCATAGAAGCTTGGAGAAAGTGTTAGCCCATGCAATAAAAATGTGAGCAATGCCATGGAAGACAATAGAAAGAAAGGTCAAAAAGCTTAGATAAGTGCACAAGCCAAAACAGATATATTATATGACAGCCTCATATAAGACCCCCTCTGGAGCTTTATGGGGGGAAAATCAGAAGGACATTCTGCTTACCATAGCAAAAGGTATGGAATGATGAGGGGGCATCAGTATCATTGAGAAGCTCGGTTGTAGCTGTCATCTATAAGCCAGGGCTGATGATAAGAGATGCCATCACTGAAGTAGGTTTGCTGATGGCAAAGGCAACGACAGCATTCTGAAATAATAGAGGCATGTAGAAGCCAGGCAAGTACAATTATCATAATGAGCAGTGAGGTCTCGGTGGTAGCTAGGGAGGCCTGACCAACAGAGAACTCTGGAGGTAATTAATAGTACATGGTATCTCTGGGGACCAGATAAATTGTCCGTCAGCCAACAAGGGTATTTCTCAATCTATTTAACCAGAAAAGATAATGATGGATAATCAGGTGGTTGAATGTAGGCATCTTAGGAAATCTTGATTCATTGCTTAATTTTTGTACCTGACTCAGTTTTCATACCAGAAACTTACTAACTTTCTCTCAGGTTCCTGGGAGGAAGGACCTACAATACTACAGCAAGTATACAAAGTAAAGATTTCTCTCATCTTCCCAAAAGGGATGATGATATCCGTTTACTCTTGAAGCCATATACTGGAGAAAAGAGCATGCCTTAAAATTTTTAGTATTATTGGTCTAAGGGTCTGAATTGCCACTGATGCCCAGAGGCCTGAATCATCATTTTGGGCTCTTTCTTATAGTGAAGTCATATGAGACCCAGTTCACAGTGGATCTGCTGTCATTGGGTCCGTGGATTCATCCAGTGGTCATTTTCTCAGTCTCAAAATATATAATTGAAATGGGTACTTTTTGTAGTTGTCATAATATCCTTACTATTGATTCGTTGGTTAGTAAAGTAATAGCTTTTGTATTAAAATATTACACTGAAGTTTTTAAAATTACCACCTCCTTCCTTCCCCACACATAGAGCCAAGTTAGTATGTCAAGAACAATATCACATTTAGAGGGCAATAGCAGAGTTTAGTGTCTTAAAGACCCAAAAGATGCAGGGGTGATAGCCCCAACACAGCTTCAATCAATTCACCTTTCTAGCCCTGAAAAAAGCAGATGGATCCTGGAAGATGACACTGAACTATTGCAAACAAGTGGTAGCCCCAATTTTAACTGCTACGCCTGATTTGGCTGAAGGGTAGACAGTGTTGAATGCGGTGGTGCCCTGCCAGCTCCCATTTCAGAACTGAAGAGTTTATTTTCCCAGCTTCTAGAAATGAGGACATCCTCAGTTCTCTGCCCTCTCCTGTCAGCTTGCCATGATAACACCCACTTCCTCTGGGGCAGCCTGCCTCCAACTCTGGTTGATGTGGAGGTGGGGGCTGGGGAGTGGGTTATAAAAGCTCAAAGCCTTTGTTTCAGTTGAGGATATCTCTGAGGGGCTATCCCAGCTTCCAACTTCAGTGTCCCTTGTTATGACTGTGCTTCAACAAACTTCTCACTCTGCAAATACTGCTTTCTTCCCATCTGAAGTGTTGATCCTGAGAGTACATTGTAAATGGTAATACACCTCTAGAACATGGCTCTAAGTCTCAGAGTTTGCTTCTTGGGAACTCACCTTTGACAATTACATATTATTTCTCTACCACTCTGTTTGCCTTTATTGTAATTTGCATAAAATTTCACAACATCCGTTTTGTTTCCCTCCCTTACCCCCATTTTGGCTTTTAATCGACCAAATATCAGTAAAGTCATACTGCTGTCATGTTACAGTCCTCCAAAGATAGCTTGAGCATGATCTCCTAGAAAACTGGTAAAGGAAAGTTCACTTGTATACATTTAACTGTGAAATCAAGCGATGATTTACATAACAGTAGGTCTTCCACTTTGAGAAGCTAGGAAGTTGTTTAGATAGTAACTTTTCACTCAAGTTTTATCACAAGTTATTAATGATTGATGAAATGAAAATGTAGATACTTCCTCATTCTTTTCTTTCTCTTATAGTATTTGTCCTGTGATTGCTCCCTTTGTTGATCCAGCATCATATTCTTCCCCACAAAACAAATCTATCTCATACAAATTGCATAGGCTTCAATAAGTTTTTCTATTATGTTATATGTATTTCTTCTGCTGAATTCCAGAGTACCTATGTTTGAAAAACGATAGGATAATAAAAAGTATTATATTTAGTGTGTATGTATGAACTCACTGTTAACTGATGGAATATTCAAAGAGAAAAGCCAAAGCAATAGTTTCTTTCCATTAAAAGTAATCATAAAAATTAGGGAGAAATGAGTTCTTTTACTGTTTTTGTCTCATACTATCATAACTATAAAAATTATATTTTTTCATGGATATTAGCATACTAGGTAAATAAACATATTTTCTTCATTGCATTACTTTAAAAGCCCATTTTCTCTAAATCAGAATAAAAAATGTGCATCTTTGACTTAGTTTTCTATTCTCAATTCATCTTAAGACATCTTGGCACAATATCAGTTTGAATTTCTTATTTTAAGCACACTCAGAAACAAGTTGAAGCAAATGTCCTCATTTCACAAAGTAGGGAGGCAAGGCAAAAATATCTATGGCCAATAGAACAAGAAATGTAAAATTGAGTAGATTTTTCAATTTTTCAGTAGTAACTAGTTAAAAACTGAGTATTGCAATATTCTCAAATTTGGAGGAGAAGAGGGAAGGGGGGTGGGGCATCCTTACAAGTGAAAAAACCTCATTTATCCTATTAGAAAGCTAATGTATAAAGCTGAAAGTTTATGAATCAAGAAATAGGCGAGAAGCTCAGAATGCTGGAGATGACCACTAGGAAAATTTAAACAGAAATGGATAAAAGTGACTGCACATGGGGTACAGGGTGGGAGTAGAGAAGTGTGGGAAAAGTGACTCTTTTTTGGTACTATTTTGTGTTTAAAAATATTTGCCCATATTGCTTTGATTTAAAAAATTGAATTCAAGTTTGTATGCAAAACTTTCAAAATTATTTGATATCTGTAGTTCAGAAGGCAGGTTGGCTGCTTCTCTTGTGAAGAACAATTTGTAGAGATCTGAAAAAACCTATAAATGATCTGTACACTTGTGTATTCTCACTTTGTTTCTTGTGCCAATAATCTCCATTGTCTTACACTTTACCTATCTTCTCCAGATTTGGTGTAAGACATAAGGGATTCTCTCCCTAACATCTGAGTTTTAAATTTAGGTCCAGTTTATGGGGATCAGAGCATCTCTTGTTCTTGGCCTATTCAGTGGTTTAATGTCTATTTTACAGTCCTCCATTTGGGGAGGTGAGAACTTAAAATTTACAACTCAGAAAAAAATGCTAGATTTCAATTGTAGAATTGACAATGGAAAAGATTACGTTATTCTTCATATCACTTGAAGATATGTTCCTCTCTAAAACATATTATTTTTGTGTTCACTATTTATTGAATGACTATTTGCACCTTTTGAGATACTGGGCAGAATAAAAATAGTTCTTGCCCAAAACAGGTGTGATATCCACTGGGTTAGCTATATAGTGTGGCTAAAATAACAAAATCATTGATAACATTATTAAAATAATTCAGCAACGTGGTCAGGAGTGGCTTCCAGGAAGCAGAGCATTGGCAGAAAGACATGATGTGGACATGGCTGAAGAGGATGAGGATTCTCCTGATGAGATGAGCAGCATAACCATAGGAAAGGCATGGAAACAGGATTCATTGTGATGCTTTCCTGCAAGACCAGCATGGTGGAGTAGATCATGTGGGAAGTGGAAATAAAGTAGATTTTACAAGTGCTGGTAGTATAGGTTAAGATTATGTAGGATTTTACGTGTTAGAATAAAGAAGATGGATTTTGCCCTGTGGGAAATAGGGATTTAACAAAAGTTCTTAAGCAGAGGAGTCTTATATTAAAATGAAAGTTTTTGGAAACCTGGAAGTGGTATAAAAATGGCTGAATGGGAGCTCAGAGTGGAGGTAAGAAGCTGAGATAACTGTGTAGTTATATCTACGTCTTTGCTTTGCAAGTTTTATAACTTCCTTTTCATGTTCCTTAGGTATTTTGTCCTTACAGATCTTCAAATATTCTATTTGTTTGATATCAAACCAATTTTCTTTTTTTTAAAATTCTTTTATACATAATAATACCATATTGCTATGCTTAAAAACAACTGCATTTCTTGACACACTTCTATGCCCATATTCCATTTAAATAAACATTGGGTCCATATTTATCTCCTATGGGTTAAATTTTAGTAACTTTTACAACATCAGCAAAGAGTAATTTTATAGATAATAAATATCTCGCTATAATATAAATAACATTTTATTAGCAGTGACATATTTGAAAAATATTTTTACATCTTATATTTAAAAAAATATTCTTATTCATGTAAATTTAATTTTTTGCATTGTGAAGTATCTTAAAAATGTTAAATTAATACAATTAGAATTTTCTAATATTTTGAGAGAATGTAACCAGCCAACAGTTGGCAGAAGAATATGCGGGAAATACTTTTCCATTACAGTAAATAACTTTAACATTTATTTTTGGATGAGCATTAAGCTAAATAAAACTATCCCTTAATAATTTTGGTTTACATCATCATCACTAGCTAAAGAAAATATCATAAGTATATGGCTAATATATTTTATTCAGTCTGTAAATTGTCAATTTACCCTAGTCTAGAACATGTGAAAAATCACTGAAGGTGAAGACAGAGAGCTGGAGTCTAGTTCCAAAGATTACATTGTGTAGTTTTTAGGTGTCTAATTAAAGGCAATACCTTCTGAGCTTCAGATTGTTTCTTTTTTTCCCCTATAAAATGAAGTGATTGGCCTAAATGGTCTCTAAAGTCTGATTTATTGTAAAAAGAACTTTCAGTGATACACCACAATTCTGTGAAATCATAGATCCACATTTGTAATACTATTATTTGGTCTTGATTTTGCACTTTAGATTTTTCACTAAGCTCCTGTTCTTTGTATCGACATAGCATTTGGAAGTGAAAAGAAGTGACTTTAGGAATGGGCGTAGTTACATCAACGAGGCTCAGTGTAATCCAGTATTCATCTCCTGTATCCAAGTCAATTTCATTCTTTCTTCCTATGATCAGACGTTCACTACTAACATTTAAGAGAAACTGTTTCTATCATCTACTTTGCACTGAAGACAGAATTCTTGTTGGTGAGTTTGCTCTTTCTATTCCTTTTAGGCAAGAGTGAAATCTAGTAACTGATTTTCAGAAAATAATGCAGGCTACTTATTTGTCTTTCCTAGTTCTTTGGGTGCAAACTCATATCAATCAAACTGTCAGACGTTTTTCTTTTCTTTGATTTATCTTTCAGTGTTAATTCTACCTGAGTCACATTTTCATATCTAAACTATAGGAAATGGGAACTTAAACATTTTCTAGTGAAAGTGGCAAAGCTTTTAGCAAGTGATCAATCAGTTTGGTCTTGTGATTTGTGGACTTGACTTCCCTGCTAAGCTCTTAGTTAAATGGAATAAATGTCCTTTTAAAGTTTGTTCAATGCAAGCCCCTAGGATTCTGTCTGTATATATCAAAGAGGTGAAATGAAGAAACCAATTTGCCCTCTCTTTTTTTAAATTTGAAGAAAAACTGCAAAATATCTGTGCCAGCTCTCAGCTCCAGAAAGTCACCAGTAATGCTACTATTTATGGCTAAAAAGGCCAAGTAAGTGAATATGGGACATTATTCCAAATAAAATGTCTTTTCTTAGCAAAATAAATGACTCCTTGCTGTACAAGGGGAGAAAAGAAGAAATACATAGATCACTATGGGTGTCAGTTCTAAGAGCAAAACCAAAAAGAGGAATTATGCAATGAATTATAGGGAGTCTAAAACTCCCAAATAACAACTCTGAGGGTAAAAACTAAGGATAGTTCTCTGGATCAAGTACACCAGAATAGGAGTTAATTTTCCATTAAGTATACGAGTATAGTACTAAAAGACTAGAATAGAAATAAAGTTGAAAAGTCAATACTGCAATCACAAAATCCTTCAGAAACCGAGGTAAACAACATGACTAATCACCACCACCTCTCCAACACCTTCTCCTAACGATACCTCAGAGACACATGAGCAACGTGAGAAAAAGAACACCACACATCAGTTTGTCTGTTTCTCTAATACAGTTCTTGGCATGTTGCATAATTATTATGTCTCTGCCTTTCTTCCTCTGCTTTATGTTTATTCCTTATATTTAGCGCTTAGTAAGTACTAAAAAAATATTTGTGAATGACTAACTTAATAAGTGAATGATTAAGGAAAATAAACAAATATGCCACATTGTTGACAAATTTTATTTTTCTCTATAGTCTGTGCACTCCATTGAAGACCGGAACTTCTATCCCACTAACAAAATAATTCTATGAAAATTTTAACTTAGAGACTGAGTGTAGGGAAACTAGGTTATTGCCTAGGAGGCATTTAGCCACTGAAGAACTTTAGTCAGAATGTCCAAAGCACAAAGCAGTCAGAAAATCCCCCCTTGTATCTACATATTATTTTCAGATGACTTAGAGAAAAGTGTCTTGTCTGATCTCCATCCTTGGAACGAAGAGAGGGTAGGGGAGCAAAGGTAGCATTCTGGGGACCCTTTGCAGTATGTGGCGCTTGGGGCAATTATATATAGCATCTTATGGCCTGGTAGGTCAGGACCAAGAACAACATTCCAAAAAGCATTCCTGATCCAAATGAGGCAATATTTTAAAAAGAAGCCAAATGTGAAGCCACAGAGCTTGGGAACTAAGGAGAAAGTGCTTGCAAAGACATAGAAGGAAGGCAAATCTAGAGAAATTCCCAAAAAAAGGATCTCAAAGAGGTTTTTAATGTGCTGCCTTTGGCATCCAAAATTATCCTGGGAGTAGATAAAGGCTCATTGCCAAGTGGGCACTCCTGGGCTTGGCACCATTTTTATTTTAAATTTCACGTGTATGTTTATTGTAATGTATTTACAAGTTAAAAATCTATATTCTAGAATTAGATATTGCTGGTGCTTGCACAGCCATATGAGTATACAAAAAACACATTGAATTATACTCTTTTTTTTTTTTGGCTAAGTTGGCCTTATTTTTGTGGGGGCTAGGTTAAGTTGGCCTGTTGTTCTCCCAGGTTTATTGAGGTATAATTGAAAAATAAAAATTATGTATATATTTAAGGTATAAAACGTGATGTTTGGACATACGTATACATTGTGTAATGATTACTACAAGCAAGCTAATTAACATATCCATCACCTCACATAGTTATTTTTTTTTTTTTTTGGTAAGAACAATTAAAATCCACTCTCAAGTACACAATTTCAAGTATACAATACAGTATTATTAACTGTAGTCACCATGCTGTTTATTAGCTCTCCAGAGTTTATTCATCCTGTATAACCGAAACTTTGTACCCTTTGTCCAACATTTCCACATTTCCCCCACGCCTAGCCCCTGATAATCACCGTTCTACTCTCTGCTTCTATGAGTTTGACTTTTTTTAGATTCTACATTTAAGTGATATCATTCAGTATTTGTCTTTCTGTGTCTGGCTTATTTCACCTAGCATAATGTCCTCCAGGTTCATCCATGTCACATCAATCCACAAATGACAGGATTTCCTTCTTTATAAAGGCCGAATGATATTCCATTGTATATATATGCCGCATTTTCTTCATCTATTCATCCATCAAAGGACACTTAGATTGCTTCCATATCTTGGCTGTTGTGAATAATGCTGCATTGAACGTAGGAGTACAGATATCCCTTCAAGATAGTGATTTCATTTCCTTTGGATATATTCTCAGAAATGGGATTGCTGGATCATATGGTAGTTCTATTTTGATTTTTTGAGGAATCTCCATACTATTTTCTATAATGGCTATGCTAGTTTATGTTCCCATCAACAGTGTACATTGTTTCCCTTTTCTCCACATCCTTGCCAACACTTGTGTTTTTGATTGAAGTATTAAAGTGGTGAAAATGCAGATTGCTGTGCTCCATTCCAGACCTGATAAATCAAAGTTTCTTGGGAGTGGGGCTCAGGTGTGTTTTTTTCTCACAAGTTCTGCACATGAGACCCATTTTCCCTAAATTTATAGAATAAATAATTGAAACCATTTATTTCACTGTTATACTCTTAGGATTATCATTTTAATTTCAGCCTTCAAAATTAAACATGACACATAAATCAATACTTTTCGGAACTGAGCAAATAAGCAATAAATTGTCTCAGAGGACCCACAACTTTGAATTTTAATCTTGTGAATAAACAGATCAGTGGGTTTGACCTTCATGGGCTATAAACTGAGATACATGACAAATATAATGTTCTCTATATTTAACTCTCTTTTGAGCTCCCATTCTACCTGATGGCAGCTTCCAGAAAATATCGTTTCAGGTTTAAACATGTTTAACTCAAGATGTGTTCTTCAAGCTTTTCTTTGGAGGACCTCCTGAGTTCTGGGAACAGGGGGCTTAAGTGGCATCTTAACATTGGGTGAAGTGACTGGTCTTTGGTTAGTAACAGTCCATTTTGACCGCCTCTGAAATGGACAATACCCTCAGTGTCTCAGACACAGCTACTCTCTACATTGTCAATTTCTAAGGCATTCTTGTTCCCAGCTGTATCTGGCTGTGTGATCCATGCCAATATCCACTTCTGGAGCCCCTCATTGTGACGTGGAGACACCTTAATGGTCATACTTGTATTTAACTTCTCACTACATTCAGGACACTCTTCAGTAGCACAGGAAGATCCAGCTGCTTTTCCGTTAGGCAATGTTAAGGTGGTGAGCTCCCATGGGGCTTCTCATTACCAGCATTCCAAACAAAAAATTGGTTATAGATCTCCTTCATTTTAGGGAATCCAAGAATCAGAAAAGAGCTTCTTTATCTCTCCTATTTTGGAGCTTAAGCTTCTAAGGTGGTAGGTAGGGCATAGAGCATTTCTTAGTGTTCTTTTCCAATGCGTAGAATTTTCTTTCTCTCCAACTCTTTTTTCCTTTTTCCTTAAGCCTTGAGATTTTTTTGCTTTTTATCATCCAGGAAAAACTCTAATTTATCATTTTTCTCTTATGCCTATCAATTAAGAAAAGATCTTAGCTCTTGCCACATGAAACCCTGGCTTTGGTATAAATGCTTATAAATATTGTGTATTTTAATGGCAATTACTTTCTGGGCATTTTAAATAAATGTTTATTTTCCCAAATTCTATTTTCTTTTTATTTTTTATTACTATGGCTATATATTTTTTTTATAAAAGCGATGCATCCATAATGAAATAAAAGCAACACTTTGTAGGAAAATGTATAAATGATATAAATAATAAAAATAACAAAATAAAACTATAATTTTAAATAGGATCCACAGCTGAGGTGTTAGACATATGAGAAAAGCCATCTTGGACTTTCCAACTCCCGTCTAGCTGCAAGTTGAATAGTGTTCATGAATATCCCCACCTGACACCATAAGAAGCAGAAAATCCCCTCAAATGGACTCAGACAACTTACACAATGGTGAGAAATAATAAATTATTGTTGCTTTATATTGCCAAGTCTGGGGTGGCTTGTTATACAACAATAGAAAACTGATGAGGTAGTAAAAATGTTTAAAATTTTTCTTATGAATTGAGCTCTTAGCAGAATCACATTGAATTAGTTAATAATCTTGCAAGCTAAAGATATGTATAGAGAAGAACGAAGTGGTCTTTTTAGGGCACAGAAGAATGTTAAAACCAATGAACTTGAATATTTAGCAACTTCAAAAAGAAAAACTAATCCATTAAAATATGGAAAGAAAAGTTAATCAAATTATTCAGTATGATTTTCTGGTGTGCTTTTACTAAGCATATCCAGACTGTCCCATACTGGTCTAAAGTAGTGATCACTAAACCTTTAAAACAATTTTTTTTCAACAACACTACTGTGAGGAAAAAACTCTAAGGTGACCCTAAAGATCCCTGCGTCTGATGTTCACACCCTTAAATAATCCACTCTCCCTGAGTGTGGGTAGGATGTGTGACTTCCTTCTAACAAATAAGATATGGCAAAAGTGATGGGATGTCATATCTGTGACTACAACAGATTGTAGCACCCTTCTTGTTAGAGACTCTTTCTCTCTAGCTGGCTTTGAAGAAGTAAGTGGCCATATTGGGTGGCCCATGTGACAAAGAGATGAGGCTGGCATCTGGGAACTGAGGGCAGCCTCTGGTCAACAGCTGACAAAAAGCTGGGGCCTCATTTTTTTATACTTTTTGTTTTTTGTTACCATGGCTATATCCTTTTCCTCAAGGGAAAAAATTCTGCCAGCAACCTGAGTGAACTTGGAAGTGCATTCTTCTCCAGTGGAGCCTCCAGATGAGAACAGAGCTTGACTAACACTCTGACTGCAGCCTTGTGGAACCCTAAGCAGAGGATCCCACATAAGCTGTGTCCAATACCTGGACCCTCAGAAACAGTGAGATGAAGTGTCATATTAAGCCACTGAGTTTTTGGTAATTTGTTATACAACAATAGATAACTAATACACTAACATTGAAATTTTTCAGTATGAACTCTTGACATTCATGGATTATTATAATTTATAAACTATATACATTTTATTAATAGACTCTATACATTAAAATACAAAAATTTAAGTTAAAATTATGAGAAAAAGGTAATTTAAAAATGTTTCTGTCTTCATGAATATACAACACTTTGTTTACAATAAAATCCTTATTAATAATACTTTTTAATGAAAACATGTGATTGAATATTTGTAGAAATTATAAGGTGGAAAAATATAGCCAGTGATGCATCTCTTCCATTTGCGAATTCCACTGTTGAATCTTTTTGAGATACATTTTTAGCTATGAGAGCCATTACAACCCAGCATCTAAGTAAACTAAATTTAGAAACTCACTTGCATATCTCTGCATCACAAAATATTAAACCAATACAAAAAAAATAAGGAAGCATATTCAACCACATTGCCACCATTAAACATCCTAATAACATAATGAATGCCAGTGAAAATACATGCTTTATACCATTAATAATTAAAATTAAAAAGCATAATTACTTTATGTGATTTATATGAGATTTATCATGTATAAACTATCGTGGATAGTAAATAATGTATACCATTTACCCATTAAAAAAAATCAAGATTACATGTTACAATTTTTTTAGCTCATAGACTATAAATTACATCTTTCAATATAAGAAAGATAAAAGGGATACAGTTGGAAAAGGATGTTTTCTTTAGCTTTTTACACACACAAACACAATCTTTTGTACTCTAGTCATCCTTCAGTTTTAACGTTAAGAATTTGGAACTCCCTGTATTTAACCCAAGCTATTCTGCTAAGCTGCAGCTCATTGGCACATGGGGATCCTGGCAGGTTAAATTCTATGGTTGCTCCAAAGACGTGTATTATGAGGTTATTCCTGAGTCTTGACATTGCCTAGCACTGCCAACTGCCAGTAAGAGCATGGCAGGAAAATTGCTCTCAGAACTGAATTCTACGATTTATTTAGAAAGTGCTGCTCATGCACCAAATGCCGCCCATATAATTATATAACACTGACACAAACTCAGCTTTTTTTCTTATATAACTTTATGGGAAGAAAAAAGCTGATAAGAGTTATCTCAATAACATAATGTATTATTGTATTGACTCTCAAAATGTATTTATTATCTATTTCTGTGGTTAAAAATCGATTGCATAATATCGTATCCATTGTATCTTTTTTTATTCTAAGGATGATAAAGAGCTTTATTTTCCTCATTTTTGCTCTATCATAAATTATATCTTTTTTATATGAACAATTACACCAAACCAGAAAAAAATTCAATTAAATACTGCACAAAGTAAAGATTATCACAGAATAAATGCTTTTAAATCCATTTGTTTTTTAAGGACAATAAATCTGATCAATTGAAAAGCTTCATATCCTTTGCACATGGTAGGTATAGAGAAATGATTTATTAATTTGAGTGAAATTTAATAACATAGCTTTATGAAGTGCCTGGTCTCATTGTTGACTATATCTAATTATTTGAGGTACCAACAGTATGACATGGTTACTAAAACTGATTCCAGCATCAGACTGTCAAGGTGTGGATTTCAGGTATGACATGAGACAATTTATTTCACTTCCCTGGACCAGTTCCCTCTACTCTGCAATGGCTCATTACAGCGCCAAACACACAGAGAGCTGGTCTGAGGATTTAATGAGATAATACACAGAATGTAACTGGCATATAGAAGCCTATAGTAAATAATAGGCCTGGTTATTTTTTATGTTAGTGTTGTTAGAAAGCTCTTTCTTACAACAAGTTGAAAACCACCCACCTGTGTTTTCTGAACTTTGTTCCTTGTTCAGCCTTCTGTAAGAGCCTGTATAACGGGATTTCAAGGGTATTCCAAAGAATTATCTCTCGTCTTCTCTCACATTCAAATCTATCTCCCTTTGGTCCTGCGGTAGCATCATTAATTTAACAGAGTTTATTTTTCTAGGATATGATTTGTTGTTATATGCCATCAACTTGGCTCAGACTCCTGGAGACCATAGAATGAGTGATGTCTTTTTTCCTGATGCCCTGTACTCTTCCCACCATTATTATCTTTTCCAAAGAATTCTGCCTTCTTGTGACATGCCCAAAGTAGGACACCCTCAATTTTATCATTTTTGCCTCTAGCAATAGCTCAGGCTTGATTTGCTCTAGAACCCACTTGGTCGACTTTCTAGAAGTCTAGAGTATCTGTAAGAGCTCTCCTCCAACACCATATTTCAAATGAATCAATTTTTTCCCTGTTGGCCTTCTACACTGTCCAGCTCTCACACCGTACGTAGTAGTTGGGAACACGAGGGCATAGATAATCATGGCCTTAGTCTCTAATGACACTGCCTTACACGTAAGGATCTTTTCTAGTTCTTTCATTGCTGCCTTTCTGAGCCTCAGTCTTCTCTGGATTTCTTGGCTGCAGTCTCCATTTAAATTAGTGACTGAACCAAGGTAAACAAAATCCTGAACAATTTCAGTGTCTTCATTGTGTACATTAAAGTCACGTAGCTCTTCTGTAGCCACAATTTTTGTCTTCTTGATGTTCAAATGCAGTCCTGCTTTGGCGCTTTCTTCTTTCACTTTCATCAGAAGTCGTTTCGAGTCATTGCTGCTTTCTGCCTGTGAGATGGTGTCATCTGCCTATCTTAGATTGTTGATATTTCTTCCAACAATTTTCACTTCTTCATCTGAGTCTAGCCTAGTTTTTTGTATGATATTTTCTGCAGGCAGAGTAAACAGATAGAGAGATAAAATGCACCCGTGTCCAACACCTTTGCCTAGAGGAAACCATTCAGTCTCTCCATATTCTGTCCTGACAGTGGCTTCTTGTCCACAACACAGGTTACACATCAGAACAATCAAGTGCTGAGGCATGCCTATTTCTTTCAAAGCAGCCCATAATTTTTCATAGCCCATGCAGTCAAAGGCTTTACTGTTGTCCATAAAACATAGACTAATCTTCTTCTGAAATTCTTTGGGGTACTCCAGTTGCCAACAGATAACCACAATTAGATCTCCTGTGCCTCTCCCTTTTCAAAATCCAGTTTGTACATCAGGCATTTCTTGCTCCATGTGAGGTAGAAGCCTTTGTTGCAGCACCTTGAGCGTCACTTTATTTGCCAGGAAAATTAGAGCCATGGTCCTGTAGTTACTGCACTCCTTAGCACCTACCTCCTTTCTTGGGGAGTGGGACATATATTGGCATTTTCAGTCTGTAGGCTATTGTTTTGTTTTCCATATTTGTCGGCATATTCTTGTTAGAATTTTGACAGATTCCATCTCTGTAGCTTGAAATAATTCTATTGATATCCCATCTACCCTGGTGACTTATTTCAAGGCAGCTTTCTCTTCACTTCCTAAAATTACAGATTCTTCCTCAGAGAAATCTTCTTCAAAGGAATCTGTCACCCTTTTGTCTCTTCTGTATAGATCTTCAGTATCCTGTTTCCACCTTTCCTTTATTTTCTCCCGATTAGATAGTGTGCTTCCCTGTCGGTCATTCAGCATTTCTAATCTAGGTTTAAATTTCCCTTTGATTTCTTGAATCTTCTGGAAGAGACTTCTTCTTCTTCCCTTTTTGTTGTTTTCCTCTGTCTCTTTGCATTGGCCATTATAGTGGTTTTCTTTATCTATACGTGACAGTCACTGAAAAACTGTGTTCAGGATTCCAACCCTACTTTCGTCACTTTTTACTTTGGCTTCTCGCCTGTCCTTAACAATTTTTATTGTTTCTTCTGTCATCCGTCTTGATTTTTCTTTTGTTTTTTACTCAGGCATTGTCTTTGTGCATTTTTCCTTAGTAATATTTCTGGTTTCAATCCATAGTTCTTCTGGTACTCAGTCAATTAAACTTAGAATGCAAATCCGTTTTTTATGTGGACTTCGTATTTGTTGGAAATGTTATTTACCTTATAATTTGGCGCTATGGTTCTTTTAGCGCTGATCTTCAGCTTTACTTTGATATTTGATGTTAACAGTTCGTGGTCAGTACCACACTCTGCTCCTGGTCTTGTTTTGGAGGAGAGAATACAGCTTCTCCATCTCCTGCTTCCAATTATATAGTTTATTTCATTTCTTTCTTGGCCATCTGATGATGTCCATGTATGCAGTCATCTGTTCAGTTACTTGAAGCATGTATTTGTGATGGACAGATGGCTGGCTTTGGAGAAATGCACGAGCCAGTCTCCTGAATTGTTTCTGACCCTTAGTCCAAATTTTCTGACAATGTTTGATTCTGCTTTATTTCCTACTTTTGTGTTCCATTCACCTTTAATTATCAGCATGTCTTGTTTTGGTGTATGGTCAATTTCTTCATGGATAGTTGCATAAAACTTTCAATTTTGTCTTCTTCAGCATCTGTAGTTGGAGCATAGACTTGGATGATGATTATGTTCGTGGTTAATAGGTTTTCCCAGAAGTCTGATTGATGTTATTCCATCAGACCTTGCGTTAGAGCCCCTAACTGCCTGTGCTACATCTTGCCTCAGTATTAGAGTCACTCTGTTTCTTTTGAGTTTGTCATTTCCAGAGTATAACACCATATAGTTGTCTGACTGAAAGTGTCCCATTCCTGTCCATTTTAGTTGGCTAACACCAAGCACTGTGGTATTTAAACGTTCCATTTCTTGCTTTACAATTTCCAGTTTACCTTGGTTCATAATTCTCAGATTCCATGTTCCAATTGCGTGTGTGGTATGCCATCAGACTTTTCTTTCACCTTTGTGCACTTCAGCTGCTAGACATCCTTCTGGCTGTAGTCTAGTTGTGTCATTAGCAATAGTGCTATTTGTACTTGTACTTTGCTCTTCCTCAGTAACTGTTTGAGTGCCTTCTGACCTGACGGTCTCATCGTCCCGCACTATCTCATGTTTCGTTTTGGACTGTCTCATCATAGGGTTTTCAAGGTAAAATTGTTTAAAAGGAAAAAAAAGGAAAATACAGCAGTGCTTTCTCATTGTCTTCTGCCGCATGATGTGGGGGTCCAAACCACATGTACTCAGGTCCATGGTGTCGCAATCACCAAATGCCTGTGAAATATAGATGCCTCTATGGTAATGATATGATATTGTCTCCCTTTAAAGGCAAATGCACATCAGAGACTTAACACATTAATGATCATAAGTCCTTAATTTCTCAGGGTTAGTTCATCTAATGACTCTCTACCAACAATAGGCCCCATGACAAGAAAAGAAAGACAAAAGGGATATATCCACAGTTTGGGGCGTTAGTCCTTCATTTCACCAGTTTTATTTACTCCAGGTTGTGTTTAGCCCAAGCCTCAGATTTCTGACCTATTGCACTTTCGATCTTGGCAGGATTTCATATGGGAAGAAGTTAGGCTGCACTGTCAGATATTATGTTCTTAATTCTTTTTCAACACTAACAGGGCTCTCAAATCCAATCATTGTAAGAATGTGCATGATTACACTGCCAGCCCTTCCTTTGTTGCCATTTTCAGAGCAAAATTGGGGGGATGGACTGGAGTTTAGGATTGTCAGGTCAAACAATTTGGTTTTGCATTGCAGGTCTTTGAGATTTTAGTCTGTTTCTCCAACCCACACATCATCTTTCTCCTCATTCCACTAAAATCTTCACCTATGGCTGCCCTGTTCCTCCATCTGTACTCCTGCTCCCCAAGATATGGCATATGCTGAGGATCTCTGCTCATCTTCGAAAAACTCTATGTTTCTCAAAATTTCATTCTTTGTTTCCTGTGTCCAATAGATCCATAGAAAAGTATGGTTTTAATTTGTCCAGGTTTCTCTCATTTTTGTCTTTTTTCATCCTAACTGGAAGCAGAAGGATTTCTTTCTTATACAGAGAGGAAGCTTTATCAGAGAAGTGGTTTTCTATCTTTACTTTTAGTCCATTTCATGCTGATGGGAAATAAATTGTAAATCACAATTGAACCTCACTGAAAGAATATTAAGGCTCATTCTTCCATTTCCTCATTTAAACAGAGTTGCAAAAGTGACTTGGAAATACATTGCTGTTTTCTAAAACATAAAAAGAATCATTAGGAACTAAAAATAGTCTAAAAATGACCTCATGTTTTTCTGATGTAGGCATGTGAAGCTTTATTGCTGCTTTTAATGAAACGGCAGTTAGGTGAATGTGTTCACATTATGATTTAGCAAGGCAAAACCTGTGATTCTTCTTTGAATCTTCTGTAGTAACCCTCAGTATGACTTGGTTATTTAGCAGTACAAATTTTACTGAGACAGCTTTTTCTAACCAATTTTTTGTTCACATTCTGGGAGAAAACTCTCGAGTATGTTGGTCCTGACTTTAGGGGAAGTTAGTTAACGTTAGAATTATCTAAAGTCTTCTAATCAGGAACAATCTAGGGGTGGTTTGATAGCCTTTGGGACACTCTAATCAGATGCCCTCACTCCCAAGGCCTTAACTCTACTTGTAATTAACACCAAGTTTGTTAATTAGCACAGTAAATGTTTAAAATAATTTTCACTGATGAAAAGAAAAGTACTAAGTATTTGTGGAATGGCTAGAATTATTGTACAGCCACTCCCAACCTTTCATGAACAAGGAATAAGAATCTAGAGAGTCAAGTAGCCTACACCTTTCTGAATAGCCTAGTAAAATTGTGGATTACATGTGGTCTTATGAAAGTTTCTGTCACTTGGTTCCATCTAGAAGGTTAGCTGAATTTTGTCACTAGACTATTGTTGCATCTGCTTGGTTATGTTCATTGTTGTTGGGTTGATAAATAATACTCTTAAGTATTGATGCCAAAGAATATTTGCACAAAATGTTTTCTTTTCTAGTGATAGGGAAGTGGTAGGGAAGGAGAGATAGTAAGTATATAAAGTGCTGTAGTTAACATGGCAAAAGAATAGGGTAAGAATAGGATAAATGGAATAAAAGGAAGAGTGGTCATTTCCAAATGACCAGTAACTAAGAGCAGTAATGAAGGACTTCATAGAGAAGCTGCTGCCAGAATGAAGCTTTAAAGATGGTTAAGTATTCATTGAGTGGACTACATTGCAGAGGTTGGCTATGGCAACAGCACAGCAGAGCGAGGTCAGCGTGTTCTTTTCATAGAACTGGGAGTAACGCAGTATGGCTGAAGAATATGTTGTCTTAACGTGAAGTGCCTTGAATATCTCGCTAAGAAGTTTGGCCTTTATTTTCAATCATTGTAGAGTTATTAAAAGGTTTGAAACAGAAGAACACCATGATCCAATTTATGCTTTAGAAAGATTATTCTGACAACGGTGGCCATTCCTGCTGGCAAAGAGATCAGCTAGGAGATTGTAGCAGAGACTGGTTAGCTGTTCACTAAACCCATTTTCTCTTTCTCCTGAGCACACAACTTTGTATGGTATATTCCAGTCTCTCTTAGAGGTGAGTAGAGCCATATGACGAGATCTGGCCAAAGGAAAGTGGATAGAAGTGATGAATGTCACTTCTAGGCCTGGCACACGAGACCCATCAACATGCAATCTTGCATGTTCTTTATCCTTACTAAGTAGTATATGAAGATGATAGAAGCCCTAAGCAGAAATTGTCTGCGTCTCTGGGTCATTATTTGGAGGAGTACCGTCCATGAAATTAGAATATCAATTTTGGATATAAATTTCTGTTGTGTTAAGCTACCGAGGTTTAGAGGTTAATCTGTTATAGCAGATTCTTTCAAGTGAAATGGAGATTATTACTACAGTTTGGTGAGGGATGGCAAGATCTTGAAATAGTGCAGTTATGGAGATAGAAAGAAATGGATTTTATGATAGACGGGTAGGAGATAGAAATAGCAAGGAGTATTAACTAATTTACTGTGAAGTAAATGAAGGAAAAGAGAATTACTTTTAGCCTTTCAGCTAGAGCAACTGGGAAGATGGTAACAGTAAAAATGGTAATGGTACTATAGGATTCATAGGATGATAATAGGTATTTTTAAAAGATAATTATTACCAATTTGAACCTACTGCTTTCAAGTATAATTGTTTGAAAGATTATTTAATTTGTTTACAATTTTTAATTTTTTTCTATACTTTGCCATGCCTCAATGTGGCTAGAGTCTCCTTTCCCGCCCTGTCACTTCGGGGCTTGACCATGTGATATTCTTGGACTACCGAAATGGGAGCAGAAGCTTCAGTTTGCCAGTTCCAAGCAGAGGCCTTAAGAGACATGTTTCCACTTCCCAAGATTGCTCTTGCTCTTCTACTCTCTACCACAAGGACATCATAACCTCCGATTTATTTCTTCAGCCATCTCAAAATAGTTCATACCTCAACACAATCTGGAGCAGAGCCACCATTGCTGACCCACAGAGCCCATAAACAAGAAATAAATGTTTGTACTTGTAAACCACGTGAATTATGCAATGCTATCACTGAAAATAAATGGACCTATTTGGATGAGATAGTTAACGTATGTAGTAGGGAGTTGAGAATAATATTCTGGAAAAGAATAACTTGGAGATATGGATTTTGGAGTTGTGATGATTGAAGTCTTTAAGATAGATAAGGTCATAGAAGAGAAGAAGTCCAAGGACGGAAGGAACCCTAAAAGTAGCAGCAATTAAGATGTGGGCCAAGAAGGGGATGTACAGTGGACAATGAGAATGAATAGTCAGAAGCTTAAGAAAAGAACCAAGAGAAGGTAACCTAATGAAAAAGAAGAGATGGCAGTTCCTCAAGGAAGGTGTTATGAACAATATCAAACATCACAACAAGTTCAGGTAAAAAAATGCTGAAAATAATCCTTTGAATATAGCAGTGAGAAGACATTGCTAAAAGTCACCCTTTATTATAAGATTTCCAGTGGACTAATACAGTCTGTACACTTAATTAATGCTTATTCAACTAATTCTTGTTGAATGAGTGCCTTTGTTCAACTGCACTTAAACAAATGTTAAAAAAAAAGGCATCAAACAAAAAACAATCTTGGCATGTATTCTGCATTTTGTACAATCAAGGTTCTATGTTATGTGAATCCAAAACACTATTGTGTGATTTAAAAAAATCACTATTTTACTTTTAATTGTATAAAACAATAATTTATTAAAATGTTATGGTAGAAATTGAACTTGATTTTTTAGGAAAATTTAAGTTTGAAGGAGAAAATACATCTTTTGGCTCTTACTTCAATTAAAAGATGGCTCTAAATTGGTAGATTTCACCCACATAGACAGATATAGAAAGACATTTAAAAATGCCAATAAATCTGATTGACAGAGTTAAAAAATAAATCTCTTAATTTATTGAATTTTAAAACAATTAAACATAAGCTCGTTCAGAGCGCTAAGGAAGAACTGGAATACTATATACGTAATGTGCTTGATTGATTACCTTTTTGGAAATAGAGATTCACAAGATTTTATGAACCATATCATAGAAAAAACCTATTTTCATTAGGAAACTTTTAGAATGACTGCAAGTTTCCTGGGGGAATTTCCTGGATGATAAAATACTGAACATTTTGTGATAATTTGCCACCTGAAATTTTCTGCAGTGTGGAATTTGTGCCATGTAGAAAAGCTTTCAGGATGCATGGCGGAAAAGATTATTGGTATTTAATTTACTGAACTGGAAAACACAAGAATAGCTTTTATATTCCAAAAAGATATTGTGAACAATATCTCTGCAAATATTTTATATTATATTGCTATTCTGGTATTCCAAAATACACTAAATATCTCTAAATTTAGGCACAACAGTGTTATCTCTTATGGACTCAGTATGAATAGGATAATTATGAATGAACATATTTTTTTGAAGGCAAATATAAGCAATAAACTGCAAAAGCTCCCAAGCGTGTTTCTGAGGCACTCAGGGGGTTATTTGGGTAGGCTGAAGGTTTCAGCCTAAATGATGAGAACCATTTCCCTTTCAGAGAAATCAGAGCTCCTTTGGCCAACTCGAACTCATTCAACCCAGGAAAGCTGAAATAGTTCTGAAGTGACCTTAATAAAAGACTGTAGACTACTGCGTTTCCCTACTGAAATAATTGCTTTTGTGGTATCTTTCAGTGGGCATCGAGTTGAATCCTTTTTTAGACTAATTGACGTTTTTCCTTCCCTTTGTACAATACTGACCGATACTCATACATACTGAATATTTGCCACTAGTATGCAACTTCTGAGCATACCTGTGTGCTTCTGCTCCAACCGGCCTTTCCAAGAGTCAACTGTGTTAGCAATTAAACCTGCATATGCCGGTTAAATTCCTGTTGTAATTATGCAATTTAGATATTACATAATATGATAATGTATGAATTGGAAAAAAGTTGTGATATTAAGTTTAATACCTTGGAAAACTTAATAAATGCATTCAAATTAGGTGTGTGCTAGACAACTCTAAAATAATGGAAGGAAAATCATGAAAAATCCACACTCCAGAGGGATTCTGCATTCAGTTTACTTGTAAGGGTCTTAATGTTCTTGCTCCGCTTTTAGGAACCATGAACTAGAAATCTTAGCTAGTACCTTGTGATTATGGTTTATACAAGAAAGGCAGCTTGAGATTCTGATCACAGATTTTTACTAAAAGAAGTCTTTGGCCTGCCAATCTAAAGATTGCAAATAAATGTAAATATATTGATGTTTAAAAAAAAATCTCTATTTTGAGAATATCTATTTTAAGTAACTTTTGATTAACCAATCTGCTTCGTGTTTCTATCTCATTGGGTAAGAAGGATTTTATGATGTTGCTTAGATCTGCTGAAACCTCGCCAGTCTGCCAAAACTCTTACCTTAGATTCTTGACTTAGTAATCGTTTGCGTCTTTGTGGCTTGATGTCTCATTTGGACGAGCTTCCCTAGTGATAATTTGTGTTATCATCACCATGCCTAGGTGTATCTCCACATAGGAGCAGCTAAAACAGACCCAAGCCCGGATGACGTTGTGCCTCCTAAGATAAAGCCAATGGGGCTGGAAGACTGTGTGAGGCTATGACCTGGCATACAGCACTGCTCAATAAATGTTGGTTGCAATAAATTTCCCTAAACATCCCAGGGGGCAGTGATTCCACTCATAATTTATTTTTCTTTGGAAATATGATTTCCATAACTTTTTTTTCAAGTCTTACATTGTTATATGAATGAGTTTTTTTTTCATCCTGTTATAGATTAAACAAACATTGTGAAATTCCGGGCATTATTTCTACGTGTAAATTGCCTTAATGATTTATATATCACTTATAAGTAAGTCTTATTATTGATCTTATGATCTTAACCATAAAGCAAGTAAATGAGTATTCCACTCAAGAAGAGCACTAGACTTAAATTAGAACACGTTTAAGTCACAAGTATATCATCCTCCAGCAGCCTAACTTTAGGGAATTCATTTAATCTTTTCTTCTGAGCCTCGTTTTCCTTATCTAAAATATCAGTGACTTAATATTATAAGTAATGCATTTTGTAAGTTTTAACACACTAGAGTGACATATCATTATTGAAGATATTACTCATTGTTGCTTTGACTGGTTTGATTATTTTTTTTTTTAAAAACACTTTACTGTATCCTCCTGAAGCTAATGTTTAAATAACTCTATAACATCCTTCTATAGAAGAAATGCACATCTTTACTTTTTAATTATAATTTAACTCGAGTGAGAATCTAGTTCTTGTTCAACGATAGGTTGACACAAGGTGCAATTGTCCTATTTCAGCTGTATAGTCCTCATAAGAGTACTTCTTCCCTAGAACTATTTTAGTAATCAGACTTTCAATGTGAACTGGAATACTGGAGAGAGAATCATGAGACTTGGTTTCTATTTCTGACACTGGAACTAATCTGGTATTCTTTTGGGAAAGGCATTTAACCTCTTTTTAGTTTAGTTTTACCATCTGTAAATTGATATAAAAATGGCTTCTAGGATAGAATGTCTGCAAAGTTACTTTTGTTAAGGCAAATATGATTTTAAAAAAAAAAAACGTGAATAAGAAAAAGAAGGTTCACTCTATTATAAGTGAATAGCTAGGTTGTATACACCTCATGCACTATAATTGTATGCAAAAATATTTGGTATAGATAGGATCAATGTTAATTACTAATTTCCCTTCCTCTTCAAAGGAAATGCATGGGATAATTCTTTGGCTTCCTTTTAAGGATATTTTAAAACAATGGATGCAAAGAGACAGAGTATTTTTTCCCCCTTTTTTAGTAGAACAACAATTGCAAAGACCAAACTCCTTGGGGGATAGTATGAGAATCCCATGTTTGACCACATGCTGCTCCAGCAGAGCTTGGCTGATGGAGTCTAGTCCTTTCTTGTTAAAATTGGCCAGAGTGGAAATTAAGGATAGAGGATGTCTAAGTCAATTTCCTTCCTGAGCTTCCTTCAAACTTTAAAAAATTTAACACGTCTTCACCGTTCTTACTTCTGATGCTTATTCCTTGCTTATCCCTAGTGTTAAATTTACCCCCAGGATGAGACTGTCCTATGGAGTGGAAACAAAGTTGATCTCTCTGGAAATCAGGATTAAATAAACCAGATATGCTGGTACTTTCCATCCGTATTGATCACATTTCAATTTTTACAATTGCTAGTTCACTTAAAAAAAGGAGACACTCTTTACAGCCCCCACAACTAAAACTGCTAACTTAAGACCTAAATAATTCACATTATGTGTCACTTCCTATTTCTAACTCAGAAAATATTGTTCTTATCAAACCTCAGCCTGTTAGAAATAACTTGTGAGAGTTTCAAAAGTGCATTTTCAGAGCAGAGCAGCAGCATAATGCTTTATTTCTTTCTCCAACCATTTTTAGTTAGCAAACTCTCTGGGAAATTGAAGTAGCCAAGTTTTATGTCAGAGATGAAAAGATTTCCGAATTAGTTCTGGGTCTCCAGAGGGCACCTAAAGGACTTGATATTATTAGTGTATGTTTATTGTTAGTCAGTCATCTAAAGTTTAGTACTTGATATTTTAAAAACCAATAAAAAAAGAATTCTGTTTTTCTGAGAAGCTAAAATGCTGACACTAACCACACTGTTTACAAAAAAGAGAAAAGAAGAGGAAAAACGAAATTACCAGAAGGGAGGACTGACAGACAAAAAGTTTCTTGACGAAAATGAAATGTAAGTTAAAAGTTTTGATGACATAAAAGAGAAATTATTCCTCTTCAGCTGTCCTCAAACTACATTGCATCCTCTAAATGTCCATCCTTTCTTGTATGGCTTAACAGTATTGGCAATTATTTACTCTCTGAGTGAATCCCTGATGTTTTTATTCGATAGGAATCAAAATCTATTAGGATCACCTCTCTGTGAGTAGCAGGAACTCTGCTCTAGGGAATTTCTGAGGAACCCAGAAAGGACATTAAGAACATTTTTTTCCAAGTTGGTGAAGAAGAATCATAAATTCTTCTTTTCTAAGTTGAAATAAAGGTACTTCCATTCAAAGGTTATCTACCCAGACTTTCAAATTCAGGTATATGTTCCCCTGCAAGCAGGTTAGGTTGGGCAACTAGAAGTTATGCTATTTACCTAGTCATTTAACTTGAGAGAAACCTAATAGTAATAGTGGAGTATTTCAAGAAAGGTTGACTAGAGTACTGCAGTATTTTTGACATATCAAATTAATGCTAAGTCTATTATAAGATGGGTTGGCAATCTCGGGATATCGTCTCTTCCCTAGTAAGTCTAGGACAGTAATTCCTACTTAATTCATACACACGCATACACACATACATACACCACATATACATTTCTAAAATGTGATTCATCTTCTCATCTAAGTAAATAGTGGCAAATGCTCAAAGCAGTTGGGATGTAACAGAAGACTTGGTGCTTCAGGTGTGCTACTATAGATAATTATTTCTGGGGAAAGGAGACTTGGAAAAAAATGGGAAAGGTAAAAAATAAAATACTTTTAAGTAAATGTGGAGTATGTCTGTGCATTCCAAGCCTCAGAAATATGCGAAAAAAATGTGTGTAGTAAGTTCTAATTCTCCCAAAAAACCGGTCAGAACTCCATTTTTATGGAAAATAAAGAAGAGAGCATGAGGAAAGTTTTGATTGCTTCTAGAAAACGTAGCTTATTTGTACCATTTCAAACTGAAAGTAAAAAATAAGTGGAATAGAATCAGATTTTCCTATCTGGAGGCTAAGTTGTTATTTAGTTGTAAATGAACTGATTTGCTGTTTGACCCTTTTTGGTTCACTAGAATTCTAGTAGTCAGTTCTTCATTGAGCAGTGGTGTGAATAGTATAATAGTAGTCTAATATAATTTAATGGAATTTTGTCTCATTTTGCAGGCGCACTCACAGGCTGGACAGTTTGTTATAAGTCCTAACTCTGCATCTCTTCAAAGATCTATTTATAGTCTTTTTTTTAGATCAAAAAAAAGACCATGACAAAAAAAAAATGGGGAGAGGAGATTGTGTTTTGTGTTATTAACCTACCTGTGTATCGTTTTCCATACTTGTATAATGGGAGTAATAATACAACTTACTTTGTGTGATAGCTTTGAGACTTAAGATAATGATTCTGAAACATCTCAGCTATAATAAGTCTACAGTGAATTTAGGTATTTTAATTAATGTTACAATTAGAAGTGTTCATTCATATTCAAATATTTTAGTGCCTAGTTTGTAGAGACACTAGTATTATAAAACTTATCTTTCATATTCTCAGTAGTCCAGTATCATAAATTATAATTGATACATAACCTGTAATTTGCCTGCCAAATAATTCTGCATGGTGGAATTTCAAATGCAGGCAAAGCTTTCAGGGAAATTCATGTAAGACATAGAAATGAAGTTAATATTTACTTAGCTAGAGTAAGATAGTTCTTAGCTGGAGTAAAGAATTCTCTTATGAAAAAAAATTACTGTGGATAAAGTAAGTGTGGTATATCTATCTATCTCTATATATGTATATGTATATAGATATATGTACACAATGGAATATTATTCAGCCTTAAAAAATAAGGAAATCCTGCTATTTGTGATAACATACATGAATTTGGAGGGCATTATGATAAGTGAAATAAGCAAGATAGAGAAAGATAAACACTGCATGGTATCACATATGTGGAATCTAAAAAAAAAGTCAAACTCACAGTAACAGAGAGTAGAAAAGTGGTTGGAAAGGGCTGGGGGAGTGGGGTGGGGGAAATAGGGAGAGGTTGGTAAAAGGGTACAAACTTTTAGTTATAAGATGAATAAAGTCTGAAGATCTAGTGTATAACATGGTGATTATAGCTGAAATTTACTTGCTAAGAGAGTAGAACTTCAGCGTTCTAACCAAAAAAAAAAAAAGGTAAATATGTGATGTGTGATGGATGTGTGAATTATCTTGATGTGGGGAGCACACAATGTATTTCACAATGTATATGTATATAAAATGATCCCATTATACACTTTAAATATCTTACAATTTTATTTGTCAGTTATATCTCAATAAAACTGAAAAAAGAGAAAAAAGCATTACTATTCAAGAGATGTTCTATAATTGCTATTTGTTGTGTCATCTGTTGAAAAAAGAGCTGACTATCATTTGTCAGTAAAGTGATTGTATTTGTTACAGTTATCTTCTATATTCTTTTGATAAAAGCACGAGACCTTGTACTTTTGTCCAAAAATAAAATTAAAATATCAAATAATTGCCTTTATTTACATGAGGTCTCATATTTCCCTTTGATTTCACGTAAACATTCTTCATTTTTTGTTAGGATCTAACAAAGGGATGGACAAATTAAAAGAAACTTCTAGTTCTGCTTAAGAGACTATGTTTCTTACCATGTGCCTATGTTTCTTACCATAAAGATGGAGACATAGTTTCTATCTTGTTTAGAGCAGGTTTCGAATGTAATACGCTCCAAAATGGAAGAGACCTGGGCAAAAAGTCGATGTCACAGTGAACACCTGAGTATTTTATCACAGTAACTGCCTTTAACTGTGTCTCATAACCACTGTCAAAGTAAATGAGAACATTTTTCTTACTGTATTTCCTTCATTCTTCCCTTCTCTCCCATGATTCCCTTTCTATTCTCAGTTATTTTAATTCCTTTTTCATTTTTTTCTTTCTTTAATCCTTCCTTCTCCTCTTTCTTCCTTTTCTTCAGAGGATGGCTATTATTGCTCAAAGACTGACATACCACTTTACTTCCCCTGTGTACTTCGGGGAATATACTGGAATTTATGAACACAGCTTATTTCCTTATACAGATATTTGGGGGAAAACTAAACATGTCCTGTTCTCTCATAAACAGGAGGCTTTTCAAGGAAGCCTAGCCATGAATTGATTTGATTTTTGTTCTTTTAACATTTCTATTTTATTTGGGACCACTGCACTTATTAGTGCTGTTCATGTGTATACCACCCATCTACACTGAGTTTATTTTCTAGCTTAACTTGAGAACTCTGGAATATATTCACAGAAGAGTTTGTAAAAATACCCGTTTTGCTCCATGGGACTGTGAGTGCTATGTTGGCCCCACCTCTGACAGTGGAGAAATGCCGAACAGTCCTAATAGTGGTTTGAAATTTTACTATTTTCCTGTATATCAGAGATATTAATTGCTAAAATAAATGATATAACTCAGAATGATTATGTAGAGATTGAGTTAAAACTTATGTGGGCCAAAATTATTATCCTTGGAACACAAAGGGTGAGGTGAATTGAGAGCTATGTCAGCTGTATATCAGTTTCTGGTATATCAGAACGAATAGTCTTTTCCGGTATGGAAATATAATAAATTACTATTAGATTGTAAGGCAGTATATTTGGAAATTAAATGACCCTGACCACAAGATAGCTGTACACATTGACCAAATTACCAACAAATTGAATTAGTCCATGTTTGGTTGGTAAAACAGCAACCATTCAAACCATCCAAACAATTCAAAAACCATTCAACCATTTCAAACAGGAAGAAATTTAATATAAGGAATCGGATACCTATAGAATCTTTGGAAGGACAGGGAGAGTGGAGGTCAGGGAAAACTACCACTGCTACCCAAGAGATCAAGAAACTGCAAAATTCACAGGAAACTACTGCCTGTGTTCTCACTGCCTGCAGACCTGGGGTGGGAGAATGCCCAGAAGATGATGCAAATTTATGCCTGCCATTTATCCGTGCCGTTGATTGTCACTGCTGGAAGAGATTAATGATGTCCTCTTCTCTTCTGTTTTCCAAATCTGCTGCCAGTGCTTCTCATTGACAGATTGTAACCTGGTGCTCCGCTAGCAAGAGATTCTGCCAGCAGAATGTCACATGATACAGGTGAGGGTTTGAAGATAGTAGAGGACATTGCTGCCTTGATACTGGGTGATCTTATGAGAGTAGTCTACAAGTGATTGGAGTAAAGTATTGAAGTCCGGAAGCCTTGGACTTTCCTCATCATCAGTCTTTGTATCATTACTAGACCTGCAGGATTTACTGATCCGTGTAGGCATCAGGTCCCCTTCCTTTATTTTGTGTTGGATGATGCTGAAGTACAAAGATTTACGATACCTTAAAAAAACTGTATTCATGTTAACAACATATAGGAGTAATTGAGGCTAGCGTGAGCCAGCAATATTTATACAATTCTGCAGAAAGAGGCCAGGGTATTTTTTTTAAATAACATTTTTATTTTAGAACAGTATTAGATTTATAGAAAAAGTGTAAAGATAGTACAGAGAGTTTCTATATACTCTCACCCAGTTTCCCTTATTATTATCTTATATATGTATGGTACATTTGTTATAATTTATTAACCAATATTGATATATTATTATTAACTAAAGTCCATACTTTATTCAGATATCCTTAGTTTTACCCTAGCATCCCTTTTCTACAAGATGCCATCCAGGCTACATTACGTTTAGTTGTCATGTCTACTTAGGCTCATCTTAGCTGTCAGAGTTTCTCAGGCTTTGTTTTTGCTGATCTTGACAGTTTTGATGAGTACTGGTCAGATATTTTGTAGACTGTCTCCCAGTTGGAATATGTGTGATGTCTTTCTTACAATTAGATTGGAGTTATGGTTTTTTTTAGGAGGAAGACCACAGAGGTAGAGTGCCATTTATCACGTCGTATAAAGTGTACCTACTAGAATGATTTACATGGTAAAGGGCACATGATTAACATGATTTATCACTTTGATGTTGACTTTGATCACGTGGCCGAGGTGGTTATTTGTCAGTTTTTTCCACTTAAAGTTACTCTTTTTTTCCCCCTTCTATACTATACTTTTTGGAAAAAAGTCACTATGTGGAATCCACACTTTATGAGTAGGAAGTTATACTCCTCCTCCATAAGGATAGAGTAACTACATAAATTATTTGAAATTCTTTTGCATGGTAGATTTGTCTCTTCTTCCCTATTTAGTTATTTATTCAATCATTTATTTATATCATTATTTACTTATGGATATTTATTTTATACTTTGGGTTACAATCCAATCCAATTTTATCCAATTTTATTTATTTGTTTCTCAAATTGTTCCAGCTTTGGCCATTGGGAGCTCTTTCAGTTAGCTCCTGTGTCCCTTTGTCATACTACCATCATTGTGGTTTTTTTTTTTTTTTTTTCTTTTTTTGAGCACTTTCTTACTTTCTGTCACTACAAGGATATTTTTCAGGCTCATCTTGTATATTTCCCACCCTTTTTCTAAGATCAGCATTTCTTTAAGGAACCCTGGTTCCTTTGACTGGAAAATGGTATTAGATACCCAGATCTAGGCCCTAGATGTACGTATTGCTATTAGGGTGCTATTGTTTCTAGGACATTGGAATTAACAGAGCAAGGAAATATATGTGTGTAGACTCACCTGCGTATATATACATATCTATAAATATTTTCACATGTAATTGTAATTATATTCAGCTAAACATGAATTCATACTGATGTTTACCACTCCAATCCATTACCACATGGATCATTCAGTCTCCTCCCCTTGCTTATTAGTAAATTGCCACTCCAAAAGTGAAAAACCTGGATCGCACTATCCACCAGCCATCTACTTAATTGTTCAATTCCAGTATACATGTAATACATGTATCGTGATATTGGAATTGCTAACCTATACTTCTGTGAGAAACAACTTTATTAACTAGAGTGCAGTGATTATGTGCAGTTATTTTGCCTTTAGTCTTAGAGACTCCACTCATTTCCAGAATGACTTCGGTCAGCATCTTTTTCCCCACCCACCATAGGTACTTTAGACACTTACCATATGACAATGCTTTTTGCATCTGTGAACATAAGAAATTGAAATAATTATCAGTTGTGGAGCATGGTACAGCAAAAAAGTCCTGTTTATTTTATTCCAGATTAATAAGATAATTTATTTAAGTTAAAATAACAAAGGATTAACACAAATTATGAGATATTTCTTAATTTTCTGTATCACCATTTGTTATGTTTTTGCTTGCTTGCTACCTTATAATATCTCTTTTATAGAGTAGAGAAAGCATGCTCTGAAAACCCAAAAAATGAGAAAGAAAAAGTTTTGATTATGTCATCCCTGTCAACAATATTGGATAAACAGAAGAGAAAAAGATCAACTCAAAGGAGAATAGCTGTGACCAGCCTTTTTCCATGGTGCTTAATGATGGACAAAACTCTTTTTGCTTGCCCCTGTGGAACAGTTCTTGAATCTCTACTTAGATCTCTACAACACTTTACTATTAAGTGAGATAACTCATACAAAGGCCTGAGAAACAAGGGAGGGAATATCTGATTATCACCTATTGTCACCTTGAGTACAAGGTGAAAATATATTGCTTAAAAAGCCCTTTTTACTAAAATCTCTCTCTGAGTTCTCAACCTTTTATATAACTTACAAAGCAAATTTGTTAGTCATTTTTGTCCCAGAAGAAGGAAGGTATTCATTTGATCTTTTTGGTCAAAAATCCTCCTAAAACACTTCCTCACCTATTCTGTTAAAAACTGTGCTAGAGATCTCAATGTGCAAGTGAAATTAAAATATAGTGATGGAGATGATATTCACTGATAATTACAATTGTAATTTACTTCACAAATACACAAATAATTAGAAGAGAATGACTTAAGAAAGTATATTGGAAGCAGTGTTATGGATGTTGTGAGGATAAGAGAGGATACATTGTTGGATGATTGGGAGTTTCTTGGAGAAGGTTGGAGGAGGATAACTCAGACAGATGGAGGTCATTCCTCTCAGAATACATGACAGAAGAAAAGGTGGAGAAGAGGAAGAAAGCCTGGGATATGTTGGAGGAAGAGCAGGGAGTTTTGGAACGTATGGCATCATGAGAAATATTGTGAGATAAGATTATAAAGGCAGTTAGATGCTAGCATATGGAGAACCCTGAATACTAGGCTGAGGATTTTAAATGTGAAGCACCAAGGTTTCCAGCAGGAAGTTAAGTGATGAGAGCCGTGTTTCAGAAGAACTAGTCAGATGGAGGAGTATAAGTGGACCTAGACATGGGGTGAGGGAAACTGGGGTGAGCGGATGAGATTGGAAACTGGAGATGACCTACGTGAGGAACTGAGGGCCTGAACAATGCGGTAACAGCAGAAATGGAAGAAATGGGCTGGAACCAGAAGAGACGACAATGGGACCTTGCAAATGGTTGATTATAAGGGATGAGTAAGGAGGAGAGTCCAAGACAACTTCCTGGTAGGTATCAGTTCTGTGACTAGAAAATTATTAGCAAGAGCAGGGAGGGATGAATTAAACTCAGAGAGTTAAGTTTTGGACAGGGTGAATTTGAGGTACTTGTGAAACAATATTAGATTGGAGCGTGAAAAATAGCATTACTAAAGCCTGGCATGCTAACACGCTAATTGAGTAGGAGGCAGTAGTTCTGTTAATATTGCCAAGGGAAGGTTGAATTTTCAAGAATGTTACAGGAGGTAAATGCAGGAAGTAAAAACAGACTGGATGTGTTTATTGGGGGATTTTTATATACCATTTTTTACAACGTGACTTCACATTTTCTTAGAAAAAGCTTGTATTGAAGCTGAACCAGGATTACAGTATGTACCAGAGTGGAAAGTGCTATGGAAAGTGACTGGAATTGAAAGAAAATTAGTAAGTGTGATAAGACTTTGTAAATTATCATATCTACACAAAAGCAGTGGTTTTCAATGTGTGGTCCCTGGGAACCTGTCATTAAGGGAACTTGTTTTTTGGCCCTACCCTTGATATACTGAATTAGAAACTCTGAGGTTAGGGCCCAGAATTCTGTCTAGATGATTCTGATGCACAATAAAGTTTGAGGATCACTGCATCAAAGCTATGGGATATTGGAGGTGTGGGAGCTCGGCACAAGTAATTCAGTGTGCCAAGCAAGTGGGGAAACAGCAGCAGCATTCCTAAGAACACTAGTATTTGTAGCATAAAGTCATGGTAAGCAGTAAGTAGCCCCTCTCCTTTCCTATCACTTGGTATATGCATTGAGTGGGGATGAGGGTTGTAGTTGACTCTTCAGTCAAGCTAGTTTGCTGCCTGCTTCCACCTGCCACAGATACTTAGTTAAATCTGAAGCCGTGAGAAAGAAAAGGAAAACCAACTCTCATAATCTTTCTTTATGACCAGTTCGCTCTTCATCCTCCCTGTATGTTGTGGGTTGACTTGTGTCCCCCCCACCAATATATGTTGAAGTCCTAACCCTCAGTATCTCAGAATGTGACCTTATTTGTAAATAGGGTCTTTATAGGGGTGATCAAGTTACAATGAGGTCATTGGGTGGGCGATATAATCCAATATGACTAGTGTCCTTATAAAAAAAGAGAAATTTGTCCATAGAGACAGACATGCACAGAAGGAAGACTATGTGAAGACACACTGGGAGAAGATGGCCATGTGATTGGAGTGATGCATCTATAAGCAAGGAATGCCAAGGATTGCCCGTAACCCAGAAGCTAAAAAGGCAAGGAAGGATTTTCCCCCCAGGGCCTTCAGAGAGAGCATAACCCTGCCGACACCTTGATCTTGGACTTCTAGCTTGTGGAACTGTAAGACAATCAATTCCTGTTGTTTTAAGCTACCTGGTTTCTGGCACTTTGTTATGGCAGCCCTAAGAAACTAATGCAATGCTCTTAATTCTTTACTCAAGGCAATGTATGCTGACTCTCATCCAGTCATATCTGAAACAATTTGGTATTAGAAGAAAAGAAAAGATACCCACAAAAACATACAATCAAGCATTGCTGGGACTGTGGATGGAGAAGGCTCTTTAGAGAGGAAGGAACTTTCAAAAAGAGGTCAGCCTCTGAGTGGAAGTTCTGGTTATAGAGCTTGACCACATGTACACATCTAAAAGACTCAATTATTCAGAATATATGTTTTGTCAGTTTAAATTTTATATTGTTTCAAAGAAATAATATTCAGACCTTCCCAGGAGAATGCAGACTGAGACTGTGCTGTCTGTAGGAAGCAGGGGTGTGTTATAAAGCACACTGCTCACAGCCTACAAGCTACAGAGGAGGAGAGGCAGATACCGTGACTGTGCACGGACAGCCTGTTAGCAAGAAGCCCAAGAAAGGGAAGCTAATGCTTTTATATTAGGTTTAGTTTTTCTAAATTGAATGGGAGAAAAAAAAAATCACAGGAGAATTGGGCTGAGTCGTTGTCACAATTATTCCCTTGAGTCTAAGTTATAGCTGAACATTACAGAAAAGACTCTGAATGCAATCTTGTGTTATCTACTCTAATGATATAAACCTTCATTAATTAAAGCGATTGGGCTTAAATGCCATCAATAAAAACATGACAGCTGTAAATTGCTTAAGTCTAAGGCACACTCTAATGGCAATTTCTAGGGCTAATTTAGAAAGACAGGCTTTAGCTGGGGACTGCAAGGAAGCTGTGCTATAGGCTTCAGTAGGCATCAGAGAGAGCTATTCCCTTGAGCAGGAAGCAAAGCTGTCTCTCAAATGGAACTAAATCTTTGGAGCTGGGAGTGGTGTTTGGAATGGAGGGTCTCTACTTAGCCTGTTGTAGCATGCAGACAAACTATGCCAGCAGAAATAGTCAGAGGAGAGGAGAAACTTCCAAATGTTACTAAAAAAAAATAGAAACTCATATATTCATAACTCTCCCCAATCCTTTTCAGTTAATCAATTAATTGATTAATTTGCTTATTCAACAAATATTTATGGTGTCTACTATTTGCTAGCATATGGCAGGTCATGGATGTAGTGATGAGGCAGGTAGAATAAAATCTCCTCAGTTGAGTTTATATTCTAGCAAATCATAAAAAAATCAGTTTGCCCTTTGCACCTTCTCTAATCCCTCAAATCTGCCCATGTCTAGGTGAAGTTAGGAAAACTGAAGAAAACTGTGGTTGAGGATTCGAAGGGCCTGATATGTTTTCATTCTTAGGGACACAAATTTGTACTGAGGCAATTAGGAGTCACAGTTATAAACAGGGATTCTGCCCAATAGAAGAGACATTCTAAATATTGTCGCTATCTCTCTTTTTTCCCTTTTTATGCCATTTACTCATTTCATGACATTTTATAACTTTTTTATGGCACTAAAACTACAGGAGCTTTTTCAGCACATTACAGTGTTCAAAAGACAGCCCTTGCATGTCATTGAATTTTCAGTTGGTTGGAACTTAGAATGTATTCTGTTTAACCCTCAAATCATCTCTTTTTAATAGAAATAACAGCAATCAAATACCTATAAGTCATTTTGTATCTGATGTATCCACATTGTAAAAATCAATAATCACTAAAGGTTGGACAACTTCTACATGTCTGGTTGATACATAGGCACTATAGTCACATTACTTGAGAAGTTGTTTTTCTCAGATGCTATTTATTTCTTTTTCTTCCTTTTTTTTTTTGTGAGTAAGATCAGCCCTGAGCTAACATCCATGCTAATCCTCCTCTTTTTGTTGATCCTCCTCCTTTTTTTTTTTCTAAAGCCCCAGTAGATAGTTGTATGTCATAGTTGCACATACTTCTAGTTGCTGTATGTGGGACGCGGCCTCGGCATGGCTGGAGAAGCGGTGGGTCGGTGCATGCCCGGGATCCGAACCCTGGGCCGCCAGTAGTGGAGCGCGCACACTTAACCGCTAAGCCACGGGTCCAGCCCCTTCCTTTCTTTTTTTAAATCTTAGCTTTGTACATGGCCAGAAGGCTATAATATTATGAATCATTTGAAGACTACTGATGGACACTCCATGTTCAGAAGGTGAAATGGCACCAGGGAGTCTTGTAGAATCTTCTTCCCAGGAGATGCAGTCACATTATTTGGCAGACTTGGTATGCAAGAGAGTCAGGTTTTAGAAAACCAGTAACCAGACTAAGTCATCCACTGAATTTTTGGGATTACCTTCTATTCTGCTGCACTCATTTTAAATTCAGCTACTTTTTGATTTTAGATGCTAAGAACATCATCTTCTTCAACAAGTCAAAATTTAGATGTGAGTAGTGTTGAGGAAGAGGGAGAATCCCCCTCTGCCCTTTCCCTTAAGGTTCTTATGGCTGGCCAAATAATTAAAAGACAGCTTAGCAGGAAAAAATAATACCAAGTTTAATAACATGCATACATGGGAGAAACTAGGGAAACTGAGTCTCTCAACACAATGGCAGAGATTCTCCTCTTAAATACTATCTTCAGCTAAAGACAAAGGAGGATGTTGGGGGTGAGGGAGGAGACAGCTATGGGAGATTACCAGAAAGCACAGCAATCAAGGGTATGTAGATTTAAGTCCTCTCCTTCCCTACTGAAAAGAGTTTCCAGAGATAAGGCCATCCCCCCTCTTCCCAGTACACAGAGGGAGATACCTTTACAAATGTAAATGTTTGGTGAACAGAACTTTGATAAGAATGGGCTTAGTGAGGACCCTGCCAATCTGTTCCTACCCAGAGTTAAATTCCTTTAGGCAGTTAGTGGGAGAGGTCAAATGTCCATCAGAGAAAATAATCAAGGTAAAGAGATATATTTTGGGGTGGCCAAATTTTGATCTCCCACAGTAGCATTTTACAAAGGATTCTGATATTGTTCAAACTGCCTTGTATATCAAAGTGAATTGGTTCATTGATGAACTACGTAGGGGCCTGTGGTAGTTCAAGTGTCAGGATCCAGAGTCCTGTTCTCTTTAGAACCCTCCTCCCGCACCCACAGATTTTGCAGAGTTACAAAGAGGAGGCTGACTCCTAGGTGTCAGCACTCCTAGTCTCAATACACACACATACACAGACACAACTTGTGTTTAAGGGTGGTAGAGAAGCATCAGAATTTCCCACTCTCAAGGGCCATGGGATTTGCCCAGTGTAGACTGATGAGATCTAATAATCTTTACTTGGTGAGATACCAGAGAGAAAGAGCAGAATTCCAGTAAAGACCGAGCACAAATTTCTTACCAATTTGGCAGGAAAGGGGGTCAGATCTCATTAAAATTGATTTAGAGAAATTAAAGAAATGTGATGTTTCCTATTTCTGAGTACTGTGGTGCTTTTCAATTCATGAAGTGCGTATTAGAAAGTGGTCTCTGGTGCCCAACTGCGTATGTTCACATCTGCTGAAGTCTGCCAGTTGGTTGCCGCCAGTGCAGGAAAATGGCCTCTACCTCCCTAAATCTTCCACATCTTATGCAAGGGCATCTCCCTGGTAGAATCTAAACTGCACCTGGTGAGCTAACTGAAAGAGAGTCTGGGAAGGCATTCTTCATTCTTCAATCCTAGTATAACTAGAAGATACAGAAGGGGCGGGACTCGATGTAGTGCCAAGAGACTACATTTAGCACATGTTCCCCTGGGCCCTGTCACACTCTCTTCCTGACTCTGCTTTATTTTTCTCCCAAGCACTTATCACTACCTAAAATATTTATTTGTTTGCTTGTTACTTTCTATATTTTCTAATAGAATCTAAAGTCTAAGGGAGGGACTAGAAAGATGCCTGTTGGCTCAGAGTACAGCACTTGAGAAATATGTGCTGAATGTATGATTGAATAAAGGAATCAGTCAATATATATCTGCCTTGGATGGATAGTCACATTTAAAATGTTGTGAAAATAAATAGCGTGTTCCACGTTGCACAGGAAGTATTATCAGAGGATGATTCCATTGGATATGTAAAGGGGAAGCTATTAAAAGTTAAATTAGTAAATTGAGGAGAAACTCAATTTTAGGTCAGCGAGATTTTGTAGGAAATGAAAACAATAAATTAATTGTACTTTTGCAATTATAACTGGAAATTATGTTTACTTCTCTTAGAGAATAAAAACAAATGGACATCTGATACTTGGAAGTAGCAATAAATTTCCATTATTTTTTCCACTTCTCACTACTCTCCATGGGAGATTGATCAGATTGATGAGATTGTGAAAACTCTAAGTGGCTTAGCCTTTCTTCTTTCTCTCACAAGACCTAACTGCTGGCAGGCCAAATGCTAGAAGCCAACCAGGCCATGCTCTGCCCCTCCAGAGAGTGGCCTGCAATTGTCTAGCTGTTCTGACTGTGACTGGGGAGTTAAGTTAATTCATGTGCAAAGAAATAGAAAATTCTTTTGCCCTCGTGGGTGAAAACTACATTCTTCAATAATAAAGCAGATTATTTTTTATACTTAGTTTTCTCCTGTGTCTATTACAGTAGTTTTCAAAATTAGATACACACTGGAATCACCTAAGAGCTTTCAAACATGCTGATGCCTGGGTCACCTCCAGAGATGCTGATTTAATTGTTCTGTTGTGCAGGCTTGAGAACTGGGAAGCTGTAAAATCTCCCAGGTGATTTTAATAATCAGAGAACGACGTTGCATGCCATTGCTTTACAGAAAGGAGCGTTAATTAGTGTCTTCAAAACCCAGCAGAACAGATTGAAATTCATACTAGTTTGTTGCTTATCTTATGCTATGGGTTGAATTATGTCCCCCCGAAAGATAATTTGAAGTCCTAACTCCCAGTACCTATGAATGTGACCTTATTTGAAACTAGCGTCTTTGCAGATATAATCGAGTTAAGATGAGGTGATTAGAGTGAGCAATTCAACATGACTGGTGTCTATAAGAAGAGAAGAGACAAAGAGACAATACTGCCATGTGAAGACAGAAGCAGATCCCAGAGTTATGCTGTCACAAGCCAAGGAATGCCTGTGGCTACGGGAAGCTGAAAGAGGCAAGGAAGGATTGTCCCCTAGAGGCATTGGCTGGAGAATTCAGGGTGGACTTCTAGCCTCTGGGAGAGGACAAATTTCTATTGTTTTAAGCTACCCAGTTTGTGGTGCTTTGTTATGGCAGCTGCACGAAACTAATGTTATTTGAAAGTGATTTTTCAAAATGCATTTCAAAGACGAACACATGATTAGAGATCTCATAATTTTAAGTAGACTTGGAACAGGTTGTTGGATGTTGCTAAGCTCTTCATTAGCTAGAACCCTCTTGTCATCCTAGATTCTGCTCTAGTCATTCTTCAGAGACTGCAGTTGCAGAATCTCCTGGGGTCTCACTTAAGGAATTAATCATACTGCATCATTCACAAGAAGAATGGGCTCTTTAAAAAAGGCTCCATTAATAATCCATTTAGTTGTTAGTGCTGTCGAGTATGTTCCAACTCCTAGCGACACTGTGTACAGCAGAGCAGAGCCCTGCTCGCTCTTTTTGTATCATCCTCTCACCTTCTGGCACTGTATCAGACAATACTCCACTGCTATTAATAAGGCTTTCATGTCAATTTTTTTGAAAGTAGGTGGCCAGATCCTTCTTCCTAATAATCCATACTCAAATATATACTACTATCTTTTCTCAAGTCTATCAAAACTTTAAAATTCCTAGTAATAGGGAGCCCTATAAATCTGGAAACTTATTTTGTATTGACATACGTGCCCAAATGTCACTTTTGGGACAAAAATCTGCCCCTCTTACAGTTCATGCTATCTTGGCGTATATTTTATGTGTACCCTCTCCCTACCTACCATGTTATTGGACCAAAGTGTTCAGCTGATCCAACCACAGCTTGCTCATAGGTTAGCCTATGAAATGGCTATGTTGTACGACAAGACATAGAAAGATGGTCTGAATGTATCAAATTACCTCTTCAGATAATTTGAACTAAAGAAATCCAAGGAAGTGGATCAGTTAGAAACAGGGACAGAAGCTGACCATATTCTCTAAAACATCCAGCCCAAGTTCTGAGGAAACATGCTATGAGTAAGCATTGAAAGAGAGCATACAGAAAGACGTGGAATAGACACACTGGTTGAAGCAGCGTTTCCAGGTCTCCAGAGGAGTGACAGTATGTAGGGGAAAGGAGGTGGGAGAGAAAGAGAGATCAAATCACAAAAATCCCTCCATTTCTGAAGTCAGTCTCCATGATTCTAGTTCTAGTCTATATGTAACTTTGATAGACTCTTTTCACACAGTATAGGTCTTCATTTTTAAACCAAAGATCCAAATTAGAACAATACTCTATGTGTGGCAACTTATTTACCTTAAATGAGATCTACTAGTCAAGTTTATGTATGTGCAATGTCAATACACTTGGGCTTTCTAAAAGGTAATGCACTAAGTATGGTAAACCTCGGAGAGTTTCTCTCTATTTCCAAGTTATATTGCAATAGTCTCATGCCTAAATCAAAAGTGGAAATGCTGGGCCATGAATAGGATTCATCCAACGGTGGTATCTGGTATATTTTATATTTTAAATTGGAAGTTTGCAAATAAAAACCTGGATTTCTGCCTTCTCTTGAAAAATGAGGCTGAGAACAATATGCTAATATTCCCATGGGACAACAATTTCCTGAATTAGAGTAGAGGCTACATGTTTTGAATGGTGCTTGAATTTCCCAGTTTGCTGCAGTTCACCTTGTTATCTTGGGTCTGAGCAGCAGTTTCCACTTGCAATTGGTTTTGCACTATTTTTTTTATCGTATGGAAGTGTGTGTGTGGGGGGGAGGGGTGGGTATGAATGTCTGTGAAACAAAAGAAAGATGGAATTTTTTGTTGTTGTCAGAGTTAAGACTATTTTTATATACAGTTATGCATTGCTTAATGAGGGGGATATGTTCTGAGAAATGCGTTAGGTGATTTCGTCATTGTGCAAACATCATAGAGGGTACTTACATACACCTTAGACGGTATAGCCTAGTATCTACCTGGATAATATGGTACTAATCTTATGGGACTACCATGGTATGCACCGTCATGCAGTCTTGTTGGCCAAAGCATCATTATACAGTGTATCACTGTACTTAATATAAAGACAGAGAGGGCTTTACTTTGAATTTACTTTACTCTTTAATTACATTTAAAAATATGATTTAAGAAAAAATTATATTACTTAGCTGTCCCCAAAACATGTTTGATATTGCAAGTCCAGGCCTAAATGAAAGGCCAATCTTTGTACTCCAAAATAAAATATCATAAGGAGATTAATAAAAATGTACTGGCATACTTGCTTTCCTGGAATTTTCTAGGGCATTTATCCCAAAAACTATTTTTATTTAGGTACAAAAGTGAACATTTATTTAAAATGAGAAGAGAAATCACAATATATTACAGATTTATAAATGTTGAAAAATAGCACAAACATCAAAAAACCTAAAAAATAACCCAATATTAACTTCGTGACACACCCCTATAAGGTCTTTTTCATACATTGCTGGTTGCATACTATTTAGTACCTGTCAATATGATGACTTTATAATATTTTCTGTAAAAAGAATAGAGGGGCCAGCCCTGTGGCTGGGTGGTTGGGTTCAGCATGCTCCGCTTTAGCAGCCCAGGTTCACGGGTTCTGTTCCCAGGCACGGACTTACACCACTCATTAGCCATGCTGTTGCAGCATCCCGCATACAAAGTAGAGGAAGATTGACACAGATGTTGGCTCAGGGCAAATCTTCCTCAGCAAAAAAAAAAAAAAAAAAAAAAAGAACAGAAAGATAATTCTCTACTCTAGCATAGTTGATCAAAATTTGTATTTTATTATTGATACTTGTATTATCATTGGTAGAGTTTATTAAATTGATATAATTGACACATACCATTGTGCAAGTTTAGGAGGTACAACATTTACATATTGTATATATATTTATATATTGCAATATGATTACCACTGTAGCATTGGCTAACATTATCACATCACATAATCATCATTTTTTTTTTGTGGTGAGAAGAATTAAGATCTAGTCTCTAAGCAACTTTGCAGTTTACAATACAGTATTGTTGAGTATCATCACTATGCTGTGCATTAGATCCCCAGAACTTTTGATTTACTAGTTGCAATTTTGTACTCTTAAACAATATTTCCCCAGTTCCCCTCCCCTCCTGCCCCTGGTAACCACCATTCTACTCCCTGTTTTTATGAGTTTGGCTTTTTTAGATTTCACAAATAAGTGATATCATACAGTATTTGTCTTTCTCTGTTTGACTTATCTCACTTAGCATTATACCCTCAAGGTCCACCCACGTTGTCATAAATGGCAAGATTTCCTTATTTCTCATGGCTGAGTAATATTCCGTTGTGTGTATATATCTATATACACCACATCTTCTTTATCCATTCATTTTCTGTTGGACACTTAGGTTGTTTCTATGTCTTGGCTGTTGTGAATAATGCTGCAATTAACATGCGGGTGCAGCTATCTCTTTGAGACAGTGATTTCATTTCCTTTGGATAAATACCCAGAAGTGAGATTGTTGGATCATATGGTAGTTCTATTTTTAATTTTTTGAGGCTCTTCCATATTGTTTTTCCTAGTGACGGAATCATTTTACATTCAGATCAACAGTTCACAAGGGTTCCCTTTTCTCTGCATCCTCACCAACACTTATTATATCTTGTCTTCTTGATGATAGCCATCCTAACAGGTGTAAGGTGATATCTTGTCATGGTTTTGATTTGTATTTCCTTGGTAATTAGTGATGTTGAGCACCTTTTCATGTATCTGTTGGACATTTGTATGTCTTTTCTGGAAAAATGTCTATTCAGTTCCTCTGCCCATTTTTTAATTGTTTTTTTTTTTTGATATTGAGTTGTATGAGTTATTTATATATTTTGGATATTAATCCTTTATCAGATATATGATTTGCAAATATATTCTCCTGTTCTGTAGGACTTCCAGTAATATGTTGAATAGGAAAGGTGAGAATGGATGCTCTCGTCTTGTTCCTGATCTTCGAGGAAGATTTTTCAACCTTTCACTTGTTCATACTCATTGAGTATGATGTTAGCTGTGTACTTGTCATATACGACCTTTGTTACGTTGAGATACATCCCTTCTAAACCCAATTTGTTGGGTATTTTTATCATGAACTGATGTTGTATTTTGTCAAATGCTTTTTCTGCATCTATTGAGATGATCATATGATTTTTATCTTTCATTCTACTAATTTATATTTCATTCTACTAATCTACATTTATTGATTTGCATATGTTGAACCAGCCTTGCATCCCAAGGATGAATCTCCCTTGATCATGGTGTATGATCTTTTTAATGTGCTGTTAAATTCAATCTGCCAATATTCTGTTGAGAATTTTTGCATCTATATTCATCAGGGATGTTGGCCTGTCGTTTTCTTTTCTTGTAGTGTCCTTATCTGGGTTTGGTATTAGGGTAATGCTGGCCTTGTAAAATGAGTTTGGGAGTCTTCCCTCTTCAATTTTTTGGAAGAGTTTGAGGATTGGTGTTAATTCTTCTTTAAATGTTTAGTAGGATTCACCACTGAAATGATCTGGTTCTGAACTTTTCTTCATTGTAAGGTTTTTATTTACTGATTCAATCTCTTATTATTGGTCTGTTCATATTTTCTATTTCTTCACGGTTCAGTCTTGGTAGGTTGTACATTTCCAGGAATTTACCTCTTCTCTGTGGCACAATGTTTTCTAGGGGCTCCCGGACCACAACCAAGAGGGGCTGGATCTGGTTCACAGGCCACTGCAGGGTCCATGGCCAGGACTGAGATTTGTCTGCCCATTACCGGAAGCATGGGTGGGCAAGGCTCCTTCCAGCTCTGTTGGAGTATGGTGCTACATCCCACAGCTCCCATAAAGGCACTTTTGTCTATGGATAAATGCCGAATTTTTGTTGTTGGAGGGGACAAAAATGAGGGATGTCTCATGCTGCCATGATGCTGATGTCCCCTCCTGGAGCTATATCAAAATCATCTATTCTTTAAAGATTAAAGCTTGATTGTTGACCCACCTGGTTCTTGTGACTATCTCAGTAGATCTTTTGTGATACTAGATGGATTCAATCTTCCCAGTTCTTTTTTGGGGGTATATTCTTATCATTTATAGTTCGTTAGAAAATCAACCATTTCCTCTAGGTTTTAAAATTTGGGGCGTACAGTTGCATTCCTAAACTTGTGTTATTTTATTGTCTCATTTTTTTGGTAATAAGCTGATACTATTGATGCCTTTTTTTCTATTTTATTAATTACCTATTTATTTTCCTATTTAATTAAGTTCAGCTTAATAGGCATTCATAATTATATACCGCTTTGATTTGGGTTCTTTTTTTTTCTAATTTATTAGATAAGATAATAAGATAAATCCTTATGTTTTTCTCTCTCCTGTCTTCATTATAAAAGACATTGCAGGCTGCAAGATTTTACCAGGTACAGCTTTCTCTGCTTCTCAGCAGTTGCGTTTGCTTTTTCATTCCTCTCTCTATATTTTGTGAACTACATTTTGACTTCTTTTCTGGTCTAAGGATTATTTTAGCATCATAGTTTTTTAAGTTCCTGGCAGTTAAAATAGTAATTTTTAAATTATTTATTACTAATCCATGTGGGTCATGACCTGAGAATATGTCTGGATATATATCTATATTTATATTTTGTTAAGAGTTCTTTGTTGTCAGATACATAATAAGATTGTGTACATATTGAATAAACAAATGGAAAAAATGTATCTTTTCTATGTCTATTCAATCAAATTAATTGATTGAATCATTCCATTTGCCTTTGTCTATCCTTAGTTTTTTACAATAAACCAGAACAAGGCTCCCTATGTTGTGTTTTCATCAGGCTCCCTTTGTATTTTTAATCATTTTGTATTATGTATTTAGCTGACAAGTTTGAGTGTATGTGGGTTTATGACTATGGAAACTTTGTGTACGGTGCCTTTTGTGGCTACAAAATTCTCCCTTTTTTTTTTCTTTCAGCATATTTTTTAGCTTATACCGTATCTGATATTAATATCGACAACGTCTGGTTCCTTTTTTTGTGTTCATTTGCCCGATTCTTTTGGACTATCACTTTATTTTCCACATCTCTCTAACAATCTGTTTTTAGAGTTTCTTGAAAACACCATATTGCTGAGTTTCATTTTCAGTCGTCCTTTTAAACAGCATATTGTTGTTCAGTCCTGATGTGTTTACCATAATGATTGATGTACTTGTTTTTCTTCCAAGGTACTTGTGCTTAGTTTTAATTTTATGTTTTGTTTTCTTTTTCTCTTTTCTTTTTTTTTTCCCCCAAATGTGACCAAGTTTCTATTTATTTCATTTTCTTTTCTTGTTAATTTGGAAATTTAATTGTATGATTCAACTCCATAAATAATTACAATTCCTTTGCCTTTTACCATAATCAAAAATATATTTAAATACTAATATTTGGCAACAAGATAATGTGTTTTTCATCCACCAAGATGCACCATTGGATCTCCCACAAGATACTCTACTAACCCTCTATTTAGCCCCTCTTGGTTAGATTGTTAGAATTCTCCTTAGAGAATGTCTCTCCTGTTTAGAAGGATTTATTTGCTCTTATTTTAACATTCCCCAAACATCTTTATCCACTTATACTTTATTTCATAAATATCACTACCTGAAATATGGTATGTCCTTAAATATATTTACGTTGCCCTAATAGGTGAATACGTCTCAGGTGGATATGTATCTCTTGATCCTAATCTTCTTGAAGAAACTGGCAGATGCTATTTTGCTACGTCGTAGTGATCAGTGTTGGAGATGAGAAAATTTGATTATTTATTCTTTATAGGTAACTTTTTTTTTTTTTGATCTGGAACTTTGCAATTCTTTTCATATCTTAGTGTTCAAGCATTTACCCAATATGCAGAGGTATGTGTCATTTCCTACCAGTTCAGACTGGAATTGGGTGAGAATTTTCAATCTGTTTTCTTTCTTCATCTCAAGAAAAAGAATTGTTTAATTTTTTTTGCCTCCATCTATTCCTTTTTATCTTCTTGGAAATTTTATTATTCACATGTTACTCTTCCTGAATCTAATATCCTTATCACTTACCTTTTCTCTCATGACCTCTATCTCTTTTTATTTTTGCACAATGCTTTGAAGGAAGACTTGAATTTAATCTGAATCACTTATTCAGATCTCAAGAGTGACCATAATCTTCAATTTGTCTGCTAAATTGTTTAGTTGGAAAATTATGCTTTATTTTAAATTTCTAAAGCAGCACTGGTGCTGAATCTCTTTAAATGATCTTACTATTTTCACTCAAATTATTATCTGTCTTTCTAGTAACTCTAGTTTCCTGGGCATATATTTTATTTCTTTTATTTGACAATGCTCTCTGTGGCTTCTGGACCCCCTTATACAGGTTACTATATTTTTCTGTTGGCTCATTGAGGTCAAGTCTGAATGTTGGAGGACCCTAAGTGACAGCAGTCACACAAACAATGGAAAATGGTGTAGTCTCTTTCCCTTGGCCTGAGAATGTAGAAGGATGGAAGCAGCTTGTATCCTTGTCTCCATAGCTCAGGGGTAGGGAGGACTCATTTGATTTATTTGGCTCCTTCTATTCCTTTTGGCCAAAAAAATGTCAGTCACACTCATGCCCTAAGGGATCCATGGATTTCAGCAGGCCAAACTTTCCCCAGGACCCATCACTTTCTACTTTCTTACCCAGGGGGTCCTGGTCCTGGTCTGAGAAGGTAGCCAAGGCCAGGGGTAAAAAAGATTCCCTCACTTGTCTCTGTCACCCTTCTCACAAAATCCAAACTTGCACTCACACCCAACTTCTTATAATCACCAGCATTGAGCCCAGTAGAAGCAGCAGGTTAGATCTGAGACTGAGAGAAAGGAGCCCTTTCATGTCACTGTGTTCTAAGAATTCTCTTCCCCACAATCAGCCACAATCTGAAGCAATAGAGTGAGCACGTGTCGTCAGCTAACTATACAAGTTATTCATTTATTTATATTTGAAACTCAGGAATAAATAGAGGAAAAAGCATTCTTCTTTCTTGTCCCAGAAGGAATAAAAACAGTACCTAAACTTCACATAACAATTAATATATTTCAGACATTATTCTAAGAACTTTGCTCATCTCTGATGAATCCTTCATAAAAACCCTGTGGAGTAGGCTCCATCATGACTCCCAACTTTACAGATGAGGAAATGGAGGTTAAGTTACAAGTTCAATGTTGTACATGTGGTAAATGACAGAATAAGATTCAAATGCTGGATATCTGGCTTTAGAACCCACACTCTTAGCCACTACTCCATACTGCTCTTAACAAGAGTGTCCTGTCAAGAGGGAAGGGAACAATTGATTGTAATCTTCTTTGATAAACTGATTCTTATTGAAGAAAAAACCAAGGATGCAGTAAGATTTAATATTCCATGTAAAGTTTGATGGCAGAACTAGCCCTTGACAGCATTGAGAAACCTTAGGAAATTTTTATATTCTGTGTTCTCCTATTTTCCTGAGATCCCACTTTCTTCATCATTCTGGGACATGGATGACAAGAATCCACCCATTTTGGACCTCTAGGCCAGGAGTTGGTAAATTATGGCCCACCAGCCGATTGAGCAGACAGCTTGTTTTTATAAGTAAAATTTTATTGAACACCGCCACACTCATTCACTTACTTGTTGTCTATGGCTGCTTTTGCTGAGTAGCAGCAATAGAGACCAAAGACCTGAAAAGCCTGAAATATTTCCTATCTATCTGATTCTTTATAGAAAAGATTGGCTGAACCTTGCTCTAGGTTAACATATTCTTCTCAGGAATTATTCTGGGACTTTCATTTCCCTAATATTACAACTCACTTAATATGAGTCCCATTCCATTGGGCTTTTGTTCTCTGCCTTCCAATGAATCTAACACTTAATTTATGCTAAGACATCAAAGACTGAGGCTGATTTTTATGTCTTTCTCTCAGGTGACATTTGCTCTCTAATAGAAGACTTCTAAAGAGAAATGTTGTGGAACAAAGAAATCAATAGCTCGTTTTATAATTTCAGAGTCCCCAGAAAATTAGAAAATATCTTTCTAGCACCCTTCTAGTAGATAATATAATTATATTATCTACTCCACTTCTGATCCTATTTACCATGTGTGTGCTTTGTTTGCTTGGACCCTTAAATAGGTTATCTTTTCTATTGGCTCATTGGCTTAAGTCTGGTTGTCAGAGGTCCATCAGTGGCAGCAGTCACACAAACGAGGAAAATGGTGCAAGCCTTTGTGTTTATGATCAGCAGCATAAAAGCCACTGGACTGCCATTCTGTTCATTCCAGAAGAAAGCATTCATGGAATAGTTTTATTTACAATTAAAACATATGTATGGGGGCCGGCCCAATGGCATACTGGTTGGGATCACGTGCTCTGCTTCAGTGGCTCGGGGTTTGTGGGTTCAGATCCTGGGTGCAGACCTGCACACCACTCATCAAGCCCATATACAAAGTAGAGGAAGATTGGCACAGATGTTAGCTCAGTGACCATCTTTCTCAAGCAAGAAGAGGAAGATTGGCAACAGACGTTAGCTCAGGGCCAATCTTCCTTACGAAAAAAAAATAAAAAATATATATATATATGGGACTGGGGAATAAACATTACTTGGCAGAAAGGAGAAGAAAAATCTCTTGTAGTAATGACAGCTGGTCTATAACTGTAAATATTTATATAGGTTTTTGAGGTTTACAAGTCACTTTCCAATGCTCATTTCTACATCTTTGTGAATGTATTTGTATTTATATTCCCACTTCACAAGTGAAATAACAGGCTCAGATTAAACAGCTCATAAGTGACAGAGGTAGAACAAATCTATGATTTTAGGTACTAAATATCATACTCTTACAAATATTCATATTGTTTTTATTGGAAAAGATGTAGAGAAGATGCTGGAGAGGAGTTAAGGGACTCTGCAGGGACAGGGCTAGGGCAGGGGAAAGCAATTTTCCTCCCTGCAGAAAAAGGCAATTTTCTTCACTGCAAGGAAGAGAAAATTAAAGGAATTCTTCAGAAGTTTGTCTTTCCTGTATCTGTTCATTCATTTGACAAATATTTATTGAGGACCTGTTATGTGTCAGGCATTATTATAGGAACTGGAGACACAGCAGGGAACAAAAGATCCCTGTCCTCATGGGGTGTATATTTGGGGGTGATGGGCAATAAAGAAAAATAAACAAAATATGTAGAATATTAATCAGTGATAAGTACCAAGGTGAGAAAAGCAGAGAAGAGGGATACAAAATGTCAGGATATCAGGTGGAAATTTTAGAAAGAGTGGTCTGGAAAGGCCTTACTGAGAAGGCAACCGAGAAGTTACCTAATATCCTGGGAATATTATTTTGACTAACTTGTCTAATGTTACAGTTCAGTTTTTCATTTTCTCTTAGGAGGTATCTAGTACCCATTCTATTCTTACAAAAAGTAAACCAACTGATTCATCATTGAGTGTTTCTAACTAATTATGTCTACTAACTAGTTAATCCAGTGATTTTCCAATACATTATAAGAGCAAGTGACAAACTTGGTAAAGCTTGACGTGCTGTATCACATTAGTTCAGCAATGTCCGAGGTAGACGAACTGGTTTTTATGACTTCCTGTTTAAAGAGCCTGTATGTGAAAAATCATTGCTTCCAACACCATGAGAATATTAACTTGGATAAAATGAATTACTATATTGTTTTGTACAATGGTCTCTGCAATGCTAGAAATACAGAAATACTAGAAATATACAAGTTAAGTTCATTGTCTTCTGCTATACTAGAAAATGAGATAGAAGACAGTTAACTGTCCATTTCTCTTCCCACAATTAGTGGGCACCCATATTTACCTTCTGGGGCATTCAGAGAGTCTATAGCTAAGAAATATTTGCTGTCCTCCCATGAGGCTATTGAAGCAATAGAGGCAACTGTTGTTGACATTTAAGAGGGCTCACTAAATAACAACAGCCCCATTTTCTTAGCACCTAAATTTGGAAACAAAATACACGAGAGTGAAAAAATACCAGCTTCATTACTGAGAAAGCTGTTTGGAGAATATAGCCTAGATTTGCAGGCAAGTGGTTTTGCTAAATTTACTCCCTACAATTAAAATTATCCCCTCAACTATACCACTATCTGCCTTGTTGAGCTTACCACATGGCTGAGAGCAAATGGAAAAAACAACCTCATTGTAGACAATTAGACCCCTTAGACAGGGGTCAAATTCGGGGTTACCAAACAGACTACAGTGTAAACGATATCTTCATGGAGTTGTGAAAACACAAATCCTGGTCTGAGTCAAACAGTCCCCTGTCTTCCTCTAGGAAAGTGTGTTTTGAGGTGAAGAGTACCAAGGAAAAGAGGCTGGAGCGTTACTCTAATGGAATACCCTCCACATGGAAACATTAGTACAGGAAGGATTAGAGTTCATCCCTAAAGATTTCATTTGATCTAGCAACATTTTCTCACATTACTATTAGTGGGGGAATAAAAAAAGACTTATTACTTATTCCTGAAATTAATTTGTTCTTAGTTTTAACATTATTCATTCAATTCAAAAAGAAAAAAGATTTGCAAAGTTATCTGGAAAAAAAATGGATATATTAAAATTAACCAGCAAGTGTTAACTGAGTGCCAAAAATGCACCCAGTGCTGTAGTGCACTAGCTTCCAGGGATACTACAGAATCAGACATAACTTTTACCTTCAAGAAATTTATAATTCAGCAGTTTAGACAATAATAATAACCATAAAATAATAGAAAGTAACACAGCACAGAATATTTGTTATTATTGAGAATGACAAGCTAAATGTACCATAGGGATAGAGGGCAGCATGGCATATTGTAAAAACTCCTGGCCTGGGAGGCAAGAGACCTGGATTCCTGTTTTAATAAAATCTAATGGAGAAATTCTAGGCGAGTCTTACTTAATCTCTTTAGGTTTCAATTTCCTATTCTGTAAAATGAAAAGTTCATCTGGAACCTAGTCTAAATTAAAAATTCAATTTTTTTATATAATGGTGACCAAAATAACCTCTGAATTTTTAAAGTTAGAATGAATTAAGTCCCACATTTTTTGTTTTTCAGCAACTGCACAAGAACAATGAAAAGAAAATGTAAATTGGTAGAAAGATAATAAATATGCCAATAAAGAAGACTAATCAAAGAAGCTAAGAGGGAAATCTAATCATAAATTTTTCAAAAGCCCAAACAACATTTGTTAAGAGGATGGTGAAGAGGAGTCCTGTACTTGGTGTTTCTACACTTCAACTTATGAAGGGAAATGCATTGATTGGTCTGTGGAACAATGTGCAGGACCCTTAGCTGGAGAATATTTTCATATAACCTGGGCTGGGAGGTAGCATCTAATATGCATATTTTTTTAGTCCCAGCCTGGAATGCTGCTGCTTCCAACAGATTGAAGTGTCATCCTTAACACGTGCACCTTAACAAGAGGTGATAGAAAGGAAAGAAAGAAACTCTGTGTTCTCATTTGCTCCATTTTCTCTAGCACTGCTGTACATTTTCCAGAATGAGAAAATAGGAATTTGGTTTCTTTCTATTACTAAAGAAAATAAGGCAGTTTCTTGAAAAACTTTTTAAAAGGTTATGTTTGGGTAAACCTGAGAATCATTCAGAAAGGACTGCTATCCTTGAACTTGCTAATACAGACTGAAGGGACTCTACGATACCCCGACCAATTTTAGGAGGAATCTCCTATTGATTTTGCACACCACCTCACCAGCAGCCCTGGGACCAGCCTCAAAATGGGGAAAGCGTGCATGAAAAGGTGAGCATTTTGGGGGAAATGTAGGCAAAAGTACTCTCTCAAAACAAACCTAATGTCTTCCTTGTGTTTTTGTTGTAAATCTACTTCAAAATATTTTTGCAATTAGAGAGAAATAATCAACCAACCAACCGTGATTCAGCTTTTTTCAGCACATGAGAGTCAGTTTCCAGAGACTATCTGTGGGACAGTTTGCTCTCCGTGGATTTCATCTTATGTGAGAGAAAAACTTCAGTTTCAATTTTCTGTTGGTGTATGTGTCTTCAGTTGGAGATCACGGATGACAGATCTTTTGTTTAGGGAAACGTTTTAATGGCCCTCTTGGTATGAAAGACAAAGAAGTCGAGAGAACTAACTTCCTCTGCTTAATTGTTTAATAAAATTGCAGAAATTTTGAGTTTTGAACTCTTTGCTGCATAATGAGAGGAGGAGGAAAAGAGGCCACAATGAAAATAAGATGTGATGAGGAGGAAGTTCTGGTTACAGAATATAAAAATACAAAAATTCAAAAATAAGCAAACAAACAGAGGCTTAGAAAAAGGGCAGCTGGTGGGAGGTTCTCTGACATGGCGATGGCCTAATGCTATTAATGACTCTGTTATCTGATGATAAATTTAAAATTCTTTTCTTTTATGTAGTCTGTTAGTGTCCCCTGATTCTGCCAAAGCCTTGAGTAAAAGTTGGTTACACCAAAAAGGATTCTAATGGAGGTTTGAGAGAAGGAACAAGGGATGAAATCCACCTATAGAGTGAAAGGACTGCAGGAAAAGATAGAAGCTTCAGGTGGTGACATGGCAAGCAGGGACCCAACCATTCAGTAATAACTGGAATTTAAATCTGGACATAAATGTGACAAGGATAACTAAAACACCTCCTTCCAAGAACTTCAGAAATAATCGGGACAGTGATAAACTTTCCAGAATACAAGGGATGAAGAAGGATTAAATCACTTTATTCTTAAAAAATGCAGCACCCTAGGAAGTTGTAGGGCTTGAGGTCACTGGGGTAACAATTTCCCTTTAGTGCCTCTGATGTATAGAATCTCTCAGACTCTGGTGCTCAGGTCTCATTTTTGTTATAGAGTACTTGTTAAGCTTAGATAAGCAAACACAATGCAAATTATTGTCAGGAGAATACACTTAAGTAAATATAATATATTTAAAATGACATCTTTACTTTGGGTAATGATTTTGTTCTTCTTGAAGTTGCATAAATCTTATATCCAATGAGTCATCAAACATTATTGCTAATAGCTTACAAATTGGGCTTTGAATTTTATGGCTTGAAATAACTGTTTGTTGTTCCTGTGTGTATGCAGGCAGGTGTACATGCATATGAACCAGTGTGGACACGAGCACTTTAGCAAGAAGGAAGTCAAATGAGTGTAAGAAAATAAAGATTCTTCTCTTCCCCACCTAATGGATGAATGTCAACCTAAAGCCAAAAATTTTTAACATGGCTAAATGAACCTGTGTATTGTTTATGCATTATTCATGATAGATTCGGAGATTTCAGTGCTTGGCACGGCTATCAGAAGAAAATGAAAGACATAGATCAAAATGGGCATTAACTTATTTTGTATTTTTATACCTGATTCTTATTAAATTTTTAAAAATCGCATTACTGAGCTATGTCTCTAACATGAGCTTTCCTCAAAAAATATTCTTTGGGGACCCTATTCTCTTTATGGACGTATTTGATGACAGCATACACAGATCGTGGTTTATACTTACTGCTGAGCCATCTCAAATGGCTTTGTTTTCAGAAATGCCGTGTAAATGAGGTGCTATATAAACAATACAAGATCTATCAGGCTGGGTTTATTTTAATGTATTCCTACCTACTAACACATTTAAATTGTATCAGCTTTGTAGTATGCTTACATGTAATACTCTATTTTTAACTTACCTTGAAAAAAATCTATTAACATCTCTTCTATTTTCTTGTTGTTTCAGACCTAAATATGCAGCTAGCTTCTCTTAACTTGCATCAATGAAGCAACACTGATAACTTCAGTCTTAATTATCTACTAAAATGGAACATGTATTATTTCCATGCTATTGGGTTAACTACATAAGTGTAGAATGTATTCAAAGGTATGAAGTCAGTTGTGGAGAGAAATGGTCACAAACAGGAGATTGAAAGTCACAGAGTCACTTGGCCATTGGCATGAATGAATGAGAAAGTTCTCATATGTTTTGTATTTCTTTAAGAAAGTTGGACATAAATATCATTTCCTCATTTTCCTGGATTTTCTTGTGGAGGCAAAATGGGATAGTGAAAAGAGCATGAATGTTGAGGTTTTGAGATTTGGATTCAAATCTTAGCTCTCAATTTTATTCCTTAGATTACTTTAGACAATTTGTTAATCTTTTTGAGCATTAGTTTCCTCATCTACAAAATGGAGCTAACACTATTCAAATTGTACACTTGTGAGAATTATGTAAGATTATGAATAGAAAAGGGTCTAATACAATAAACGCCCTCAGTAGCTGTTATTCTTGGAGCGATTTCTTGCCTCAGTGGTTTCAAAAGCTCAGCTCCATCCTTGCCTTGGCTCCAGCTTGGTTATTCAATTCTTCCTCCTGTTGCATAAGTTACCCAGGTATCTCTATACCCCACTAGATTCTTAGCTGGGATTGCAGGGGACCAGGGCTTTATTGTTTACCTCTGAATATCTGGCACTTAGCACAGTATCAGGTATGTTATACAATTAATAAAAAACAATAAATATTTATTTATTGAATGAATCTACCACATAAATTTTCCAAATGTAGACATTAAGTACTTAGAAGTGGGATATTTATTTATTTATTTATTTTTTAAAGATTTTATTTATTTATTTTTTCCCCCCAAAACCCCAGTAGATAGTTGTATGTCATAGCTGCACATCCCTCTAGTTGCTGTATGTGGGACGCGGCCTCAGCATGGCCGGAGAAGCGGTGTGTCTGTGCGCGCCCGGGGTCCGAACCCTGGCTGCCAGCAGCAGAGTGCGCGCACTTAACCGCTAAGCCACGGGGCTGGCCCAGAAGTGGGATATTTAAATGCTCATAAAATTCATAAAATGTAGAATTGATTGAGATAAGGGGAGGAAGAAAGACTGTGAGTTTCATCATTCCAGTCTGCTAAATTGGCAATCCTTGATATTTGCTAGTGAAGCTGCCGTTTAAACTGTTTGGAGCTTTTCAGGAGGCATGCTAGGAAAATGTTGAGATATTGGAATATGTTGGGTACTCTTGTGCCCTGAAGTGCTTCAAGAAAGACAAACTTTACTCCAAACTCAATAAGGCCATCTTAAAATGGGTTCGGGAACACAAAGCAAATATATAGGTTTAATTAAAGGAATCTTGTGTTAGTCTGTACCTAGCAATCTGAGACAACACAGGTTCAGATAATCATTTGTCTCTTATTTTATACTGTCTCCCTAGGCAATTTTATCCATACATTTGGCTCAGTTAACAGGTTTGTCATTAGTGCCATCAAGTTAATTCCGACTCCTAGCAACACTGCGGACAGCAGAGCAGAACCCTGCCTGGTCTTCTTGCTCCATCATCTCTCCTTCTGGCGATTTATCAGACACTGCTCCGCTGCTATTCATAAGGTTTTCAAGACCAATTTTTTTGGAAGTGGATGGCCAGGTCCTTCTTCGTAGTCTAGCTTGGTCCGGAAGTTCCAATGAAAACTGTCCACCATGGGTGATCCTGCTGGTATTTGAAATACTGGTGGCATAGCTTTCAGTATCACAGAAACACACTGCTGCCATGGTATGACAACCTACAGACTGGTGGTGTGGTTCCCTAACCAGGAATAAAACCCAGGTTATGGAAATGAAAGCGCTGAGTGTTAATCACTAGACCACCAGGGTTGGCTCAGTTAACAGCTACATGCTAATAAATTCATATTTTTAGCCCTGATTTACTCTCGGAGCTTCAGATCTATATAAGGAATAGGCTATTACTATTTTTTTAACTTAAACTATTGGAAGTTGAACAATTTCTCTAATTGAATTCATGATTCTTGTTTCTCACTTGGCTCTCAGTTGCTCACTCCCCAACCTGTTCTTATCTCAGAAAATTGCACCAATTTTCATTCAGTTGTAAGTGACAAAAAACAAGATTGCTTCCTTGCTTTCTCCCTGTCCTTCACCCTCTATCTTGGTTTTCTATTGCTGTCATAACACAACACCAAACATTAATTTATTACATCACAGTTCTGTGGATCAGAAGTCTCACACAGTGTGGCTAGATTTTCTGCTCAGAGTCTCATTGAGTTGAAAGCAAGGTATTAGCCAGGCCTGTGGTTCTCATCTGCTTCTTAGGGTCCCCTTCCAAGCACACAGTTGTTGGCAGAATTTCTTTTCCATACCTTGCACGTGGTCCTCTCCTTCTACAGGCCAGCAATGGCACATGTCAAGTCCTTGTACTTCATGTCTCTATAACTTCATCTTCTACCCTACACTTCCATTTTGTGTTCCTGTACTGCCTTTCAGAGACCCTGTGATTACATTGGGTACCCCTGGATAATCCTGAATAATCTTCCTATTTTTAGATCAGCTGATTATCAATCTTAATTACATCTGTAAAATCCCTTTTGCCATGTAAAGTAACATAACCACCTGACTAGCAGCAAGGGGCTGAGATCATGGGGAGCAAAATTTTGCATCCCATAGATTTTGAAACACTGTGTTTTCATTTTTACTTGTTTCAAGGTATCTTTTGACATACTCTTTGACTTCTTCCATGACTCATTGGTTGTTTAGTAACATATTGTTTAGTATCCATGTGTTTGTTGTAAATGACAACTTACAAGCTTGTGTTTTTTCCAATTTTCTCCTTGTAAATGATTTCTAGTTTCATATGTTGTGTCAGAAAAGATGCTTTATATGATTTCAATCTTCTTAAATTGTTGAAACTTATTTTGTGCCCTAATGTGATCTATCCTCAAGAATGATCCATGTGCACTTGAAAAGAATGTGAATTCTGCAGTTTTAGGGTGGACTGTTCTGTATTTATCTACTAAATCCATAAGATCTAGTGTGTCATTTAAGGCCAACATTTCCCTGTTGATTTTCTGTCTGGATGATCTATCCTTTGATGTAAATCAGATATTAATGTTCTCTACTATTATTGTATTACTGTCAATTTCTCCCTTTATGTCTGTTAATTTATTTACTTTGTATATTTAGGTGCTCTTGTGTTGGGTGCATAAATATTTACAAATGTTATATCCTCTTGTTGGATTGGACTGATCCTTTTATCATTATACAATGCCCCTTTTTGTCTTTTGTTACATTCTTTGTTTTAAAGTCTATTTTGTCTGATATTAGTATTGCTACCCCCCCTTTCTTTTCATTTCCATTTGCATGGAATATCTTTTTCTATCTTTTTGCTTTCAGTCTGTGTGTGTCTTGGGATCTGAAATGAGTCTCTTGTAGGTAGCATATAGATTGGTCTTTTGTTTTTTATCCATTCAATTACCCTTTGTCTTTTGATTGGAGAATTTAGTCCGTTTACATTTAAAGTAATTATTAATAAGCATGTACTTATTGCCATTTTATTAATATTTTTCTGGTTGTTTTTATAGTTCTTCTCTATTCCTTTCTTCTTCTTCCCTTGTGGTTTGATGACTTTAGTGTTATATTTGTATTTCCTTCCCTTTATTTTTTGTGTATGTATTATAGATTTTTGGTTTGTGGTTACTATGAGGTTCATATATAGCAATCTGTATATATATAGCAGTCTATTTTAATTAGAAAGTCACTTAAGTTCAAAAGCATTTTAAAAGCTCTACATTTTTGGTTACCCCTCTTATGATTTATGTTTTTGTGTCATATTTTACATCTTTTTCTTTTCTGTATCCCTTAAACTACTTATTGTAGTTACAGTTGATTTTACAACTTTTGTCTTTTAACTTGCATACTAGTTTTTTAAGTGGTTGATCCACTACCTTTACTGTATAGTTGCCTTTACCAGCGAGATTTTCTTATTTCTAGTTATGGTCTTTTCTTTTCCACTTAAAGAAGTCCCTTTGACATTTCTTGTAAGGCTGGTTTAGTGGTGGTGAACTCCTTACTTTTCTGTTTGTCTGGGAAATTCTTTATCTCTCCTTCAATTCTGAATGATAACCTTGCTGGGTAGATTATTCTTGGATGTAAGTTTTTTCCTTTCAGCACTTTGAATATATTCCTTCTGGCCTGTAAAGTTACTGCTGAAAAATCAGCTGTTAGCCTTATAGTGCTTCCCTTATACATGACCAGTTGCTTTTCTTTTGCTGCTTTTATGATTCTCTCTATATCATTAAGTTTTGACAATTTGATTATGATGTGTCTTGGTGTGGGCCTTTTCAGGTTCATCTTGTTTGGGACTCTCTGTGCTTCCTGGACCTAGATATCTGTTTCCTTCCCCAGATTATAGAAATTTTCAGCCATTATTTCTTCAAATAGGTTTTCTGCCCCTGTCTCTCTCTCTTCTCCTTCCAGGATACATGTAATGTGAATGTTAGTATGCTTGATGTTGTCCCAGAGGCCCCTTAAACAATCCTCATGTTTTAGTTATTTTTTCTTTTTGCTGTTCTGATTGGGTGACTTGCACTATCTTGTCTTCCAGCTTGCTTATCTATACTTCTATATGATCTAATCTGCTATTGATTCCCACAAGTGTATTTTTCATTTCAGTTATTGTATTCTTTAGCTCTGATTGGTTCTTTCTTATATTTTCTAACTCTTTTTTGAAGTTATCACTGTGTTCATCTCATGAGTTTTGTGAGCAGCCTTATGACCATTACTTTGAATTCTTTACCAGATAGATTACTTACCTCCATATCATTAAGGTCTTTTTCTGAAATTTTATTTTGTTCCTTTATTTGGAGCATATTTCTTTGTTTTTTCATTTTGCTTGGTTCTCTGTGTTTTTTTCTATGTATTTGGGGAAACTACTACCTCTCTCAGTCTTCAAGGTGTGGTCTTTTGTAAATGATGATCCTTTTCATCCAACCATGCCCTAGCTCTTGGTTGTCTCTCAAATATTTGTGGTTGTTTAAACCATTTGATTAATTCTTGATGAGCTCCTGTTGTTGAGGGTGTGCCAAGACCTTTGAGTGTTCCAAGGGAAGGAATCTCATTTAGCACTTAGTTTTAGACTGATTGGAAGCCAGATCCTCAGGCAGTAGCTTTTAAAGTGTGAAAATATATACAGTCCTGTGGGGCCACAATCATAATCCCTGTTGGTCTTCAGGCCAGGAGATCTGGGGGAGGGGGTCCCCTGGGTGATAGTTGTAAATATTGGGGCTCCTGATGAGTGTATAAGCTCCTTTCTGTGGAGTCTTGTTGAGCTGTAGCAAGACCAAGGGAGGGCACAAGGATAGTGTCTCCCTACTTGTGTTCCCTGAGAGTGCCTCTATAGACTCTAAAGGTGTGGGAAACCTGAAGCCTATCCCTCAGGGTGAAGCTCCAGGCTAAGTAAATATGCCTTTTTCACAGGAAGACTGAGGTTATGTTTCAGACTGCTATCTGTGCAGTGCTCTGGGGGTGGTGGCCTGTCAAGAAGTGTCTTTCCAATTTTTATAGTCCCGTGGAGCTCAGGAATACCAGCCCCCTGGCTACCAAGGCCAACCAAACAAAGGGTGTACCCTGTGTGGATTACATGCACCTGCTAGCTTTAGCTAGGCAGCTTTAAGTGTAGGGGGCGGGGCTTGCTCTCTGGCTTCAGAAAAGGTGGGGAGGGGGCAGTGATGACAGGACTGCTTGAGCTCATCAGTCCCAGGATGAAGGGGGTCAGGGGAGTGTTGTGAGGGCTTTAGGCTGGGATCTGGGCAATGCCTCTACTGCTTGCACTCTCCAGCCACAGCCAGCAGGAGGAGAAGTGTTGCAGCTGCCTGTGGCTGCAGACTTTAGCTAGAGAGTAACAGCGTGCCACATCCCTTCATGCCCACCAACCCCAACCAGAAAACTCCAGGTTCAGTGGGGATAGTGCCACAACCACTGGCCCCCGCATCCAAGCTCACCCTCCAGTACTGGCAGGGAGCCTTAGTTTCTTCACCTTGAATTAGGGATATTTCTAACTGTATGATGTTGGCATTGGGAAAGATAGAGATGATATCTGCAAAATGCATAGAAAAGTAATAGGCATATAGTAGGTACCCAGTTAACTTTAGCAATTGTTAGCCTTATAAATTATATTTAATAAAATTCTGGTCACATTTAAGTATGGAAAGTAAGAGAATTATTGAATATTTAAAATTTTTGCTTGGTTTAAATGTTAGTAGATTCATTTATGAAGTTCAAGAAAAACAGCAGAAAACAGGAGGCTGCTCTATTTCATAAAATTTGCCAAGGAGATGAGCAGTTGCTGAAGCTGGAGGAAGGAAGTATAACATAGAAGGTAAAGGAAGAAACACAGTGGTGCAGAAAAGAGGACTGAAACACTGGTAAGGCATTAAAAAATCTTCCTATTAATGTAAAACAACTAGAATAACCTGAATATGAATGGTTCTGATGAGCTGCAACAACAAAAATGACCTGAGTTGCAAAGACAGGTATTTCAGGGAGCTGGTCAAAACCTGGTTTTTAATATGGTGAAATTAGGTTTATTTTCAAGGCTGGGATATAAAAGAATACAGCATCCGGGATTGTAGGGCTGGAAGCAGGGGGCCAAGGGTGGAGGAGTTGGTATAGTAATAATGTTGGCAAATCATTACATTACAAATTTGGTACCATAGGGGGACAAAGTCCAAAATTTAATTTGAGTAGTTTGGCTGGGAAGTGCCTTTAAGTTTGACCGTGAAAATGATGCAGCAGGGAAAGTGGTGACATCATGGAATTTGAGGATCCTTGCAATTGCAAGGACAGATTGGGTGGGGGAACAAAGAGGAAACAAAGACAATATATTGATGGGCATCATTAGAATATTCAAAGCATACTTGAACAATGGAAAGTCTTTAATTTCTTGGCACATCCTAGGAAGTTGTCTAGGAATCCATATTAGGAGGTCTAAATAAATATTATTCAATTATTTCCTCTAACAGCGTTTATGTCATTCATTTTATACTAGACTCCTATTAGATTCCCATCTCATTTCTAGTTGAGATAGGTGCCCACTACCCATATCTAAAATTTACCTCTTTTCCTCCTCTTTCTGCATGATTGGCACTATAGTTGTATTATGTGCATCTGACCCTTTGGCCATATTTGGCCATTACTTCTGGGATGGACACTTGACCTAAGAGGGGAAAATCAGTTTCTATATTTGTGAATGTGAATTGCAAAAAGCAGTTGAAGGGATATGAGATCATGTTAGGTGGATGGGACAAACAAAAGAAGCTGAATTAGAGGGAGAAGGAGAGACAGAGGCAGAAGAGATGGAGAGAAATGTTCTGGGGCAAAGAAAAGTGAAGCATATTGGAAGACAGAAGTAGAAATGACATATAAAGAAGACTTCCTAAGCAGTCCCAGCTCCAGTTCTATCCTAAGGCCTTGCTTCATCCCTTCCCTTAGACTCTGTAAAATACTTGGTATCATTCCAGTATATCCTAGCTTTTCCATTAGTTACTTGCAACAATGAATACCAACATTAATTATTTCATTCATTTGTTCCACGAACATTTGGAACTCTTATGTGGGTTAATTATTTTGCTTTTGCTGAGGACAGAGATACTTGCCTCCAGAGGTACAAGCACTATGAAAGGAAAATAAAAGTCTCTTTGGGAATGATGTGTGGGAGACATTAATTCATAGAATTCAGAGAGCATGGTCTATTTTTGTGGCTAATCAGAAATTGAAGACGACGTAATACTCCTGTTTTCTTATGTATTATCCAATTAGCGGATGATTATTCTGATGTTATGCTTTGGCATATAAGAGAAAAGGTCATATCTAATTGGTATTCCAGAGGCAACAATAAGAAGGATGACCTGGAGCAATAAATCACTAACAACATGCTCTATTCTTCAAGAGATACTGAGCATCACTGAACAGCAGGTACTAATTAAGAAAGAGAGAGGTAGGGAGGGTCCCAATAGCCTATAGGAACAGAGGTTCATGTAAGAAAATAGTGAAGACAAGACTGGAAAATAGAAAGCCTTCTGTTCTAGGCTTTAATGGGTTTGAATTTTATTCTTTAAGCTGTGCAAAGCTGATAAATAACTATGGAGCAAAAAATGTCTAAGGACATTTAGGTCAGATTTCTCATGCAATGTGAGCCTTGGGACTAAAAAAGTGCTTAGAATTTTCACATTTTCTGTGGGTCCCAGTAATGAGACCAATAAATCGTACTTACTGTGCCTGTGCCTTACAGTCATATTCTCTAGAGACTAATTTCAAAAAACGGAAGGAGAGCAGATAATGAAAGGATCCAGCTGCTTAATCAATAGAATGGTGGCCTTCAAGGCATTGTCTCTGTCAAACCTCAGGGAAGCTAATACGCAATCTCTGAAACAGCTCTAATTAGATGCTAGACTTCAAAGTGAGCTGTGTTATTTAACTTTATCAATTTTCAGCAGCTATTCCTTACTACTTGAAAATAGGATAAAGGTTATAAGCTCATTAAAGTAAAACCTAGAAAGGAGGAATTTACACAAAATTGGGTAAGAATGGGAGGGATAGACCAACTTAGATTTGTAAATTAAAAGGAGGGTGAAAGAACAGCAAGAAGGAGCCAATAGCCAGAAATAAGGCAGGTGATGTTAAGTATCAACACCGCCGACAGATAGAAAAACCATGGATGATTCTCCAAATGTGTGAATTTTTAGCTTTGTTGAACACAAGCTTCTAAACAACAAATATGAATTGGTAATTTTCTGTCTTGAAAAGATCACGTTGACTCATTGAACACTTTCAGAAAAAGCTGAATTGCTAGTTTTCTACCTTGGGCATTTTCCTTGTTGCCTTGTCATCTCTTTTAAATTTTGCTTGCAACTCCATGCAAACTTTGTCAGCTGCATGCCTGTCCACCTTCTCCCAATTTCAACAAGGTGGCTGTACTTTCTGAAGAAAAACATTTTGATACATTTGAAAATTGAATCATAGAATTAATTTTCAGGGATTTGTAATGACAACGTTGGACTAAGAAATCTAAGCGGTACAGAGAGAAGTGGAAACATGAGGGTATTAGAGAATAGTAGTTAATTGGTAGAGTTAAGGTATTGGAAGTCTCATAAAGTTAAAGATTTAAAACAGAGGGAGAATAGGGCCATGAAGTGGAAAGATAAAAGACAGTGACTTGAGAATAGGATGTTTAAAAATATTTTAGAGATGATGAAGTTGTTGATGATAATATGGTCTAGGATATAATCACAGAGTAGGTAGCTGTTGGAGTGGAGGAAATATTGAAAGAGATGAACAAGGTCAGAAACTGAGAGGCTCACGTGTGGGATGGGTTATTAGCATAGATACAGTAATCACCAAAAATGATGGTTTGATGACTGGAGTAAACGTAGAGGGTAAAGATGTGAATCAATGTGACTCAATAGCATAAACTTCAAAGAATCAAGATATTACTTTCTTCTTCTTCTTGCTTTTCTTTCTTTTTTTTTTTCCGTTAGAAAGTAAGGAATTGGCTTGACATTGAGAATATTATCTGAAAATAACACAATTTGCATTTACACACAAAGAATGAAGTAAATAATACAGGGACTACTAGGACAAATCGATTAAAACAAAATCTTTTTAAAGATATAAAACATTGAAATAACTGATGTAAAAACATAGATAATAGAAAAGAATAATCAAATAAAAAATTGAAATGGTGAATTTACTACTAAAAAGGATATTTGTGGAAACAACAACATTAACTAATGCCCATTTTGGAGATGAAGAGATAACGAGGTTACTTAATAGAGTTAATGTTCTCCAAATGTTCAGATTTCCTATTTTTGACTCCTCAAAAACACTAAAATATACAACCTGAAGGAAATTATTATAAGTGGTATTTTCAACAATTTATATCTGGATCATATTAATTCTTTTCAGGTGAGGATTACTGAAATAGATTATATATGTAATTTCCTTGAAGTAGGCTTCAGATTTTTTACATAGGGACATCCAGAATAATTTAAAACTTCTGTTTTTAAATACATTTGTTTAAGTGGACATCAGTTAAACCAATGAAATTTAAGATAGAAACACCTTTTCTAAAAAATTTGCTAAAGTTAACTTTAGAGTTCTAAAATTTTTTCCATTGAAAGTTTTTATCTGATTTCGTGCTTTTCCTTGTGTTCATATTTATACTACTTTACACTAATTTATCCTTTTTACACTAATTTACACTATTTTAAAGTTTATGATTATCAACTATCGGTGTATGAGATTAGTTACTCTTCAGGTATTTTAGTTATGTAAATTGCAGAGTGGTGCTAAAGTGACTTACTAGTTTAAAGTCAGTGAGCAATGTCTACTGTAGTTCTGTTTGCTGAAATTAATGAGTGGTAACTCATCTTTATCTACCAAACCCTCTAAAATAAGGATACAAAATTGGAAAACAAAGGTGTATTAAGGTAGCATTCACATTAATGAGTTTACAGCACTACTTTTTGGAATATGATATATTCTCTCCACTGGTCCCTGTTCAGATTGAGATGATCTATATATACAAATAGCTCTCATCTTATCTACTGCTGATATATATAAGTGAGCAATACTCATGTAAGCTGCATGTATTCTTTCTTTTCTACTCTGTTTAAAAGAATCTTCATTCATCCAATGCTTCAAAAACCTTCTTGATTTCAAGATTTATTATTTGTCCCCTGTTCTTTTGGGAATTACCAAATAGTAGCTTATTTTGCTTCAAAGTTTAGTTCAATAAGAGACAGTGCTTTATTTTCATTTACTTTTAAAACAAATTCTTTTTTACATCCTGCCAGTCCTTTTAGTCATAAATAGAAATAATTAAAAGAGAAAAAAATTCAAACTAATCTCTTAGAAACTTTTATGTTTTTGAAAAAGGCTGGAAGTTTCATTTGCATGGTTGCTTCAAGGTTCACAATCATAATTGACTGTTAGAATCTTATTCATTTAAGAGTAATTTATTTCAAGCATTATGGCTTTCAGACAATTCTTTAGGATGAGATAAAAACTCAATTTGGAGGTGAAAGCTATTCAGCTTTCATTTTGATTTAAATTAGAGTATAAAAGCTCAAAGGAATAGGTTGTTACACACTTAAACAAATAGCCATATTAGACTGATATTAAGAAAAAAATACAAACTTAACAATGTAAATGGAAACATGTTAGAGTTCTCCATTATTTTTTAATTATGCATAATTAGTAAAATTGTAAGAATCTAAAGAAATGCATGGAAGATTGTTCACTAAGAAATAAAACAGAATCTAAGCTATGTGACATTTACAAATAAGCCCAACAGATAGGATACAATTTATTTTAATTTTAACTATTTTTAATGATAAAAATAAATAAGGAGGGAAAAGAAACTCTTTTGTGGGGTAAATTATAATCAGTTCTCAATTATAACCAGAACATCCTTAATATGTCAGAAATAAAAAAAATCTTTTATATAAATTTTAGGGCATTATGAATAATATTTATTCACTTAAAATTGTTTCATAGTAAAAACAGAGTATTCTCAGCTAATAAAAATACTACCGACAAAATCAACTAAAATACAGATGAAACCTATAATACACTTCCAACATGAATTAAATATTCTTAAAACATACAATTGCAGGTATTGAAAGACTTAGAATAAAAATGAGAAAAGCATAAGAGTAAACAACTGAAATAAAAAGAAAAGAAAAGATAAAATAATTTCAGAAGTGAATACCAAAATACAGGTGACAAAGGTAGAATTTATGTGACTGTAAGTACAATAAATGTCATTGAAGAGAGAATAAGATAGCTAAGAACAAAAACAAAATAAAGGAAAAGGTAACATCACTAATGATAAAGAGATAAACATGGAAGATTAACAAAGAAGATAATAAATATCTACAATTGGAGTCCCTCAAGAAGCAAAGAAAACTAATGTTTAAAGCTATAGTTCAGGAACAGTTTCTAGATATCAAACATGACCTACATGTACATATTATAAAGGCCCACAGTTACCTGTGAGAATTGACCTGGAAGGGCGACTTTGAGACATAGACTAGCAAACCTTTTGAGCTTTAAGTATAAAGAAAATATTCTCTGGGTTACAAGAAAAAATATTAGATTTCATCTAGAGGAAAGAAAAAAACATTGGTTTGGCTCAAACTTCTCATTAACAACATACAAAGCAAGACAACAGTGGAGAAAAATTTTCTAGAAATCCGAAGAAAGTATGAACCAAAGATTTTAAGCCTAGCCAAAGTCTCTTTGATGTTTCAATACTATAGAAAAACAATAGTAAGCTGTGACCATGTAAACAAAACTTGAAGATTGTTGCAGTTATTAGCCCTTTCTGAGGAATCTATTAAAGGACAAACTTCATCAACCCAAGAAATGCTTGGGAAAATTGGCCATGGAGAACTGAAAATATTTAATAGTAGATCTAAGATTAAAACAAAGGTAGAGACATGGGTGGAAAATAGCATGCCAATGTTATGGGCTATGACAAAGCAGAAATAAAACAACTAAAAATTGGAAGGAAAAACAAGAGAACGAGGAGAGTAGAAGACACTCATCGATTGCTCTACAGAGAATAGTTGAGAGTCAAAGGATAGTAGAAGCCTAAGCAAGGAAAAAAGAAGATTATGAACCTAAAGCAAAGTTATTTGTATAAATAGTAGAACAAAAATATGAACCTTCCTAGGATTGGTGAGACTGAACTACTTTACTAGTTGTTCAATCAAACACTAATCCAAGTATTACTGTGAAAGGAATTTGCATCTGTGATTTAAGTCCCTGCTCAGTTGACTTTAAGTTAATAAAAAGGGATATTCTGCTGGATGGGTCTGATCTAATCAGGATAGTTCTTTAAAAGAGGGATTAGAATTTACCTGAGCTCAGAGGCTCCACATAGCTCATGCCCATGAGGTTCCAGCCTGCAAGCCTGCTTATGATTTTCTTTCCTGACTGCCTACTCTATACCCTTTCAACTAGCTTAGCCAATCCGCACAATCGCTTGAGTCAATTCCTTGTAATAACTCTATCTATCCATTCATCTCTATATATGCATATGTATATACGAATGCATAGGTATATATATGTAAGTATCTGCATGTATATGCACACACATCTCCTTCTCTGGTTGAATCCTGACAAACACAATTAGCAAAGAGAATCCATCAGCATATTAAAAGAAGCACATCACAACTAAGTAGGGTTTATTCTAGGATTGTAAGAATGATTCAATATTAAGAATTGCATTAATACAACTCACCCTGTTAATACATCTAAGGAGAAAAATTGTATGATCAACTCCACAGATGCGGAAAAACCCTTCAACAAAATTCACCCTCTATTCCTGATAGTAACACTTGTTTATTGGAACCGATGGACAATTCCTTAACATGATATGCCTCATTCTCAAAGCGAAACCACTTCAATCTCAAAGCTAAGTCCATGGGAAAAAAACTCAAGACACTCTTTCTAAAGTTAGAAACAAGGAACGAATATCTACTTTCTCCATTACCCTATACTGTTATATTGGAGGTATTGATGGATGCAAAATGACAAGAGACAACACTTAACAGGCTTGGGAATTGTAACAAAAGAGGTGAAAGCGTTTATATTTGTAAATAACATGACACTATACATGAAAAGCTCAATAGGATCAATGTTAAAGCTTATATAAACAATAAAAGGATACAGTAAGGGAGTAAGATATGAAATTAACATACAAATTTAATAATCTTCATATGATTTAATAATAACTAGTTAAAATATATAAGAGCAGATTGCATTTACAATAATGACAGAAGGACAAAATACTTAGGAATAAACTTAGCAAACAGTGGCAAAACCTGCCCATGGAGTACTTCAGAATGCACATGAGAGACATCAAAGTAGATTGGAAAAATGTAAAGATATTCGTATATAGATATATATGAAGATTTTATACATACAGTCATGTGTTGCATAACGACTTTTTGGTCAACGACAGACCGCATATATGATGGTGGTCCCATAAGATTAGTACCATACAGCCTAGGTGTATAGTAGGCTATACCATCTGTGTTTGTAAGCACACTCTATCATGTTTGCACAATGACAAAATAGCCTAAGGATGTATTTCTTACAACATATCCCTGTCGTTAAGCAACATATGACTATATATATCTAACCAACAAGTTAATATTTTTCCTGGCGTTAGGTAAGTTTATTCTTATGTATATATGGAAAATCAAACATGCAAGAATAACTAAGCCCAGTTATTAAAACACACTAAAAGCTTCCATAATTAAAACAGTGTCAAATGGACATAAAAGGACAAATAGATGAATAGCACAGAATAGAAAAGCAGAAGTTGACCCAGGTACTCACGGACATTTAGTTTATGATAAAGGAAGTATCTCAAATCACTCAGGGAAATAGACTTTTATATAAATGGTGTTACCACAACTGGTAACCATTTGGAAAAAAGATGAAAATTGGATCTATAACTCACATCATATACCAAAATAAACTCTGTAATAACCTAGATATGTGGAGTGCCTTTCAAGCTATGACTCAAAATATAGAAACAATAAAAGTAAAAGTTGATAAATTCAACTTATAAAGTAAGAAAAATACTTGTTAATGACAACAACTAAACAAAGCAAAACAAAACCATAGGCAAAATAAAAAGCAAATCACAAAATGAGGAAAATATTTGAAATTTACAACTTATACCACAGATAGAGGGCTAATCACCTTAATAAATTAATGATTCTTAAAATTCAAGAAGGATAAGACCATTAATCAATTAACCAATTGTTAACCAATTAACCAATTGGTAAAGACCAGTTAACTAATGGACAAAATCCGCGAACAGGCTGATCATGGGAAAAGATATACAAATGACTCTTAAACATACGAAAAGAACCTCAGCTTACTTGGGATAAGAAATATATAAATGAAACTACACAGATATCATTTTTTATTATGTAAGAACCATAAACAAAAATGGCTTTAGGGGCCAGCCCGGTGGCGCAAGCGGTTAAGTGCGCGCGCTCCGCTGCGGCGGCCCGGGGTTCGCTGGTTCGGATCCCGGGCGCGCACCGACGCACTGCTTGGTAAGCCATGCTGTGGCGGCGTCCCATATAAAGTGGAGGAAGATAGGCACAGATGTTAGCCCAGGGCCGTCTTCCTTAGCAAAAAAAAGAGGAGGATTGGCGGATGTTAGCTCAGGGCTGATCTCCTCACAAAAAAAAAAAAAAAAAAAAAAAATGGCTTGACAATCTACTTTGAAGAAAAGGTTGTAAGGAAACAGGCATTCTCATATTTTGCTGGTGCTAATGCAAAATGAATAACCAACAAAATTACACATACATTTGCCTCTTATTCACAAAAATCACACTTCCCTGCATTTACCTTGAAGATACATCTCCGCAATTAAAAATAGTATATGTACAAAGTTACTGATTACAGCATTATTTATAATAACAAATTATTAATAATACAAATGTCCATCAATATGAGATTGGTTCAATGGACCATGGTACAATCTCACAATGGAATTCTGTGCAGCTGTGAACAGAAAGGAAAGAAAAATCTCTATGACCTTATATGTAGTGATATTCATGTATATTGTTAAGTGAAAAAAATTCAAGGAACAGAGAGTGTATGATTTATCTTATTGACTTTAGTAAGAAAGAAGGGGAAATGAGAATATCTATCTACCTTCTATCTATCTATCATCTAATCTATAATTGCTCATTTCTCAAAATGAAACACAGGAAGGATAAACCAGAATCTGAACCAGGACCCACTGAAAAATGTTACCACCAGGAGATTGATAGGAATGAGTAGAGGGGATAGAAATGAGAGACTGAATTACCTTTACTTCTACTATAATAAGATAGATGCGTTCCAAAAAAATCAATGTATTATACAAAATTGCTTAATAAAATCCACAGGGCTTGTGGGAAACATGGAGTTAGAGGCACAACACTCAAAAACTTCATCGGTGACACATTAGAAAAAAAGATAGGAACCTAATAAAAGTGGTAGCACAGTTATACACATGTTAAATGGTTAAGAAATACACAAATATTACAATAAACATGGCACGTTACCGTGAAACAGACCTAAAGTTTGCTGGTAGAAGCGGACATCAGAAGGGTTGCAGCTTGTGTGTTACCGTGAAGTAGAGGAAGGAAGGTTACAGGAAAATCGTGAGGCCAGATGTGGATGTTTGTGGGTCATAGTATGTGGTAAGCTGCACTAGCTGGTGGATGTTCCAAGTGTGGGTGTGTACCGTTTGTTTATTCTTACTCAATTTGGTTCAGCTAGGTGAGGTTTTCTCTTGATATTGTGCATAAACAAAGATGAAATTTGTGTTATGTTCAAATATATAACAGGTATTGGAACAAATTAATATTTTCCTAAACAAGCATTAGGCAACTTTCATTCTTGAGTATTACACATTAAAATATAAAGTTGAGTCAAAAAAGGATGAAAGTTATTCTTAAAACGGAATACAAACAACCAAATATATATACACATATCACATTGATAGCCTAACCATGTGGAGAAAAGGATTATTTTAGGTAACTTTTGGAAAAAGAAAACTGCACTGACTGCCTATCCTTAATGGGATATAATCTCAGGACAAAAAGGACTGCAAAACATATGTTAAACATTACTTATGGCGGACTTACGGATTTGTTGGTAATATATTTTTGAGACTGTTCTGTGTATATTATAGAATACAGCAAATAAACAGATGTATTGATGCTATTAAGAACTAGAATTTTTCACTGTTGGTAAAAGAATGTATAAATTTAACAGAATAGAAGAGAGGAACGCCTCTCTGATTTTTATCTTGAATTGAAAATATTAATACGGTCTCATGCTTTTTAAAACATATATTTCACAATTCTTTTTCTTCACAAAAAGAGCCTAAAAGGACATCCTGGTGGCAGCTAGCGCACCTATTGCCCAGACCTTGGTTTCTAAATATAATTCCTCGTGAAAAAGAAGCAAGACTTCTTAGAGAAATGGCTGATTCTAAGCCCGAGACAGAAAAGTACATGATGAGACTGAGCTATCTTGTGCCAGAAAGAACCCAAACGTAAATCAGGTAATATAAAAAATGACACGAGACCCAGCTGGACGGGGGCTTTTGAGCACTAAAAAAGAATAATGACAGTAATTATTATGCATCGAACAACAAAACAAATCCATTATTCTTAGTGCATAAAAGTACAAACTGTGAAGTCTAAGATTCATAAATGAGCCCGTTAAACCTAAGAGCTTCTGTATATCAAAAGACACCGTAAGAGGAGGGAAATAACAAGCTTCAAAATGGATGGTATTTGCTTTATGCACAACTGACAAATGATTGGTGTCTCAAATATATAAAATACTTCTACATATTAATAAGATAAAGAAAAACAGCTCAATAGTAAACTTATTAAGAGGTGTAAATAGGTAGTTCAGAGACAAGAAAGCACAAATGGCCCATAAACATGTGGAAAGGATTTTAATGTCGTTACTAAGTAGTGAATTGCAAACTGAAGCCATGTTGATTTACAAGCTGATAGTGACCAGACTGGCAAAAATGAGTCTGATAGTACAATGTATTTTTGAAGAGGTGGAGCAAGGATACCCCTCACCTACTGCTCATGGGAGTTGAAATTCATGCAATCCCTTTGGCAAACTGATATTACTCACTGAAGTTGATGATGCATTCCCTATGATTTAGCAAGATTCCTGATGCACAGGATTGCTCATGATAACATTACTCATTAAAACAAAAAATGGAAAAAGCCAATAACCTATTAACACTAGAATAGATCAACAAATTTTTTTATATTCGTATAGTAGAGTATGGAGCAACAAGAAAATGAAATTAATCTATAGGGTCAACATATTTGAATTTCGTTAATGGACTATTGATTGAAAGAGACAACAAAAATCCACACAGTCGATTCCATTTAAATAAAGCTTAAGAACAGACCATTAAACAATGTTATTTGTGGTTGCAAACACAGGTAACAAAAGATGATAAAACTATGTAGAAAAATCAAGAAAATCATAAATACAAAATCAAGATAGTTATTATTTCTGGAGAGACACAGGGGATGGAACTGGGCAGGGATTCATAGGGGACTTAGGAGGTCATGGTCTCTCATATATTTACATAATTGTGTACACTTATGAGGTCATATATATGCATATATGTGTGCATGTATATATGTGTATATTTATATTTCTTAGGCTGGATAATGAATACATGTTTGCTTCTTGTAGATCAAGTGAAAGCATGAATTCTAATTTTTATTTTACTGGAGATAAAGCCACTGGCATTACTTGTAATTAAGATAATAGTACACATAGAAAGGCTTCGCTACTGAACTGGATGTGATGAGTGGATCAAAGTGGCATCAGACCTTGAGTCAAGATGGTGGCGTAAGCAGACTCAGAACTCACCTCCTCCCGTGGACAAAGCCAATTTACAACTACTGGTGAACAAATTACCCCTGAGACAGAACTGAAAACTCGATAAGAGGAACTCCTGCAACAACGGACAATCCTAACTGAGGTAGAAGAGGCAGAGACTCCCTTCTGAAGAGGAAAAATGCTGCCTTCACCAGCCGCAGCACCTCACGGCAGCCCGGGAGCAACTCACAGGTACGCAGCCCTCCCTGGAGGCACGGGACCCTGAGCAGGGGAGCGGCCCCGCTGTGGGCATTTTGTGGACCCAGCACAGTCAAGACCAGTGGCATAATATCTGACTTTGCCTGCTGCTGAAACATTGGGGAGTGCCCCCAGAAAACCCGGTTCACAAAGAAATTAAAACCAGCTCTTAAAGGGCCCACGCGCAAACTCACCCGTTTCAGAAAGCATCCTAAAATCACCAGAAAGAAAGGTGCATAGTGCTGTGGTGAAAAGAGACTCACCTAATAGGCCCTGAGTGCATCTCGGTGAGGGGTGAGACCTCTCCAGGGACTGGGACATTGTAGGCACCCATTGTTGTGGCCTGGTGTGGGCGTGCTGACACAGATGCCATTGGAGTTCTCCCTGAGGCCTGCTAGCCCAGGGTCTGCACCACCCGCTAGAGCACTGATTTAATCCAGCTCAGCCAGGGCAGGCAGCCCACCCTAGAGACTGGCCCCACCCAACAACAAGCCCTCAGGCAACTTGTGGGCCTGCATAGATTGGTGACTGGATTCTCTGCAGCCTGGCAACTGAGCCGACTTGAGCGGGGCAGGGTGTGCACAAGGAGCAGGTGGAGAGTGTGGGGCGGTGGCAGAGTGTGTGGGGCTCCCACCGTGGAGACACTGGGTCCGCTTGGGGAGGTCAGGGCGCTCACACGGGGCAGGACAGTGTTGATTGTGTGTGTGGACGTGTGGGCGGCAGGGCTTGTCAGCTGCAGAAGACTTGTGCTTCTCAAAGACCCTCATAAGGGGTTTGCCCCACCTTCCAAAGCCTGAAACAATTGGGTGCTCCTGTGCCTGAGGCCAGCCCCACCCAGCTGCAATCCTCACTGAGCTGACAACAGACCTAAAGGCTGGAGGCTTATAGCAATTGTAAGGCCCTGAGCCTAACAACCTGCCACACTGGGGGCCTACTCACTTAAAAGAAACACTGCAACACAAATGTGGTATTAGAACTTGCAGCCAACTGTGCTGGGGCTCCCCACACCTGATAAAGAGACTGAAGGGCCCACAACAACTACAAGCAGCTGAGCATTACAACAGCTGGCCAGGAGCATAACTCGGCCTCCCTGGGTGCCTACAGGGAGAGCAAACAGGCCACAACAGAAGGACACACGTAGCCACATAGGGGTCACCCCTGGAACATTGAGAACTGAGGGAAGCACACTGGAAACCTCCTAAGGCATCACTTACATAAGGTCACCTATCCAAGAGCAGGAGACGTAGCTGACCTACCTAATACGTAGATACAAGCACAGGGAAAGAGGCAAAAGGAGGAGGCAAAAGAATACATTCCAAGTAAGGGAACAAGACAAGGAAGGAAACAGACATCCAGGTACAGGAAGCACAGAGAGCCTCAAACAAGATAAACCCAAAGAGGCCCACACCAAGACACATCATAATCAAAATGTCCAGAATTAAAGATAAAGAGAGAGTCCTAAAAGCCGCAAGAGAATGTCAAGTTACATACAAAGGAAGCCCCATAAGGTTATCAGCTGACTTCTCAGCAGAAACCTTACAGGCTAGGAAAGAATGGCATGATATATTTAAAGTGCTAAAAGGAAAAAACTTACAGCCAAGAATACTCTGCCCAGCAAGGTTATCATTCAAAATGGAAGGAGAGATCAAAAATTTCCCAGACAAGCAAAAATTAAAGGAGTTTGTCACCAAGAAACCAGTGCTACAAGAAATGTTAAAGGGACTGATTTAAGAGGAAAAGAGAAGACCACAAATAGGAAAAATTATCAATTTCCATGATAAGAAAGTAATGAATACAAATACACATAAAAACGGTTAGATATGATATGAAAAACATAAAAGGAGGGAGGAGGGGAGTTAAAGAGTACAGCTTTCAGACAGAGGTCAAACTAAAGTGACCATCAATTCTGCATAGAAGAAGAAAGGAAAAGAGAAGGACTACTAAAACACTGAGAAAAAAAAAATTAAAAAATGGCAGTAAGTACATACTTATCAATAGCTACCTAAAATGTCAATGGACTAAATGCTCCAATTAAAAGGCATAGGGTGGCAGATTGGATCAAAAAACAAGACCCATATATAGGCTGCATACAAGAGACACACTTCAGACCTAAAGACACTCACAAACTGAAATTGAAGGAATGGAAAAAGATACTCCACGCAAATGGCAATGAAAAGAAAGCTGGGGTAGCAGTACTCATATCAGACAAAATAGACTTTAAAACAAAAACTGTAAAAAGAGCCAAAGAAGGGCATTACATAATGATCAAGGGAACAATCCAACAAGAGGATATAACACTTGTAAATATCTACGCACCCAATATAGGTGCACCTAAATATATAAAGCAATTATTAACAGACATAAAAACAGAAATAGACTGTAACACAATAATAGTAGGGGACTTTAACACTCCACTTACACCAACGGATATCATCCAAACAGAAGATCGATAAGGAAACATTGGCCTTAAAGGACACACTAGAACACATGGACCTAGTAGATGTATACAGAGCATTCCATCCAAAAACTGAAGAATACAGATTCTTTTCAAATACACATGGAACATTCTCCAGGATTGATCACATATTAGGCCACAAAACAAGTCTCCATAAATTTAAGAAGATTGAAATAATACCAAGCATCTTTTCTAACCACAATGGTATGAAACTAGAAATCAACTATAGGAAGAAAATCAGAAAAGCCACAAATATGTGGAGATTAAACAAAATGCTACTGAACAACGACTGGGTTAAGGAAGAAATCAAAGAAGAAATCAAAAAATACCTGGAGACAAATGAAAATGAAAATACGACATGCCAGAATTTATGGGATACAGCAAAAGCGGTTCTAAGAGGGAAGTTTATAGCAATACAGGCCTATCTCAACAAACAAGAAAAATCTCAAATAAACAATCTAACAATGCACCTAAAGGAACTGGAAAAAAAAAAACAAACAAAGCCGAAAATCAGTAGAAGAAGAGAAATCATAAAAATCAGAGCAGAAATAAAAGAAATAGAGACCAAAAAAACAATAGAAAAAATTAATAAAACCAAGAGCTGGTTCTTTGAAAAGATCAACAAAATTGACAAACCTTTAGCTAGACTCACCAAGAAAAAAAGAGAGAAGGCACAAATAAGTAAAATCAGAAATGAAAGAGGAGAGGTTACAACAGACACCTCAGAAATACAAAAGATTGTAAGTGAATACTATGAAAAGCTATATGCCAACCAATTCGACAATCTGGAAGAAATGGATACATTCTTAGACTCATACAACCTTCCAAAACTGGATCTGGAAGAAGTAGATAATTTGAATAGACCAATCACCAATAAGGAGATTGAAACAGTAATCACAAACCTCCCCAAAAATAAAAGTCCAGGACCAGACGGCTTCCCTGGTGAATTCTACCAAACATTCAAAGAAGACTTAATACCTATCCTTCTCAAACTCTTCCAAAAACTTGGGGAGGGGGGGGAAGCTCCCTAACTCATTCTACGAAGCTAATATTACCCTGATACCAAAACCAGACAAGGACAACACACAAAAAAAAGAGAATTACAGGCCAATATCACTGATGAACATCGATGCAAAAATCCTCAACAAAATACTAGCAAATCGCGTACAACAATACGTTAAAAAGATTACACACCATGATCAAGTTGGATTTATTCCAGGGATGCAGGGATGGTTTAACATTCTCAAATCAATCAGCGTAATACACCACATTAATAAAATGAAGAATAAAAATCACATGATCATCTCAATAGATGCAGAGAAAGCATTTGACAAGAAATAGCATCCATTTATGATAAAAACTCTGAATAAAATGGGGATAGAAGGAAAGTATCTCAACATAATAAAGACCATATATGAGAAACCCACAGCTAATATCATCCTCAATGGTGAAAAACTGAAAGCTATCCCTGTAACAGGAACCAGACAAGGATGCCCACTGTCACCACTCCTATTTAACATAGTACTGGAAGTCCTAGCCAGAGCAATCAGGCAAGAGAAAGAAATAAAAGGGATCCAAATTGGAAAGGAAGAAGTGAAACTGTCACTATTTGCAGATGACATGACTTTATATACAGAAAACCCTAAAGAATCCACCAGAAAACTTTTAGAAGTAATAAACGAATATGGTAAAGTTGCAGGATACCAAATAAACATACAAAAATCAGTTGCATTTCTGTACACTAACAACGAAGTAGCAGAAAGAGAAATTAAGAATACCATCCCATTTACAATTGCAACAAAAAGAATAAAATACCTAGGAATAAACTTAACCAAAGAGGTGAAAGATCTGTACACCGAAAACTATAAAACATTTCTGAAAGAAATTGAAGAAGACACAAAGAAATGGAAAGATATTCCGTGCTCTTGGATTGGAAGAATTAACATAGTTAAGATGTCCATACTTCCTAAAGCCATCTATAGATTCAATGCAATCCCTATCAAAGTTCCAACAACATTTTTCACAGAAATAGAACAAAGAATCCTAAAATTTATATGGAACAACAAAAGACCCTTAATAGCTAAAGGAATCCTGAGAAAAAAGAACAAAGCTGGAGGTATCACACTCCCTGATTTCAAAATATACTACAAAGCTATAGTAACCAAAACAGCATGGTACTGGCACAAAAACAGACACACAGATCAATGGAATAGAATCAAAAGCCCAGAAATAAACCCACACATCTATGGACAGCTAATCTTTTACAAAGGAGCCAAGAACATACAACGGGGAAAAGAAAGTCTCTTCAACAAATGGTGTTGGGAAAACTGGATAGCCACATGCAAAAAAATGAAAGTAGACCCTTACCTTACACCATACACAAAAATTAACTCCAAATGGATTAAAGACTTGAATGTAAGACCTGAAACTGTGAAACTTCTAGAAGAAAACATAGGCAGTACGCTCTTCGACATCGGTTTAGCAACATCTTTTCAAACACCATGTCTGACCGGGCAAGAGAAACAATTGAAAAAATAAACAAATGGGACTACAGCAAACTAAAAAGCTTCTGCACAGCAAAGGAAACCATCAACAAAACGAAAAGACAACCTAACAATTGGGAGAAGATATTTGCAAACCATACATCTGATAAGGGCTTAATCTCCAAAATATATAAAGAACTCATGCATCTCAACAACAAAAAAACTACCAACCCAATTAAAAAATGGGCAAAAGACTTGAACAGATATTTCTCCAAAGAAGATATACAGATGGCCAACAGACACATGAAAAGATGTTCAAAATCACTAACTATCAGGGAAATGCAGATCAAAACTACAACGAGATATCACCTCACGCCCGTCAGAATGGCTATAATTAACAAGACAGGAAACAACATGTGTTGGAGAGGATGTGGAGAGAAGGGAACTCTCATACACTGCTGGTGGGAGTGCAAACTGGTGCAGCCACTATGGAAAACAGTATGGAGATTCCTCAAAAAATCAAGGATAGAACTACCATATGATCCAGCTATTCCACTGTTGGGTATTTATCCAAAGAACTTGAAAACACCAATTTGTAAAGGTACACGCACCCCTGTGTTCATTCACAATAGGCAAAACTTGGAAGCAACCTAAGTGCCCATCAAGGGACGAAAGGATAAAGAAGCTGTGGTATATATACACAATGGAATACTACTCAGCCATAAGAAACGTTGCAATCCAGCCATTTGTGACAACGTGGATGGACATTGAGGGTATAATGCAAAGTGACATAAGTCAGAGGGAGAAGGTCAAATACCGTATGATTTCCTTCATTAAGTAGTAGATAATAACAACAATAAACAAACACATAGGGACAGAGATTGGATTGGTGGTTACCAGAGGGGAAGGGGGGAGGGAGGAGGGTGAAAGGGATAATTCGGTACATGTGTGTGGTGAGGGGTTGTAATTAGTATTTTGGTGGTGAACATGATGTAATCTATGCTGAAATAGAAGTATAATGATGTATACCTGAAATTTTTACAATGTTATAAACCAATGTTACTGCAATAAACAAAAAATTAAAAAAAAAAAAGTGGCATCAAACAATCAAAAAAAGCTAATAGTACACATAAATAAACAAAAAGTTGTGACTGATTTGGAGTGCAAGTCCACACAGGCCACTGTACCTTCCACTTTCAATATGCTTTCTTATTGTTTGTAATTTTTAAAAAATGATAAGCTATGACCACAGTTATTTATTAGTTTCTTGATGTTGCTACTTTTTGATACAAATATATCATTTCAGTTTTCCTAATTGGTCTTATTTCTTTTACTTATGATCGGAAACACTTATGACTAAGATGGAGAGTCACTTCTAGTCCTTAGAAAATCTTGTAAGTACTTAAAGCAAAAAGTAATTTTATTATTTAAAAATAAATTGCTTAAAAAAATCTTAAAAACAGTGTGTTGCCCTTTACTTGTCAAAAGGTTAAACTTGCCATACATATATTCTTTTTAAATTTTTAGAAAAGTTTTATTAAGGTATAATTGATACATAAAAAATTACACACACTTAATGTAAACATCTTGATGAGTTTGGACATATGTATACACTCATGAGACCATCATCATAGTCAAGTTACTAAACATATCCATCATCTCCAAAAATTTTCTTGTATTCGCATGTGTGTGTGTGTGGGTGTGTGTTGGTGGCAAGAACACTTCACATGAAATCTATCCTCTCAACATATTTTAAAGTGCACAATACTGTATTGTTAACTATAGGTACTATGTTGTACAGCAGATGTCTAGCTCTTATTCCTCTTACGTAACTCAAACTTTATACCCACAGGGAACAATTCCTCATTTCCCCCTCCCTCTAGTCTAGGCAACCACCAGTCTGTTCTCTGCTTCTGTGAGTTTGACTGTTTTAGATACCTTATATAAGTGGAACCATTCAATATTTGTCCTTCTGTGACTGGCTTATTTCACTTAGCATAATGTCCTCCAGATTCATTCATGTTGTGGCAAATAGCAGTGTTTCCTTCCTTTTAAAGGCTGAATCATATTCCATTATATGTATGCACCACATTTTCTTTATCCATTCATCTGTTGATGGACATTTGGGTTGTTTCCATATCCTGGCTATTGTGAATAATACTGTGCTGAACATGCAGATCAAAGCCCCAATGAGGGATCTGTTAGGGTGGCTATTATAAAAAAACAAAAGACAACAAATGTTGGTGAGGATGTGGAAAAATTGGAACCCATATACACTATTGGTGGGAATGTAGTATGGTGAAGCTACTGTGGAAAAAAGCTAGTGTGGAGTTTCCTCAAAATATTAAAACTAGAACTACCGCATAATCCAGCAATCTTACTTTGGGTGTATGTCCAACAGAATTGAAGTCAGGATCTCGAAGCAATACCTGCACTGCCATGCTCCTATTCTCAATTTGTCTGGCAATTTTCTTTTCCCCCTAAAAATAAATAAATCATGTCCACACATTTCTAAATGATAAACTAGAAATAATTGGAGTCTAATTAATGCTATTTTACTGTATTTTAGATTTTCTTCCATAGCTGGTAAAGATATAAAGAATAAAGAGAAGTCTTTACAGAATTTTATTATTGAATTACTATGGAAACATGTATTTCAAGCTTTTTTCCTCCTTAAATTAGGTACCCTATACTAAGGCATAAGGAATTCAGTAGTAATAATTACTATCAAATAAATAAAAAATAAAACTGTACATCCCAACATGTATCTTTTAAAATAGGAAATAGCTAGGCAATCTTGTATAATCGAAATAAACCACTAATGACATTCACTAGCTCATATTTATAAATGAAAAAAGGCATTCATAAACTAGTCTTTAAGGTAATGATAAAATGTTACATCAGAAAGTAATTTCAGGGCCGGCCCCGTGGCTTAGCGGTTAAGTGCGCGGCTCTGCTGCTGGCAGCCCCGGTTCGGATCCCAGGTGCACACCGACGCACTGCTTCTCTGGCCATGCTGAGGCCGCATCCCACATACAGCAACCAGAAGGATGTGCAACTATGACATACAACTATCTACTGGGGCTTTGGGGGAAAAATAAATAAATAAATAAATAATTATTAAAAAAAAAAAAAAAAGAAAGTCAAGATCATCAAGTTCATTATCCTCATTTAACAAGTGCAAAGACAGGCCTAGAGAGGTTAAATTACTAGACTGAGATTGCAAAGCTAGTGTCTAATACTAGTCATACCTTGTACATATATAATAGTTGAATGCCTATACACCTCCTGCATTGTACTCACAGGTGAGGTACAGGAGGCTTGTAGAAATGGACTGACTGACACATATGGTGTTGGGGAGTGGCAGAGACAGGACTCAAAATCAGGCCTCTGGATCCATATTTAGGACTTTCACCAATCTACACCCACTGCTTCAGGAGCAGATCTCAGTTTCTTAGCTGGGCTGTTGGAATGCCAAGAAGGTTCATTCCTAGACTGGGCCAAGGCACAGGAAACTAGGGGACAGTCTGGAGGTGCTCAGAAATGGGCACCAGTGAGTAGACACCTTTGTCACACCTTAGTTGCATCTGTCTATGAGGTGAAGAATGGTCAAATTTTTATTGGGGGCTTTAGTCAATAATCAGATGTTTATTAATTACATACTACGATCTAGGAGCTTTATTTATTATCTGATTTAATTCTCATGACACCTAAGAGGTAGATACTATTTCCCCCATTTTCATGACCGAGGAAGTGAGGAGGCTCAGATAGCTAGGCAATGTGCCTAAATTCACCTAACCCGGAATTAACAGAGCTGTCCCACTCTGAAGTTTGGGCTCTCTCCTCTGTACTCTGCCAAGTTCATGGAGTCTGCACAAGGACTATGCCTTTCCCTTAAGAGGATTTAGGATTAAAAAAGAAGTTTCTATCTGTTGTTTGTTTTGTTTTTTGTTATTTGTTTTGTTTTTGTTGGTTTTTGCATGAGGTCCATTTCGGGATAAAGGCAGAGGTGAGAGGGTTAAGAAATAGTTCAGTCAGGTTATCAGAATGAGACTCAGGATCTGTACAATAGAGTCCTGGGCTGTCAGAAAAAATGTAAGATGCTGGCTGTAACCATCGCCACTTGACCATTTTGTTGCTCCACATAGCGATCAGTGCATAGTACTCTTAAGACAATTGGCAGTGTGCTTCAGCAGGAGTGAGGATGGTGGGCTTTGGGGATACCTAGATCCATATTAAAGCTAAGCTGCGAGGAAGAGAGGAAAGCAATTGCTCGAAGTAGGGGAGGAGAGTGGGCGAGCTCTTGAGATGTGAGGCAAAGGAAGTCATAATAAAAAGTTTAGGAGATGCGTATTTGAGAAGTATTTACAGTTCTATATCATGAAAGAAAAGCCTACAAAATTTCTCTGTTAACTTCTAACTGCTGATTTTTTTCTTTAATATAGATTTTGGTGCATAGAAATGATCATAAACTCAGTATGTTTCACTTCCCTTCATCATCTCCTTCTTCAAAGTTGTCTATAAAATTCAATTTCCATTTATAAGTATAATAATTTAAATTTATAAAATTTTATAAAATTTATAAAAATTTAGATAATAATTTAAAAATTATTATATTTATAAATGGAACTATAGCCACATTTTATTTTAGAATAACGTATGATGGTGTTTTAAATTGTGTTGTAGCAGGATGTGAAATGGGACTTTTCATCTTGTATTTTTAGCTAAAAGATACAAGTTGAAGGCAATGGTCATGGAAGGGGCTAAGGATATCCACATTCTGAAGATAGATGCAGGACATAGCTAAGCAGGTCTTGCCAAGAGGCAGCCAAATGGTTCCTGTACTATGATCTCCAACTTAAATCTCCAGTTCAAATCAGAGAAGGCTAGAGATTCACTTTGGAGAGTCTTTAAAGGGAATTTTTGAGTAGATACACTATGGTGTTGATTCCCTCCCTTTCCTATGGAGAGGAAACATTTCCCACTTCAAGGTGCATAAGAGAGGGAGGCAGCAAGAGAAACACTTGTGGAGATCGGTATTCCCCAGAATGAGGGGCTGCCTAGTATCTCACTCCTCAGTGGAGTTCAATGAACAGCAGAGACAGGGAGGCCTGCCTTGGCACTGCTATTCATGCTGCAAAAAGATTCTTGGCAGAAAGAGCCTGGTATATTTTCCCAGAGATTGGAGGCACATGTGAGCACAGAGCCCCATGTCTGCTTCATCCCTGGTGAGTTCTGAAGGAGGTTGCTGGCTGGAGTTGCCCATGAGAGAGAGAGAAGGGACTACAGCAGAGGGAGCAGAGGGACCCACCTATGGCTTCACAGATCAATGAGTCTGGGATATATCAGCTTGCCTGAGTCAAGCAACACTATACAGAATGCCTGAAACCAGGTCCTCTTGAAAGAACTCTGTCCAAGAGGAATGCCTGCTTGAAGAGGAATGAGGGAGGTTAAAAGAGGTCAGACAGAAAGCACATTGTCAGTGACAGTGACAAGTGAAGTGGGAGGCTTCCAGGGCAGTTTCTGAGTTTCTCTGAAGAGCCTAGTAATATAACGCCAAGAATGAGGGCCCCAACTGCTGGGATGTCAGAGGAAGGAACATATAACATTTTGTCCTTGTTTCACCCCCCCTTTTACTGCCCCCAACCCAAGATGCATTGGGAAAATCAGAGCCAGTGGAGGAGAAAGAATGGAGCTCAGGGGGAGGAGGAGTCAAGGAAAGAACATACCTGTTTCCCTCTCCACTTCTGCTCTGCAACCTGCGCCAGAGAGGGAAGTGATAGGGAAAAGGAATATGCAATTAAAATATTGGGGCTGGGATTTTATTTTTAATACTTTAAAAGGGGGATGTTCTTAGAGGTAAAGTGACTACAAACCATTGCCATTTACAAGAGTAAATTTCCAGTCAATTGGCAAAAAAGGAATATCTGACTGTGTTAGTCTGCTAGGGCTGTCATAACAAAATAGCACAGACTGGGTGGCTTAAACAACACAAATTTATTTTTTTCACAGTTCTGGAGGCTGGAAGTCCACGATGAAGGTACTGGCAGTTTTGGTTTCTCCTATGGCCTCTTTCCTTGGTTTGTAGACAGCAACCTTCTCTCTGAGTCCTCATGTGGCCTTTTCTCTGCGTGCATGCATTGCTAGTGTCTCTTCCTCTTCTTATAAGGACACTAGTCCTACTGGGTTAGGGCCCCAGTCTTGTCAGTTCATTTAACCTTAATTGCCTCTTTGATGGCTCTATGTCCAAACACAGTCCTTTGGGGATTAGGGCTTCAACATATGAATTTGGGGAAGACACAATTCAGTCCATAACACTGACAAACTGAATTTAAGACTAAGATGGGAGAGGAATAAAGTCTATTTAAGAAACTATTCACATTATGTTTTCTTAGGGAATAATTTCTAAATGGAAATTACCATATTTTATTTAGCTTTACATCCCTAACACCTAGCCAAGTGTCTGACACCTAATAGGCATTCAGTAAATTCTGTTGAAACAGAATAAATAAATCATCAATCAATTTAGAACTCCAGTGGAAATACTTAATTTATATATAAAGTATATATATGCTTTGCCCAGCCCTGGTGGTCTGGGGTTAAGATTTGGTGTTCTCACTGCCGTGGTCCAGGTTCATTTCCTGGTCAGGGAACCACACCTCTGGTCTGTCGGTTGTTATGCTGTGGCGTCTGCATGTTGCTGTGATGGTGAAAGCTATGCCACCAGTATTTCAAATACCAGCAGGGTCACCCATGGTGGACAGGTTTCAGTGGAGCTTCCAGACTAAGACAGACTAGGAAGAAAGACATAGCTACCCACTTGTGAAAAAATTGGCCATGAAAACCCTGTGAATATCAGTGGAACACTGTCTGATATAGTGCTGGAAGGTGAGAGGATGGCACAAAAAGACTAGGCAGGGTTCCACTCTGCTGTACACAGGGCTGCTAGGAGTCGGAATAGACTGGATGGCACTAACAACAAAAAATATACACTCATACCTTGGAGATATTGTGGGTTCAGTTCCAGACCACCGCAGTAAAGTGAACATGGCAATAAAGCAAGTCACACTAATTTTTGGGTTTCCCAGTGCCTGTAAAAGTTATGTTTACACTCTACTATAGTCTATTAAATGTGCAATAGCATTATGTCTAAAAAGATGTAAATACCTTAATTTAAAAATACTTTATTGCTAAAAAATACTGACCATCATCTGAGCCTTCAGTGAGTCATAATCCTTTAGCTGGTGGAGGGTCTTGTAAAAAACACAGTATCTGCAAAGCGATATTGGAGACTTAACTGCCGCTGTTTGAGAAATGTTATTGTTACAAGATAAAAAGCAAAGCTGGAATGGTAATCTAATTACCTTAAATTTGCCTTTCAGAAAAACTCTAGGAGGTATGCAAACAGTACATCAATATTGCCACACAGAAGTACAACAGATAAATTTTAAATAAACAGGAATTGTGAATTCTCAGGTGGGTAATTGCACCTGAGCTATCTTTGAATAATTTCTTGAATTTACTACAAGTGAAATCTGTTCCCCTGGGGAATCAAAATCCCTAGCAGAGGAATACTGTATTCATTTCTTGATTTTTAAAACAAAAACTTGAGTTTAAGATGAAAAATAATGGAATGTTCCATCAATTGGCATGGTCAAATTTGATTCACTAGAAGACAGTTGATTTTATTTTTGGTTTTCTAGTTAAGCCACAAGTTATATCTTATAATAAGTTCTGGCCTAAGAAAGGAGGACTCAAATTCTGATATTTGGCTTTCACTAAGTGCCAATATCAGGTTTTTGCATGTAAGATGATTATTTAAAAAAAGGAAATTTACGGAATATCATTAGAAATGTGGATGATAGACATTGGAAATGGAAACCCTATTATAAAGCCTCCATAATATGGTGGAAACACCATTGGGCAGAGAGAGAAGTCAAACAGGTGCATGTACGACAAGCCCTCAGCTAACCTCTTGGGGCTTCTGAAGTCGGTATTGCTTGTAAGGAGCTAGTATCTCACAGTAAGGGAAATGGGCAGGTCTTTATAACCCCTTCATGATCAGTCATTGGAGGTAGGCCACCCCAAGAAGATCATGACCTTGGATTACACAGCTCTCTGCAGCTAAGGCAAACTCTGAAGGAACTGACACACTCATGTGTTGGAGCAACTTCAAGTCTTTCCTGGAAGTGGGATCTGGGCAGTGGTACATCTCCATGTTCATGACAGTCTATCTCTTGAACTGGTCGTGTCCACTTCTTCAAAGACATTTGGGGAGGAGTTAGTCCAGGATTCCAGAGGGCCTCTCTTTTTAAGGGAAGTGCAGTAGAAAAAGGTTGGTAGTATGAACTATAGCCCTTATTACTGCAGTTGGTCTTGGGACCCCATGTAATGCTCATCATCTTCTTCCTTAGCTATCTGTTATGGATTCCTCTCACCCTCAGATAGACCACCGTTGCTGGTCTTGATAGTTTGTTTGGTGGTATTATGATCTGGGCCATCCCTGAAGGCTCTGAACCCTTGGTTACCATCAACTTCTCATGTTGTAGTTGCTGGCCTTTTTCATTTATCATTACAATTGGACAAGGGAGTAGCAATAGGCAGCCAAGTGGATCACCTGATACCACACATATTCCTCTCTGCTCCCATTATGCAACAGAAGCCCTACCACCTCCTGGTGATTACTGTCAATCATTCCTGCTGAGATTATGACTGCTCCTTTCCTGCTGGTCTCTGGGCACAAAGAACCTGAGTGCCCAAGTGTCAACCATAGCTTACAGCTCAGTAGACTTCTTATTATTCCCCTTTGGCAGAACTGTGCACTCTTTGGGGACTAGGACTTCTAGCCATGCAGAGCCTAGAGGTGTAGGGAGGGGAGGCACAAAATCCCCAGTGGGTCATGAAGAATGACAATTAGTGGAGCCCCTCCTGTCTCTACTCCTTAGTTCTCAGATATATGTATTCTTGCTACATGATACTGTGTAAAGTTTTTGATTTAATATGTATACTGCATTCTGGAGGTTGAAGTGGGATCCTCATAGAATATGGTATCTAAGCTGGCTAACTGTACTTTCTAATGGTCTTTCTGGTCAGTAGCTTCTGTTGGTGCATATATGATAGAACCATTGGGTCACATGGTCATGGACCCACTCCCACAACTCCTTTGCTATAAAGAAGGTCCTTTGATCTGACTAGTGGTATGTGGGATCCTGTACTGGAGAATTAAACACTTCATCCACCCTTGGATATTTGTACTGGCGAGGTCTCGTGGGTGGGAATGGCAAAATCTCCCCCACAATATGTATCTGTTCCTGTTAGAGCAAGTCTTTGTTCTTTCCAGGTTGAAAGGGGCCTGATGTGGTCAACTTACCATCAAACGCCTTGTTAGCCTCCTTGAGGAATAGTTTCACTTGGAGTGAAAGCGTTAGTCTCTCTTGCCGGCGGGTTGGACGTTTAGTTGCAGCAATAGCTAATGGAGCCTTGGTAAGTGGAATCCTATGCTGTTGGACTCGTGCTTAGCCTTCATTATTTCCACTGTGGCCACTGAATTAATTGAATTCGTGTGCCCATCATGCCAGTGCTGATGTGGCTAATGGCACAGAGTGGCTGAAATCAACTGGCTAGATCTTACTTACTACTTGATTGGTAGTCCCCTGTGAGTACCACTATATGGTACAAAGACATTTACTCTTTGTATCTATTCCCATAGATCCATCCCCAGATATGTACATCAAACCTTCTTAGCTAAAATTTTCCAATCTTTCTTCTTTCAAGACCCTGTATGTAAGGCATTCAACCCTGCCTAGAGCTCTGTATACATCTCAATCTCCATGTACACAAAGTGGATGGCTGGGTTTACCATCCTTTCGGCTCTGCCCATTTGGAGGATTTTTTTCTTACTCCCCACTGTCTTTCAAGGCATTTCCTAAATGAGGCTACTGTCATTTTCAGCTTGCGTCCACATATCAATTAGACCCATCTGTAAACCAAGGGTGGGCTTTTTATCTTCTGCCAACTCATCATAATGGATCCCCCATGTGGCAATAAGAGTGAGCTAAGGGGAGGGCGCCGACACAACAGCGGTAGATGACATGAGGGTCTGGTTCACTTGCTCATGCAGCTTGCTTGTGCTGACTTGTCTGGGTCATGCTTGATTTTGGAAATACTACTTTCATCTTACAATGGATTGCTGCTGGACTCACCTGTCTTTGTGACTTAATGGATCTGGCAAAACCAGATAGAAAGTTTCAGATGCATGAAATCCATTGTCAGATATGACACTGGATCCAAGGTCCAGCGTCATGCCAGAAATTGTTTTTCAAAGACATTTAATTCTCCACTGCATCTGGTACAGCCTTCCTCCAGGACCCCACATACCTGTGTTGCGATTATCCCACTGGAGAGTGCCATATGGCATATTTTATCACCACTGGTACTGCTAGTATCATAAAGTCTTCTGGGTCATATGACTCAAGTTGTACGATTGTCTTAATTCAAGCCTGGATCTGCTGCAGAGCTCTTTCCTTCCCTGGGACCCACTCAAAGGTGGCAACTTTTCATGTCACCCTGGTGTGGAATATGCTACCTCTTAAACCCAATGAGTTCTACCAGGCATTGTGCTTCCTTCTTTGTGGTACAGGATGAAAAATGCAATAATTTATCCTTTAATTTAGATGGGATGTCCTTGCAGTCATTGAGCACTAGACTCCTAATTATACTGATGTATTAGTCTGCCCCCTGAATATTTATGGGGTTGGTTTATCTCCCACTCTCTGGAATGTATGTGTCTTACCATGGCTTTCAGTTTGCTAGCCACTTCTTGCTCCTGCTCATCAGAATTGAGCCTAATTCTCATAAAGTTATCAGTGTAGCAAATCAATGTGATGTTCTGTGGTATGTCCAGGAAGTCCAGATCACTTGGGACTACATTCTGACAGAGAGAAAGTAAGTTAACAGAATCCTGAAGAAAAACTATAAATGCCTAATTTTGTCCATTCCATGTGAATGCGAACTGTTTCTGATCTGTTTTATCTGATCACAGATAAATAGATTCTGTTAGAATAGATTCTAGAAAATAACACATTTACTAAATCAATGCGGCAATGCTTGAGGCTAGATTTATCTACTCTAGAACACCACCACATCTGAGATAGCAGATGCAATTGGGCTGCTATTTGAGTTTGTGGTTGTCTGCCATCATCCTTCAGGATGCATCTGGGGTTTTGGAGGAACCAGATTGGTGAATTAATTGAAAATATGATACAGACCACCACTCCTGCATCTTTTAGCTCCTTAAAGTCCTTAGAGTTAGCACACGGTTCCATGGAGGACAGAGTGAGGAGCTGTTTCAGTCATTTGCACTCAGCCTTCATCGCTAAAATATCCCTTTACGTTACAAGTCAAATGCCCTATGTGGGGTGTCACAATTATACATTCAGGGACATGGAAAATGACCACCAAGTAGGTATACAGAACCTATGGGCCCGCTGTAAGCCAAACTTTGGCTCAGAATCCACCTATTATCTGGCCCAATATGGCCCCATTACATTGGAGAGTGAGGTGGGATGGGGCATTGAGGGTGGGATGCTCTGGTCTCTGGGTGTTCAGGACCTGTTTCCAATTGGTTCTATATTTCTTTTCAGATATAGATGACATTAGTTTAGTTTCATCATTTTCAATTATTTTGCCATGGTTAGTTTGATTAATCCTAGAGTAGGTTTTGGTGTGAAAAATCTCTATATCTATATTTTTAAATATGTACATGTCGTGATTTAAGAATGAATCATCCATACTTTTATCTGTTAAGTAGAAGCATGCAAAATTCATCCTCACTGCTACAATTTGATTTCTTAGAACCTCTGCGTTAGTGAAGTAATTTGTTAGTGATGCCTGAGAAATGCTATTTAGATATCTTTGAATACACAATCAGGGTAAGTGTATTAACATTTCTATTACTTAAAATTTTATTGTGTTATTTTATAATGTGAAATCAGGTGCATAACATGTATTTTCTCCTATAACATAAAAGATTTGTGAGCTATAGATATAGATATATTTATCCCACACTGTAGGATTATAGAGTATAAGATAGATATACTCTTAGGATATAGATAGATAGATCTGTATCTAAGCTATATCTGTACTCTAGGATTAACCAAATTAACCATGGCAAGATAAATATATCTATGTGTGTATGTGAGTGTGTGTGTGTGTGTGGTGTATGTATAACTTACAAAACATTTATCCTTAGTTATTAAATTTGTGCCCATTCAAATCTCTTTTACCACAGAGTCATTTTCTCCCCCAAACTTGGAAGTGGAAGCAGATGAATTAGATGGTTGCTAGTTCCTTTGTCCTCTGTTCAAAACACATTTGACACAGATTATGCATGAGAGAGTATATGTGTATGTTCATGTTTGTGTGTGCGTGCGCTGATGTTCATGCACCTGTGTGTATTTGGCAGGAAAAGACAAATAGAAGGAAAACTGAGAAAATTTGATAGGAATACTTTCTACATTATGGAAACATTAATATTCACCTAGAGTAAAGATATTTGGACATTTTACCCTCTATTCACTTAACCCAAATCTCAACATAGGATCTTAAATAATAAAGTTCAGCCCTGCTAACCGATCACGTGGGAACATAAAAGGTAAGATCGGTTCAACTGATATGCTTCATCTTTCCTCGTCTGGTTGTGTGAGGGACAGAAATGACAACAGCACATCCCACAGCAGAAGCTGTGCTGTGTGGTGAGGTACAGCAATCAGCCGCCCATGAAACTAACAGAATAAAACAGCAGAAGGAATGCTTCAAGAGCAGCACGATAGAAAGCAAAGTGCCAGCTGACTGAGGCTTGGCAGTGATAGGTAGAAGCATCACAAACAGGCTGGCAGCTCTCGGGGAGATTCCGACTCACTGAGCTGACTCAGACAAAGGCAGAGTATCGCAAACAGTGGGTGTGTGATCCACCTGCTCAGTGGCTGCTGCTGCCAGCCAGAGGATTGTAAATAAGGGATCGTACTGTGCACATTAGCTTTTCAGACAAATTCAAATATACATGAGATAATCCTATGGTTGGTAGAGCAAACAATTCTAGGCTGGGAATAGAGATCGAAAGGTTCTATCTATGTCGCTGTCATCTGTCGCTGACACTGGATCACTTTAGTTCTATGAGTCTGGTTCTTCTTTTGCAAATGAAAGGAGTGAAGTAAGTGAAGGAAAGGTCCTGTCCAGTGCTAGCTTTCTCTGGTTCTAATCTCTAACGATAAAGGCAACAATATGACGTACATATGGAACACTAAATTTAAGTATTCAAACCCTTAGCTTGGCACTGGTGACTGGAGGATTTGAAAGGGAAAAGACAGGAAGACCAATTCCCAAGACAGAGATCATTTGCTTTTAATGATCAGAACTTTCAAAGAGGTTCCAGAAAGAGGGGTGCTGATGATCAAGACACAGGGGCATTTCAAGTAATCTATCATAGGAAATGCAACTAGGTGTCCTCGCAAGTGAGAAAGTCAGTGTGCAAATTTCTCTCTTTGTCTCTTTTTCTCTTTTGGTCATAATGTACTTCTTTCTGTCCATCTGTTCTATTTTAAAATTTATAAGCTAGCATTTTTTTTTTGCAAGTTTACATTTCTGATTTCCTATAAAATTGACTTCCATGTGGCTGTGGCTTACCCCAGTGCCAATTTTGGCCCCAGCTCCGAAAGAACTTATGTCCCAAATCATCAGATTCATTCAAGCTTTGTGTCTCACAGTTCACATTTTTGATATGAGAAAAATCTGGTTAGCTAAACAAATAATACACTTGGATTTCTGCTGTTTCATGTGTCCATCCTTGGTTTAATCATCTGTGCCCAGCAGGACAGGACCATTTGGTCTTGTTATGGCCACCAAGCATTTAAAAGGTGTGGGAAAAAGGATAGCTTCAAAAAAGAATGTGTTTGGGTGAGAACGAGGTTATGGATATGTATATCTCAGACTTGAGGTATAGTAATCAAAAGGCCACAAATAAACAAAAACTAGAAATCAGGAAGGAAAATGTTTGGTGGATATAGCAACAGAACAGGTTTAATTATGCTCCAGTGGATAAATCATAATTGGTCAAAACAACCATGAGAGTTCCATGTGACACAATTATGACCAACAAGGTAAATTGGGAAATCTGAAGGTTTCTACCAAAGGCTCTTCTTGATGCTAAACAGTGATGCATGAGAGGGAATGCTCTGAAGTTTGCCCTGAAGTTTGTCATATGCCTGTGACATGTAAAACTGTGGCAACTATCTTGGAAATAGGAGAAGAGCCAATCCCCAAAACAAACCAATGCCAAGAAGGTGGTCGAATGGAAAGCTGAAATGAAACTGACTTCCTATATTAAGTACTCTAGAAAAGCCTCTCTGTTATTCTCGTTTATGAGATAATAAATATCCTTACTTATAAAAATTTGGAGGGGAGCTTTCTGTAACTTGCGGCGTAAAGCAAACCACAAATGGTTTACCAAGTTTTAAGGAATTAGAGCACTAAAAGAATACTGAATAGAATTTAATTTTTCTTTTATATCCCAAGGTCATCAAAGGGAAATTAAGTCCTCTTTCTACAATATTATGGAAAATAACTTTATTTTGATTTCGGATAAACTAAAGCTTACAAAAATAATTTCTTTCAACATTGTAAGCAAACATTTTCTCCAAATTTTTTGGCAGTTTCCTGTCTAAATTTCAATCTACAAGACTTTTAACACTCTTTTGGTTGCTATTGCTTTATTTTATTTTTAATTTTTTAAAATTAAGATGTAACCAACACATAGCATTGTAATAGTTTTAGGTGTACAACATAATTATTTGATATATGTATGCATTGAGAAACGATTGCCACAATAAGTTTAGCTAATATCCATCACCACATATAGTTATACTTTTTTTCTTGTGCTATTGCTTTAATTCCATTATTAGTCTTCTTCTTTAAATACTGCTCTATCTATGACAGAATTTCAGAGATGAAAGTGTTACAAGATGTCACTAATTTGAACCATTAAAAGCCCCAGATGTGGAGTTGAATTGAAGATCCTAATAAAAACACATTTCACTAGACATTAACATTAGTGACATTTTAAAATTGATATATTTTACAATTTAATATATACATATTTAAGAAATATATACATTTTTATATTAATAGAGAATGCAACTTAATGGATTAAAATATTGGTTTATAATAACTACTGTATAAACATAAAGAAAAAAATTTCATAGGTGAAGAAAATATGAAAATTTTTGATTTTATGTATTCACTCGTTTACTTAAGTAAAAGAGAGAAAAAGAGAGAGGGAGAATATTATGTTCTAGACACTCTTCTAGAGATAACAGATTCAGTGCTAAATAAGACAAAGTCCTTGCCTTCATGTAGCTTATGTGCCAAGAGACTGGACAGCCTATAAGCATGTAATAAACAAGGAAGATTATTATTAATTGCAATAAGTGCTATGAAAAAAATTAAAATGTGTGATTAAAGGGAAGTTCACTTTACTTAGGTGGTCAGAAAAAATACTTTGTGTGGAGATGATATTTGATCCAAGCTTTGAAATAAAGAATGAACCAGTCTTATAAAAAGGAGAAGAGAATAGTTATTCAAATGAGAGAAAGGGTTTGAGAATTCAAGAAACAAAAGCAGACCAGGCCTTGGGAGCAGAGTCAATTTCTCTAGCCTTGCTCTATGTCCACGATGTGTAACAGAGGCATTTGCAGATCCCTCATCCATCCATCTTTTACCCACCTGTCCCTCTTATTCTCCCTCCTCCCAATGAAGTTTATTATGGTAGGCACTATGCTTTGTATTAGGCATTTGATGGAGATTAAGATAGATATAAGTGTTTCTATTACAGTATTGAGAACCTAGCATGGAATAAAGACAATTTAACATGCAAAAATTGTAAAGTGATGGACCCCACAATAGGAAAAACACAGGGTAATACGAGAGCACATAAGAAGGATATCTATTCCATGTCAAGGGTGGGAGTGTCGTGGAAATTTCCTCGTTAGAAGAGAAGTTTAAATTTGAGACACAGAGAATGAGTGCAGTTTAACTAAGTGAAAAAGAATGGGAGAATGTCCTAGAAGAAAAAGAGGATTGATATATCTGAAAGCTCTAGAGCTAAGGGGAGTTTGGGCATATCCGGGACTAAAACCAGCTGTGTGGCTGAAATGTAGATATTAAGGTAAGATTGGAGATGTTGGTCGTGGCTTGTTTATAGAGGTGGATACATTCTTTGGGGGAACCAAAGAATAATTAAAGGAATTTACTTGAAACCTATGTAATTGACTCATAGAAGATTGCAAGGAAGTTCTGTTGTACGCTGGTAGATTTAGGCTCCTAAATAGTGAGAAAGGCAAGGCTGAGTCATGAGGGAATAGAAAAGGAGTGTCAAGCCTTGTTTCTGTTAGAAAATATCCATTGCCCAGTCCTTTGAAAGAATTAAGCTATTTAATTCATATGTAACTAAAAATTTACAATGAATTTACTGATAGATGGATTGTCCAGAGAAAAACTTAGTAGAATGTCATATTAAGTCACACCCACTGGAGTGATACAGATACCAGGAGACTGAGCCGCCCAGAAGTAATGGATGGCAGCTCAAGCTAGTAGGATACCAACATTAGAGATACTCAGCAAAAAGTAGTGGGTATATCCAAGCAGGGGTACAAACCATGGTGACAGGGACTCTGGGAACAAGCAATATATGAAGATCATTTGTTTATTTAAAAAATTTTTTTTCTATGAAACTTTTTAATAAAACTTCTATGCCAGAAATTGTGGTAAGTTCTAGAAGTAAAGTCTAGAAGATATTTTTTCTGCTTGTATTTCAATTGAATGACAATTTTTCAGCCAAAGGAACCAGAATATAGTTACAACCATGGGTCTAGGATTTCATGACGAGATTATTTTCATGAGAATGTTCAAGAGTAAGCTTGGGATCATAGTCCTAGAGGACCTGAAAGTAATAAGATCATCAGAGTGCAGGTCGGTCAATGAAACTGGGTTGCAAATGGAAGCGAGGAGCCTTTCTATTAATATTCAGCTATAAAGTTACAGTTTAGGGTTACTAACCATCAGAGTTTTCTTGGAACTGAGAGGCTTTCTGGAACACATGACTTTAGTAATTAAATCAAGCAATTTTCAGGCAAAGCAGGATGAGCTAGTTATTCTAGAACTTGATCCTAAACCTCCCAAATCTGGATTCTGAACTACTTAATGGTCTTTAACCAAATACTGAATTTTCACCACAGCCTGGGATGGTTGAAGCTTCAGGTAAAATTTAGTTGATATTTATTTACTCCAGAAGTTGAAATTTTTTTTTTTTTTTGTGAGGAGATCAGCCCTGTGCTAACATCTGCCAATCCTTCCTCTTTTTTTGCTGAGGAAGACGGCCCTGGGCTAACATCTGTGCCCATCTTCCTCCACTTTATATGGGACGCCGCCACAGCATAGCTTGCCAAGCAGTGCGTCGGTGCACACCCGGGATCCGAACCAGCGAACCCCGGGCCACCGCAGCGGAGCGCGCGCGCGCACCCAACCGCTTGCGCCACCCGGCCGGCCCCCAGAAGTTGAATTTTTTCAAAAAATATAAGTGGTTCATAGTACCACTGCCTCTCTGGATTAGTAAATTGCAGAAACCTGCACAAAGTAGCTCAGGCAAAACATTGGTGTGGCACACAGAATTCGAAACAGAATTGAACAAACATGTCTCATCAGGTAGAAACTGATAATTGCTCTAAATATCTGTTCTCTTTCTTTCTTTTAGTAATGGAACAATTCCATTTTAAACTGCACACAAAGGAGTGTCCAGCTAGAGTCTATATTTCCCAGCCATCACCTCACCCTTTCTCCCCACAGCTAGATGTAGATCTAAATTCTGTTATGGAGACAGTATGCGCCAGATTTTACCACATACATAGTGACAATTTTCCAGGAGATGAAGGAGCAAAGGATAGAAGGAATCATTTTCTGTGTATATGACTTAGAAGAGCAGAATCTTCTTTCCATTCTTCATTGCTTGCCTACAGCTAGACTATTACATTAGAAAGAAAGGAACTACTCTCTTGTTTGAGCCACTGGATTTTTATTTATCTTTGTTATAACAGTTTGATCAATATACTAACTAAAACACTGTGGTAATACAGAAGCCAGGAAAGCTCTAGGAGCCTCCAGAATTGGAACCAGAGACTTAAATGACTGTCTCCATATTGTGAGCAACATGGCATTGGTAGCTTCAAGCTCGCATATCACAACTTTGCTTCTCTCCTTTCACTGTTTCTAAAATATCTGGTGAATGGTTCTGACTAGCTCATCATATGTCACATGCCCGTTTCCTGTACCAATCATTGTGACCAGGAAGGTGAGATTCTAGGACTGGTCCAGTTTAGGTCAGATTCTTATTAATTGACTCATTGTTTAGGCTAGGGTTTTGTAAAAAAAAGATATTTCCATAGGACCTTCATGGTGAAGGAGTTTCAGGAGGGTCAATTCCTTCTCAGAACACAAGGGGCATGAACCAGTGACTTTGCTCAACCAAAAGCACTGGATTTCCAAAGACCCAAATATGGTCACTTTCCAGTGTGCACAGAATAAGTGTTAAACTGGCTACTTTCGTCACATGGGATTAGCATTCTGGGACTATGAAGGAAATGTCATCAGTAAATTTTTAGACAGAAACAGACTAAAAATTGTGTCCCTGATCACTCAGAGATCACAAAAGCTATACCTCTCAATCAACTAATTCTATGATATATGGAGAAGTTCTTAAGAATAATCTTATGGTTTATTTATTATTTGCACATTTTAACGGTTGGACATGACAAACTATTACTGTTTAGAAAAACTTGATAAAACTCCCCAATACAAAATATTTCCATGAACTTTAAAATGGTAACCCAGAAGCTTCCACTAAGCACCTGGGTATCAGAGTTAATACCTACAAGTTTTGTTGCCTAACAGTTGTACGGAGACAAACTCACTGTCTTGTTAGGGATCTTGTGTTCCCTATGGAAGGACCAGCCTTCTAGCTGAGCTACAAATTGAAATTCCCAACCTGTTCATGTAATTACCTGATGCTGCTGTAGAGCCAGCAGTCACTGGTCCTTAACAGTGCCCAAACTGAAACATATATTTACTTTATTTGAAAAGCACAAAGTATACAATTTAAGATGCACTGTATAACCTTGAAACTTGGTAAAATTATGCCACTCCTGCCTGAAATGGACCCCAAATCTATAACCAAAGAAATTGGCTGTGTTATAACATGTGTGACTGACAAGCGACCTAAATTTTTTGAGCCTCTTATCTCTATTTTGCCATGAAATAACACCTAAAAATGATCCTGGATAAAGTGTGCATCTAGTGTGGACTAGTTTGAAAGGAATTGCATTTGACACAAACAAGGAAAAAGATATACTCTCCAATTTCATGCTGAGAATATTAGTGAATGTGGATTCAAAAAGCCCTCATCAAAAATCATGCTGTGATAAAACGTAAAGGATAATAATGGGGAAACTAGTGTTAGCACCCATCCTGGTACTTAGAAGATTAATGGAAGGAGACTACCCATCTCTATGAAAGGGTTTGCAGATTTTTCAGTCACAGATACTGTTAGAGAGGCAAATCTCCAACCCAAGGATATTGGAAAGGCTTTGGTAAAACCACTTAACCACAGGGAAAAGGGATGGCTATTTGCAGCTATGAAATTCATTGTGAAGAGACATATTCAGTTGATGATGATGTTCATGAGGCCATTCAGATAAGACCACTCTATGGGTCACCTTAGTTTGAAAGTGACAGACAATCCTGAACAGCGTTGATTTAAACAAGACTGCAATTTGTTCTTTTTGTTTTGTGAGGAAGATCAGGCCCTGAGCTAACTTCCGAATCCTCCTCTTTTTTTGCTGGGGAAGTTTAGCCCTGGGCTAACATCTGTGCCCATCTTCCTCTATTTTATATTGGAGGCCACCACAGCATGGCTTGACAAGTGGTGCATCGGTGTGCGCCCAGGATCCGAACGTGCGAACTCTGGGCCACTGAAGTGGAGCGCGCACTTAACCGCTACGCCAGCGAGCTGGCCCCTGCAATTCGATTTTTGCTCACCTATATGAATCCCAGGTAGGCTATTCTAAGTCCTATATATTTTGATGTACATTTTAGTATTCAGTTTGTAAATTTCTATAAAACATTTTGAAACATCGATTGGAATTACCTGAATCTAAAGATAAATTTGTTGAAAACTAACATCTTTAAAAACATCAAGTCTTCCAATCCATGAACAAGGAATATCACCCATTTACTTGGGTTTTCTTCAATTTTTCTTTACCATAGTTTGCACATGCACGCATACACACACACACGCACACAGAGTTTTTGCATAGTGTTGTTTTTTATTAATTTTTACACAAATAGTATCATACTAAACATATTCTTCAATTATTCTAACACTTAGTAATACATCTTTAAGATTTTGTAGAACTAATACATACTTTTTAAAGTTTTCTTGCATTCTCTGTTATGAATTTACTACAATTTATTTAACCATTTTCTTACCGATGCACATTTATGTTTCCATTTTTCCACTGTCATAAACAAAGCTGCAATGAACATCGCAGTCCCTTTGGATGATGGGTGCTTTGATGTAGACTTACTGGATTAAGAAGTATATGCACACTTTATGGGGCTGGCCTGGTGCAGTAGTGGTTAAGATCGCACACTGCACTTCGGCGGCCCAGGGTTCACAGGTTCGGATCCCAGGCGTGGACCTATGCACTGTTAATCAAACCATGTAAAGTAGAGGAAGGTGGTCACGGATGTTAGCCCAGGGCCAATCTTCCTCAGCAAAAAGAGGGGGATTGGCAACAGATGTTAGCTCAGGGCTAATCTTTCTCACCAAAAAAAAAAAAAAGAAGAAGTATATGTGCATTTTATATTTTTAATTTATGTATCTCTATTCTATTTTCTATACATTTCAATATTTTTATATGCAATTTTCTTCCTTTAGGATATTTGCAGTTGATTCCTACTTTTTTATAGTTTTGTTAAAATTGAGACTAGGATTTTTTTTTTTTCCTGTTATATTTACAATTTGATTTCCTAGTGATTAGAAAGTTATTGTTTTTTTGTGTCAATATTATATTTGGCCACATTATTGAGCTGTCTTATTTGTTTAAATAACTTCAGAACTAAGTGAAGTTTACTGAAGAAGAAACTCTATCTTGTCTGGTGGATATGAAATTTGCTCTACAGCAAATATCATCAAATACCACAATTATTGTATTTCATTAACTCTGTATTCTGCTCCGAGTTCACACATGTGGACGAAAAATTAAACATCCATCACCACTGAGCCTTCCTTTGCCCACTCACTGGGTTAAAAAGCAATCCAAGGTTTTCTCTGGAGCCAGACATTGGGATGAGGGCAATTAAAGGGGTAGGTCCTTATCCCGTGGTGGTTGCCATAATTTTTGTCGCACAATAGCTTGGCTTCCTTTTTTTTGATATGTGTTGGCAGAGAAAAATTGCCAACAATAGTGCAAACAAAATGCACTTTTATATCTTAAATTGTCCTGCTTCACTTATTTGAAGGCCACTTGTAGTCTGATCTACTTTACTGAACCCGTCGTACCTTGCACTAATCTCCAGTAGGACCTTCATTTCCTGTTTAAGCCCTTTACTTTCTTCTGCTTGTGTTCCTTCCACATTCATCACCTTGGGGTGGTATTTTCTTCATTGAGAATGTTGTTCTTCTTTTTCCCAGTTTTCAAAAACTCTGGTCATGTTTCAGGCATTTCCATTCTTCTTAGTACCTCAGGAAAGCTAGACCTCATAGGTTTCCAACTAACACTTACTGAAATGAGTAGAAGTCAGTTAATAGATCACTAGATAAGTCAGAGTATCTGGTGTTTGTAGCTCAATATTCTCCTTCTGTTCACACAGTCACCACCAAGTAACTTATGGAATAGCTGTAGAATGCGTCCATGGAAAGCTTTACTGAGAAGTTTTTCACTTGTTTGGTTTTTCATATATGATTATATATTGGATATAAGGCAAGGGCATTGCTTAAATCTTTCGTATTCCAGTATAACCCTGCTATATTCAGTAACAAGATGAGGGTTCAAGATAGTCATAATATCCCATGGGAAGAGGGGTTAGGAGTTCAGATTTAAAATAAGACATAAGAAAGTAATGGTGAGATGATGTTACCAATAAAATATATTTACTAATAATAAAGCTCCCTAAATAATCTAGAACATAGAAATCTATTTTCTCAGTCTCCAAGGACTTTTGAAATGAAGGGCACTGAAAAATTTAACACTGCTAATTCCAATTCCTTTTTTACATGCCAAGGGGTAATTTCTTCTTCTTGATATTTAGGTCTGGAAATAACTATATGAAGCTAGATAGTGCGTTGATTTTGGTAAACCAGATGGCAGAAGAAAAGGTTATCTGAGTAGACTTTTCATAAAGGAATTAAATTTTAATTCTTTGTTGGGATTATTACTGTAGGGTAGAAACAGTATTTTTTTTTCCCATATAATCTTGAGTTTATGTTCATATACAGATCCAGAAAACATGAACGAGCACAGCTGTTCACCACATTCTAACCAGAGACCTATTAGAGTAATAAGACATTATCAAGCCAAATGTTATATTACTAGGATGAGAAGTGGTGTGAAAATTGAGTTCCTTTAGATGGATTATAGATAGTTTAGATTGTGTGACAAATAAACTCTACTGGGAATGCAAAGTTTTCATGAAAGATGTGAGAAATTAATTTCAACAGATACAGTGAATTAATGTCAAACACAGGATTATTTTAAAGACAGAAAATTTAGATCAACAGACTAAGGAGATGAGAGGCAGAGCAGAAAAATTTCCTAAATCAAGGAAAAAATAAACTAATTGGGTAAAAATTTATTTTTGAAAGGTCTTTTTTTTCTTACTCTTTTTACTGTAGTCCATCAGTTTAGCTTTATTTCTATTTTTTGGTCACTGGATGATTTTAAATATTATTAGTGATTTGGGTGTAAGATGTACTTAGTTAAAATCACATAATGATAAGTTAAAATCACATAATGATGAAAAGTTTTTGGAACACTAGCAATTTGGGCTGTGTGCTAATAATTAGTAACATATTACTATGAACTACAGTATCCTGATAAATTTCAGTAAGACACAAGAGGGAAATTTCTAATTTCTTCATTAAATGAAACACAAAATTAAACACAAGCTATGCCATTTCTAATGATGGGATTGTGGAATACTTTTTTCTTAGGGATTTAAAACCCTCATTTCTATACCTAGCAGTTGAAAGTATTTTTTCTGCCTTCAAAATATAGGGAAAGTAGTATGAAGAATGCTCCTCAGATGAACATTTTTTGAATAAACACGTTTTTAAAATTTAATATATGCCTGCAAAGTAATTATTTGAAGCATTGGGCCTGGCATAAAGAAGGTAGTTTACATATATATATATATATATATATATATATATATATATATATATATATTCTTTCCATTATATATATACATATATTTCATATACATATCTCAATATATGTATTTGTACACTCAATAAAGAAAGCATCTTTGTGGTGAGAAAGGGGTTGGGCAGTTATTTCATGTGCATGGTTTTTGTCACTGCAGAATTCTCAAAATAACTGCAAATCTCACAAAGATAAGTCTAGTGTCAGTTTGCTAAGAATCTTCATTTCTAAGGACACATGGATTTAAAAATGGCCTTTGTTGTGTCAAATTCTCTCAACCTTTTAATCTTTCTAAATCATTTCTCAGACATCAATTTATACCCTCTTTTAATTTAAAAACTAGTTAAGGAAGAATAGAATCAGTTTTAAACTGCAGCAGCTTTCAAAGAAACACTTATTATCCAAGCAGAAAAGGCAATAAAAATGATCAACATGACGCAGTGTTTAGTATGGGCTAGGTGGTGTGCTCCATCAGTGATCTCAGAATCTCAGATAATCCTTGCAACTCTTTGAGGTGGGCACTCTTCTTATCTTAAATGAGGAAACTGAATCTTATGAAGGCAAAATACCCAAAGTCACTCATTGAGGATTTAGACCTGAGTCTGTTCAACTCCAGGAATTGTACTTAATCACTCACATACTACCTCAGAAATGAAGGATGCCATACTTGCAGGCAATCTTTTAAGGAAGGTTTTTCATCCGTAACAGACAAAATAAACTTTTCTAATTCACAGCTTCCCTAAGGTGCAATTCTTCAACTTTTTACCTTCCTTATTTGGTTTAGGGTGTGATTTCAATCTCATTTCTTGTACATTTTTAAATAAGAATGTATAACATACATACTGAAAAGAAAGAGAAAAGAAAAATGTATTTATTTTAATTGCTCTATGGATTTTCCTTCTTTTCTCTGGTTCTAATTCCATCTCTAACATGGGTGAGTGATTCAGCCTTTCTTTGTCTCGGTATCAACAGTCACAATATGGGACATTCGGAAATAAGTAACTACGTTTTTCTTTAACTCTATGACATTTTTTTTTCTAGCAATATACTGTCCTTGTTGAAACATTGAACCAGAGATTAACATGTGAACATTATATACAAACTGATATAACTATATATGCATACATGTATATGCACACATATTTTCTGTTGCTTGACTGTGGAGCATTGTGTAGCTGAGTTTTGTAAAAAGATCTTATTTGTAGCTCTTCTCTTACAGCCAAAGATAATTCTTGGGTACGTTGAAAGCTGTATAAAGAATTTCTTGGCCCTGGGTTCAGATAAATTAATGGCTGTACTTTAATGGGCTGTAGCTAATCACCTATAGCTAATGATTTGGTCAAGCTCATGGAATTTCCAAAGTCTTAGGTTTAACTCTTGGCTCTGTCTGTAACTAGCTGTGTGACTTTAGGCAAGTTATCAAACCTCTCTAATTCATTTACTTATCTGTAAAACAGCATAACGATATTTACCTCAGGGGTTGTTTTAATAATTAAATGAGATAATACAAGTAGATCGCTTGACACTGTCCCTAAAACATTGTGAGTACTTACTGCAAAATTGCTCCTGCAATTACACCCACTATCTCCTTTATCTTTTATCCATCTCTCCTCACTTGTTTGTATAATCATACGAGCATCCTGGAACCCTTCCTGCCTTTAAAAATCAGCTCCCTGTAAACCCTACATCTACATCTACATCCCTTTCAGCCCTTTGTTCTGCAATCTCTCACAATAAAGCTCGTCATAAGCATTACTTAAAACACTGCTTCCTCTTCTTTCCTCTTATCTCTTTAACAGACATTTTAATCAGGCTTTCCTCTCCCGTTTCTCTTCAGAAACACTAGTGGCAAGGTTACCAATGACTTCTATTTGCCAAAAACAATGACCATTGTTTGCTCCTCATTTTACTTGACTTACAAGCCATATTTAACAAAATGAATTATTTTCTCCTACGGAAGAACTTCTTTACTTGGTTTTTCTCCGACTTCATTGGCAGGTCCTTTTCAGTCACCTCTCTGAATATTGTATTTGGTCTTCAGACGCTTCTTTCTCATCTACCCTTGAGTCTCGTGACTTTGGTAGAATTGACATGTTGACTACTTCCATAGTGTTCTCTCTTTTCCTGACCTGTCTCTCTGCCTCTATTTCTATCTCTGTTTATCTGTCTGTGTCTCTGTTTATCCCTGTCTTTCTGTGTGTGTGTGTTCCTCTGTTTTCTATCTCGCAGCATGTCTAGTTCACCAGCACATCTTACCGTGTGTGTTTTCAATGTATATTTGGTATTTGCCCACTTCTCACTGCTTCGGATGCTACTACTCATGCCCAAGCCCCTGTTGTCACTTGCAAGACTCCTAACATATCCCTCTGCTTGTTTTTCTATTAATGGTCAAGGCAATGAAAGAATGTATAATAATTAGCATCTATTCTTCTTTTATGGTTTCTTTTTTTATTGAAATATATTTGACATATAACCTTATGTAAATTTAAGGTGTATAACATGTTGATTTGATATATTTATATATTGTAATATGATAACCATTGTAGCAATAGCATCTCTATCACATCACCTAATTATTATTTCCTTTTTGTGGTTGGAATAAATAAGATCTAGACTCTTAGCAAGTTTGATGACTATAATATAATATTGTTGTCTATATTCATCATACTGTGCATTAGATCTCCACGACCTATTGTCTACTAGTTATAAGTTTGTACCCTTAAACCACGTCTCTTTGATTCCCACACCCCCTGCTGCTGGTAACCGCCATTTCACTCTCTGTTTTTAGGAGTTTGGCTTTTTTAGATTCCACGTATAAGTTAGATCATACAGTGCTTGTCTTTTTCTGACTGACTTATCTCACTTAGCATAATGTTCTCAAGGTCTCATCTACGTTGTTACAAATGGTAGGATTTCCTTCTTTCTCATGACTGAATAATATTACATTGTGTGTGTATATATAATATCACATCTTCTTTATCTATTCATCTGTTGATGAACATTTAGGTTGTTTTCATATCTTAACTCTTGTAAACAATGTTACAATGAACATGGGATTGCAGCTATCTCTTTGATAACGTGTTTTCGTTTCCTATAGTTACTAATTTCAGCTCAGGGGCAAAAATCTTGCTTGTATAAGATGCACCTGAATACTGCTTAAATTGACTCTACTGTAGAGGAGAGCAGCTAAAATTTTGAGTGAACAACATTCAACAGTATTTTCTTTTTTCCTTCGCCGTACCTTGTACAGGATCAAACACAGCAGGTCTGATAGGAGAGGCTGTTTACTAGTATCTAGCGTTCAGTGTTGGAAAGAGGTGCCAGATCATCCCTTTGAAAGGCCTGCTTACATATTGAAAAACTTTAATGTCACAAAAGAATTTTTTTCATTGAAGTAACATTGATTTATAACATTGTATAATTTTCAGGTGTACAACATTATATTTTGACTTTAGAGATTGTATTGTGTTCCCCACCAAAAGTCTAGTTTCCATCCGTCACCATACAAATGTGCTCCTTTACCCCTTTTGCCCTCCCCTCAACCCTCTTACACCCTGGTAAACACCAATCTGTTCTCCAGATATGTATGTTTCTTTGTTTATCTTCCACATATGAGTGAAATAAAATGGTATTTATCTTTCTTTATCTGACTTATTTTACTTAGTATAATATCCTCAAGGTCCATCCATGTTGTCACAAATTGCAAGGTTTCATCTTTTTTATGGCTGAGTGGTATTCCATTGTATATATATACACCACATCTTTTTTTCCATTCATCTGCCGATGAGCACTTAGGTTGTTTCCAAGTCTTGGCTATTGTGAATAATGCTGCAATTAACATAGGGTGCCTATATCTTTTTGATTTAGTGTTCTTGTGTTCTTTGGATAAATACAGAGAAGTGGAATAACTGGATGATATGGTATTTCTATTTTTAATTTTTTGAGGAATCTCCATACTGTTTTCCATAGTGGCTGCATCAATTTACATTCCCACCAACAGTGTATGAAGGTTCTCTTTTCTCCACATCCTTGCCAGCACTTATTATTTCTTGTCTTTTTGACAGTAGCCATTCTGATGAGTATGAGGGGATATCTCATTGCAATTTTGATTTGTATTTCCCTAATTATTAGGGATATTGAATATCTTTTCATGTGTCTATTGGCCATGTGTATATCTTCTTTGGAAAAATATCTATTCAGGTCCTCTGCCCATTTTTGAATAGGTTGTTTTTTTTGTTGTTGAGTTGTATGAGTTCTTTTTATATTTTGGATATTAACTCCTTATCAGATATATGATTTGCAAATATCTTCTCCCAATTGATAGGTTGTCTTTTCATTTTGTTGATGGTTTCCTTTGCTGTACAGAAACTTTTTAGTTTGATGTAGTCCCATTTGTTTATTTTTTCCTTTGTTACCTTTGTCTGAGGAGACATATTAGAAAAGATACTGCTAAGATCAATATCAAAAAGCATGCTGTCTATGTTTTCTCCTAGAAGTTCTATGGTTTCAGATCTTACATTCAAATCTTTAATCCATTTTGAGTTAATTCTTGTGTATGGTGTAAGATAACGGTCTACTTTTATTCTTTTGCAAGTGGCTGTCCAGTTTTCCCAACACTATTTGTTGACGAGACTTTCCTTTCTCCATTATATGTTCCTGGCTCCTTTGTCAAAAATCAGCTGTCCATAAATGTGTGTGTTTATTTCTGGGCTCTCAATTCTGTTCCATTCATCTCGTGTCTGTTTTTCCTAATTACTATGTTTTTATACAATAATCATCTAATCCTAAAGATGGTTACGGTTGCCACTATATTGAGGAGGCCCATCCTCTGTAACTCTAGTGTAGTTATTTCTTTCTAATTGGAAATGCTGTTCATTTATTTACTTAATCAACAAACCTTTGTCAAGTGTTTACTATTCAATAGGACCTGTGCTAAGGAATGAAAGGATGAATAATTCACATTCACTATCCTCTGGGAGATTTTTCTCTAGTGGATGCTATGGAATGGTTAAAGCCTCCAAAAAACATGAGATAAGATTGTTTCTAATTTTCTTGAGGGTGAATGAGTGTGGCTAAGATCAGAAGCTACTGTATATGCTGCTTCCATGATCATGGATTATGACCTCTAGAGATTACTAACTCCTGCTCTAGGTATTCAATGAAGCGACTGATGTGAGAAATACTTAAATAGTTGGAAGCAACACAAACATTGTCAGTTTAGATACAAGAGCACAGCGTTGGGTACTTGCTCACTTACTGACTGGGCCATTTGCTGCAAGAACAACACAGTCCCTGGGCTGTGAACAAAGCCTTGACCCCAAAACAGACCATGTGTACAGGGACTTGGTCATCAGCAGACAATGTTGGTACTCAGTTGGGGATGGACTGCTAGTTAAACATTTTGCTCATGAGGCAAATTGATATCAACAGGAAGTAATGCTGTTGGAGGCAGCAATTTCAAACTCCGCAGGCAATGCTATGTTTCTTTTTAAGTGTTATTTATTTTCTGGAACATAATTCAGGGGAAATTATTGTGCCATTTTAGATACCACAACTTTGATCTTCTTTATTTATAAGCATTTCAATTTTTAATATATGAAAACCTTTCATTTTGTGAGTCTGTTCTTTGAGATATTCTGATGTGTTATTTTTTCTGGTGGTTTCTGCTGTGCACTCAGAATTAGGATCATAAACAGCAGGTGCGGTAGAGCTTTGTGAACTGTCAAATTGGGTATCTTGAGAAAATGGCAACTATTTCATTGAATACAAGCAATTCAGCACTCTAATGGCACAGTTCTAATTGGTCTCTGCACCCTGGACATGATTCACTTTATTCCCATTCCTGAAATATTATGTACTTAGGTGTGTTCAAAACAAATTTTATATTGGAAAACTAATTGATGGCTTAAGATGTTCAATCTACAAGTTAATAGCATGCTCTGTCATGTGACAACTCAAGTATATTAATTTCTGAGGACAGTGTAGTGGACACCTAATGGTTTTCTACTCACACTCCTTCCCCTTAGTTCTGGGATATATTACGGTTGTCATTTCAATCATGTGATTCTGGTAGAGGCTACTATGGCTACAGTGATTGGTCTAGGATGCAGTACCTGACCTAAGTTGGCTTCATTATCATACTTCACCTCCCCGACTACTATTATTTGTCCAAAGATGGACAGTTAATCCAATTTGTGGCAATAGTAACACTTCCTGGGGATTTTTACAATTAACATTAGGAAAAAAGCCTTTCAGTTATTTTTCAGAAGGTAAGATGAGCAGTATACATTAGATCTTTGGTGCTCTTGTTTCTAAGCTACTGTAAGAAACCAGATTGATTGAATAAAGTGGATATATGCAGAGAACCAAGGGCAAGAAGTGGAGGAAATGGAACCTGGCAATATTCAAGTCCTTTGATCTAGTCATCTTGTGGTCCACGTATACCACTGCCCTTGACAAAGACTCGTTACACGTGCCAATAAATCCTTTGTATGAAACTGAGTTATTTGATGTGGATTTCTGTAATTGCAATTAAAATATGTCTGATAAATGTCACAAACAATTTTTTGTCATATTTGCATTCTTCCTCATTTACTCCTACCCCATGTCCCACACAGTAGTTACTCAACACAATAGTAGCTCATATCTGGTTCTCTATCTCTATGTGAAGAGAAATGAATGGCATAATTCTGGGCTTATATTTTAGATTAAATTTTATTTAATGGAAATAGGTTTAATGTAAGCAACCAGAGTGATATAATCCTACGTTTCTCACATATGTTACTCTATGTTACTCTTTATATATTTTTTTCTGAAAACTTGGCACGTGTTTTTCCTATTTTAAATAGAATTTAAATAATAACCTCTTTATCTAGGCTGAAATGTGCCAAATTAAGCATATATTTATACTGTGGGTAAATAAAGTCAGACAATTTAGATAATTCAGGCACGGAGCTCACTTAGTTTTGTTGGTACATTTAGAGAAATAACTTTAAGTAGAGGTGGAAACATGGTCTATCTAAATGCTCAAGGTTCTAGAGGACTTCTTAATTATATTGAAACCCATCCGCAAATGAAATATCAGTTAACCTCCAAAACAAAGAAAAGGAAGAAAAAGAAGCTTACTATAAAATAATAATTTTTTTAGGTAGCACATATGTACTATGCTATCATTCAGTACTAGGTATCTAACATCATTTGTTAATATGCACCTAGGACTAAAGAGAGAGAATTTTGGTAAACATGAACATTGTTTAAATACTAATTACCACCAAAGGTAAATGTATAGTCAGAGTTCTCCAGAAAAATGTAACCAATAGGAGATATCTATCTATCTATATTGAACATATACATGTATATATGTAGAGAGAGAATTTATTATGAGGATTGGCTCATATGATTATAAAGGATGAGAAATCTGGAAGTGGAAGACTTGGGACAGTTGGTGGTGTAATTATAGTCTGAGTCCAAAGGTCTAAGAACCAGGAGCACCAATGGTCTAAATCCTAGTCCCAAGGCAGGAGGAGACTGATGTTCCAGCTCAAGCAGCCAGGTAGAGAGAGAGAGAGGATTCTCTCTCCCTCTTCCTTTTTGTTCTATTCAGGCCCTAGACAGATTAGATGATACCCACTCACACTGGGGAGGGCAATCTGCTTTACTCAATCCACCAATTTAAATGCTAATATTTTCCAGAAGCATCCTCGCAGACACACTGAGAAATAATGTTTAATCAGATATATGGGCATCCTGTGACCTAGTTGAGTTGAAAATTAACCATCACAAGTCCTGTCAACTTGGCACCCATATACACCTTCTTAAACCATACTATTCTCCAAATAAAGATATTAACAAGGTCACAATTCCACCTAACATGATACAACTATCATGTGAACACCAAAGAAGAGGAAGTAAAGTCCTTGAGTCATGTTTACTCTTCTCGTTGATATCCTGAAACTTAACTACTATGATGTAAAATTAATTATACTTAAATACTATAATATAAAGTTAATACATCTTATGTTACATGATAATTGAATAAGAGAGGAAAGAAAAAAGAAGATATTTTATACACACACAAATATATTCATAACAAAACAAGGAGGAAAAACTCATGACAATTACAGTTCTTGTTCTGTAACTGGTCACATGATCGTAGCTGGTATTTATAACTACCTTCTTCCACTACCCGTTCTGTATTTCCTTCGCCTTCATCAAGCATCTCAGTGGTTGTGGTTCTTTACCTGATGGGGTGACCCAAACCTTCACTCTTGAAGGGCATGGGTCATTAATAGTCCTGCCTGGGTTGAGTTGTAGTTTTCTATTAACCTTAATCAGAGGACATGGTAATACTAGGAGACATTCTAAGGGATCCTCTGTATTCCAGATGTACTTTTGCTTACTACCATTGTAGAGAAGTAGTCCAATTTCATCTTGATAGTCAAGATCAATCACTCCAGCCAGCGCAGTAAATCCCTTTTTTGTTAATTCAGAGGCATGCGAAGTCTAAAGTGGCCAAATGGCAGTCTTAACTACCAGTTCAATGACATCGTTTTTGTGTCTCCTGGTAGAAGCACTTCTCTCTCTGGAACTAAGACCTCAGGCCAGGAGAGCACAACGTTGCAGGAACAGGAAGTAAAAATTTTGCTAGTGGGTCACCAGGGGTAATGGTGAGTGGTGCCATTACCATTTCTACCCATTGATTCCTGGACCCATGAATCCTGGCTATGGGAGAAACAGCATGATACTGGCCCTGATATCAGTTCCCCTACATTAAACCCAGCATATATGGGGTTAAAACCAAAAGCACCCATCCCCTTTCCCTGCTTACTCTTCAGCCTCCAGGCACCAGAATCCACCATCCATCATTGAGGCAGACAACCAAGGACACCCACCTGCAGATTCCCTTATCTCGCCATCCCCTCCCTGCAAGCAGCCCCACAAAGCCAAACGCAGGCTGGTGGGAAAACGCCAACCAGCAAGGCCGCCGGCTCCCCCTCCCTACAAGCAGCCACATTCCTCGCGACCTTTAAAAACTCTTGCCTCCCATCTTTTGAGGAGACAAATTTGAGGGCTTACTCTCATCTCCTGGCTGACGTCACCCAAAATAAACTCCTTTCCTTACCATATGCCTGGTGTTCCAGTTTTTATTTTGGCCCCTCTTGTGTGGCGGGTAAAAGAACCTGTGTTTGTGTCCAGTAACAAGTACGATATGTTATATGCTGATTCAGAACATATACGACCTTCTAGAGAACCTAGTCCCAGTCTTGTAAGGTATTGTCACTTAGTTGGCACTAAGTTAACTGAGTCTTCAAAGGAACATTCCACTGTTATCTCAAGTCAGCAGCTTCAGGATGATAGGGAACACACTAAGACAAATGAATTAAATGACTATGGGCACATTGCTGCATTTCTTTTGTTGTGAAGTGAGTTCCTTGATCAGAAGCCATGCTGTGTGGAATATCATGACAACAGTTAAGGCATTCTGTAAGTCCGTGGATGGCAGTTCTTTTCTTTCAGCTTTATCAAGATATAATTGACATATAACATTGTGTAAGTTTAACGTCTACAGCTTGATGATTTGATATAGTCATATATTGTGAAGTGATTGCCACAATAAGGTTAGTTAACACATCCATCACCTCACAGTTACTTTTATTTATTTATTTATTTATATGGTGAGAACTTTTAAGATCTACTCTCTTAGCAATTTTCAAATATACAATACAGTACTGTTAACTACAGGCACTATGCTGTACATTAGATCCCCAGAGCTTATTCATCTTAGAACTGGAAGTTTGCACCCTTTAACCACCTTCACCCATTTCCCCTAGCAACCACCAATCTACTCTTTGTTTCCATGATTTCAGATTTTTTTAAGATTCCACATATAAATAAGATCATACAATATTCATCTTTGTCTGTCTGACTTATTTCACTTAGCATAACGCTCTCAAGATCTATCCATGTCACAAATAGCAGGATTTCTTTTTTTTTAATGGTTGAATAATATTTCATTATATATGTATACCATATCTTCTTTATCCATTCATCCATGACGGACATTTAGGTTGTTTCCATGTCTAGCTATTGTAATTAATGCTTCAATGAACATGAGAGTGCAGATACCTCTTTGAAATAGTGATTTTATTTCCTTCAGAAATATACTCAGAAATGTGATTGCCAGATCATATGGTAGTTTTATTTTTACTTTTTGAGGAATCGCTATACTGTTTTCCATAGTAGTTTACCAGTTTATATTCCCACCAACAGTGCACAAGTGTTCCCTTTTCTCCACATCCTCACCAGCGTTTGTTATGTCTTGTCTTTTTGATAATAGCCATTCTAACAGGTGTGAGATGACATCTCATTGTGGTTTTGATTTGCATTTCCCTGATGATTAGCGATGTTGAGCACATTTTCATGTACCTACTGGCCATCTGAATATCTTCTTTGGAAAAATATCTATTCACATCCTTTGCTCATTTTTAAATCAGGTTGTTTTTTTACTATTGAGTTGTGTAAGTTCCTTATATATTTTTGACATTAACCTCTTATCAGATATACGATTTACAAATATCTTTTCCCATTTATGCATGGTAGTTTTTGCAGAAGCACTGAATGCAGGGAGGGCAAATCTGTATCAAGAGCAAGTGTCTATTTCAGTAAGAACAAAATGCTGCTGCTTCCATGATGGAAGCAGTCCAGGCACCATGCAGCTGGTTGATCATCCCAGGGAATGGTGCCATATCAGGGACTCAGTGTTGGTCTCTGTTGTTGGCATATTGGGTATTCAACATTGGCTATAGCCGGGTTGGCCTTGGTGAATGGAAGTCCATGCTGCCGAGTCCACGCACAACCTCTATGCCTGGCATCATGGCCACTTTCTTCATGAGCCCATTGAGTGATAACAAGGGTCGCTGGAAGAAAGAGACTGTCTGGTATCTACATAAAAGGTCATCCTATCACTTGATTATTAAAATCTTCCTCTGCTGAGATCATCTTTTGGTAAGCATTCACATGGGACACAAATATCTTACATTTTTACCCATTCAAAGAGATATATTTGCATACCTCTTCCCTAAATTTCCTTGTCACCAATTTTCCACTTATGTTCCTTCCAAGCCCTTGACCATCCAGCCAAACCATTGGCCACAGCCCATAAATCAGTATATAATGGCAGGTCTGACTATCTCTCCTTCCAAACAAAATAAACAACCAGATGAACTTCTTGAAGTTCTGCCCACTGGGAAGATTTTCCTTCACCATTGTCCTTCAGAGATATCCCAGAAAAGAACGGTAGTGCTGCAGCTGTCCACTTTTGGATGGTGCCTGCATATCATGCAGAATCATCTGTAAACCAAGCCCGAGTCTTCTCTACCTCTGTCAACTGATCATAGGAACTCCCCATGAGGCCACAGGTGCAGGCTGGGAGAGAGAAGGCAGTGTAGCAGAGGTGCGGACAATGGGCATTTGGGCTGCTTTTTCATGTAACTTACTTTTGACCTCAGGGCCTGCTTAGGCTTGATCATGTATATACCCCTTTCCTTTGATGACGAAATATTGCTGTACACACCCAACTTTATGTCTTGGTGGGTGTGTACACCCAGTCCACGATGAGCAGCTCAGGTTGCATAGTAATGTTGTGGCCCATGGTTAAGCATTCAGTTAGCCCTGGAGGATGGCAGGGCTTTACTCCAAAATCCTTAAAGACTTGCACTGTGATTAACCTATAGGGGCCTGCCCAAGGCTCCAAATAGCATCCCTATCTGGCACTGATACTTCAAGTACCATTGTGTCTGCTGGATCATATGGCCCAAGTGGCAGAACAGCTTGTACAGCAGCTTGGACCTATTGCCTTCTCTTGTTCTTGGCTCCACTCAAAACTAGCAGCTTTTTGGGTCATTTGGTAAATGAACCAGAGTAATGCACTCAAATGAGGAATATGTTACCTCCATAATCCAAAGTGGCCCACTAAGCATTGTGCCTCTTTTTTGGTTGTTGTCGGAGTAAGATGCAACAACTTATCCTTCACCTTAAAACAGATATTTTTGACATGCCCCATAACACTGGAACCCTAGAAATTTCACATAAAAGCCCACTGAATTTTTGTTGAATTGATTTTCCACCCTCTGACTTTTCATATATCTTACCAATAAGTCTAAAGTAGTTTCTACTTCTTGATCACTAGGTCCAGTCAGCATAATATCATCAATGTGATGGACCAGTATGATATCTTGTGGAAGGGGAAAGCCATCAAGATCCCTAAAGATTAAATTATGACATAGAGCTGGAGAATTAATATACCCTTGAGGTAGGACAGTGAAGGTGTATTGCTGGCCTTGCTAGATAAAAACAAACTGCTTCTTGTGGTCTTTATTGACAGATATGGAGAACAAAGCATTTGCCAGATCAATAGCTACTTACCAGGTACCAGGTAACCATCACACCAGGTGATGTGTTAATTTGCACAAACAATGAAACCACATCTGCTACAGCTGCTGCAATTGGAGTCAACACCTGGTAAGATTACAATAATCCACTGTCATTCTCCAAGACCAATCTGTCTTCTGCACAGGCTACACAAGTGAGTTGAACGGGGGTGTGGTAGGAATCATCACCTCTGCATCCTTCAAGTTCTTGATGGTAGCACTAATCTTTACAATTCTCAAAGAATGTGGTATTGCACTTGATTTACTATTTTCTAGATAAAGGCAGTTCTAGTGGATTCCACTTGGCTTTTCCCACTGTATAATAGCTCTCATTCCACAGTTCAGGGCACCAGTCTGGGTATTTTGCCAACTGCTAAGTATATCTATTCCAATTATGCATTCCAGAAATTGGGAAATAACCACAGATGTGTTCAAGAACCTACTTGGCCCACTGTGAGAGGGAACTGAGCTAAAATTCCATTGATCATCTGACCTCCAAAACCCCCTATTCTGATTGTTGGGCCTTAGTGACATTTTGGGTCTCCTGGAATTAGCGTCAGTTCAGAACCAGTGTCTAGTATTCCCTGGAGGTTCTGATTGTTTCCTTTTCCCCAGTGCACAATTACCCTAGGAAGAGATTGTAGGTCCCTTTGGGGAAGGCTGGGAGAAAGATTAACAGTATAAATTTAGTAGTGTACTGAGGTCCTTCTTCAACGGGTTCTGGCTTGGTAAACTGACTCAAGTCTGAGAATTGATTGAGTGGTGATGATTCACTGTATTTATGATTCAGCTTAGACTTGTTAACTTGACCTAAAACTTTTCTACTTGTACAGATTAAGGAAGAATTTTGTAGGCTTCCTATCTATTTCACTTCTAGGAACACCACGATCAACTAACCAATGCCATAAGTCTGTGTGAGCCAGACTATTATTATTGCTTCTTTGACTGTCAGCTTGTTTTGTAATTAACCCCATCACAGGATGAGATTTTGCCTCTGATTCTCAGCAATCTCTGCCCTGCAGCTACTGTGTCTCCTTAAGTGCACACATAGAAACTTTTATGTCATTTTTGCAGCCCTTGAGCTGAGTTCATCCTTTTATTTCACCAGTTTGTCCAGCAATGCCAACCCCATTATACTTGTTAGCTTTCCAAAAATGTTCCAAAGTATATGCACAGTCCCCCAGTTTCTTGTTTCTTGTAAGTGGTTGATTAGGATTATCCAACAGAAATATTTTGCATATCTTGCTTGCCAGATCATGCCATGGATACCAGTGCTCTCTTTACTATTGAAAATAAAGTTATTATCATCTTTAAGTCTAATCAGATTAGAGAGTCAATTCCAGAAACCCTAGAATCAATTCAGAAAACTCATCTTAAAGTTCTCTTCCTCTAGAACCACTCTCACTACCAAAATCTGTATTAGTCAGGGTTATTTAGAGAAATAGAACCAATATATATTACATTGGCTTATATAGTTATAGAGGCTGAGAAGTCCCTTGAACTTCTGTCTACAAACTGGAGACACAGGAAAGCCATTGGTAGAGTTCTAGTATGAGTTCAATGGCCTGAGAGTCAAGAAAATTGATGGTGTAAGTTCCAGTCCAAGTCCAAAGCTCAGCAATGCTGATGGTGTAAGTCCCAATCCAAGGACAGGAGACTACTGATGTCCCAGCTCATGCTGTCAGGTGGGGAGAGAGAATTCTCCCTTTCTCCTCCTTTCTGTTCCATACAGGCCACGAACAGATTGGATGACACCCACCGACATCAGGGTGAACAATCTGCTTTACTCAGTCTATCAATTCAAATGCTAATGTCTTCTGGAAACATCCTCACAGATGGAGTTAATGTTTAACCAGATATCTGTGCATCCCATGACCCAGTCAAGTTGACACATAAAATTAACTATTGCAGTAAATATCTATGAACTCCTGTGAAAGGATGCTTTAATTGCTTCTCACTAGAGGGTGATGATCCCATTTTAAATGATAACTTTAATCCCCCTTCCTCACATTCATGGTACCTCTCTTATAGCAGTTATATTTTTGTACTTTATATTATAGACATTTTTGGACATACTTTATTTTTTCTTACTTGATCATAGACTCTTTAGGGCAGAATTCATGTTAGAATTCCTATATTAGGAAATAAGTTCTGGTATATAACAGATGCTCAGTAAATGAAGAAATGTTGTTATACTTACACAATAAATTTAGCAAGTAAAGCATATTCAAATTTAATCAGATGGTTCAGATGGGGAACAATTGGTTGACAAGACCGACTTGGAATTGCGCCTGACACAGAGAAGGGTTCAATAAATACTTGTTAATGAAATGAATTGTGTGGTGTGTGTGTCTGAGGGAAGAGCTCAGGAAGGTATGGGGCTACGTCAACACAAAAAAGTAGCAAGAACAAAACAAAAATAAAAATGAGAATGAAATAAATACAATTATCTTCTATTCTTTTCCTAATTCTCTCTTTAGTGTGACTTTTAATTAAGTACACTGGGATTTATGCTTATATGTGAGTTCTCCCTTTTAAAGTAATCACCTGGGGTAATGATTGATGCACAAAATATTTTGGAAATGCTTTTGGAAGTAATACCTTCAGAATTTGTAGCACTTTTTTTTTGTGTGAGGAAAATTAGCCCTGAGCCAGCATCGGTTGCCTATCCTCCTCTTTTTTGCTCAGGAAGACTGGCCCTGGGCTAACATCCATGCCCATCTTCCTCTGCTTTATATGGGACACTGCCACAGCATGGCTTGACAAGTGGTGCGTGGGTCCACGCCTGGGATTTGAACCCATGAACATCGGGCCACTGAAGTGGAGTGCAAACTTAACTGTTACACCACGGGGCCGGCCCCAGCACTTTTTTTTAAAGTGTGTCTTTTGAGAGTAGAATTGATTTTTTTGGAAAAGGTAAAAAGTCATTATTAGCCAAAGGCCGATAAACCTTTCAGTCTAGGCAATACCATTTGGGGTTAAAAATAAGGTATGGTTAAACACAAGTTAGATTTCCTTATATGGCTTGACACCTGTTCGAAGGAAGTATAAACGGGAGTTCAAATGTGTTGTGATTAATGGCTGTCACTGGAATAAGTGCTTACAATTTGTATACTTTGGATATTTATTGGATACTTACCTTGTGGTTTATTTATTTAGATATTTACCTCACCTACTTTCAAGTAGCATTTGAAACACTGAAGTTATGGTACATTAATTTTTAAAATTCAGAAGTATCAGAGCAAAATAATTATGTCCTACTGACATTTTACTTCAATTTTGTTCTCTTGTGTTCTAACACAAAGATCCCGTCATAAGGATATATTCTCCAATTAGTATAATTAGAATTAGTCTTCTAAAATGTCTTCTCTGATAACAGTTTTTTCCCTCATTGAGATAAGTCCCAGTTTGCTGATTCAGTCAAGTCAAAATTGTTTTACTTTTCAGTATCATGCAAGTGCCTTCTCAGAAATGTTTTCAGAATTCCCTGAGGGAGGCCCATAATTTCCTCGGGTGATTTATGATGTAAAGGGATCTGAAAGCAGCTGGCTTGTTTTCTCAGGCTATGATAGGATTAATGATATTTCCTGATTTTATTCTAAAGGTCAAAAACACTGCTGCTGTGTCTGGAAAATATCTGCCTTTTTTTTTTTTTTCCTTTGTCTTTCTGCTCAAATAATAAAGAACTAACCTGCTTCAAGTGTGAACAAGTATGTACAGAACATGGAAGGACTTTGCATGTCTTCTAGAAAATCACATAGAAGTTCTGACATTGAGGGTATTATGCAAAGTGAAATAAGTCAGAGGGAGAAGGTCAAATACCGTATGATTTCCTTCATTAAGTAGTAGATAATAACAACAATAAACGAATACATAGAGACAGAGATTGGATTGGTGGTTACCAGAGAGGAAGTGGGGGGGAGGAGGGCGAAAGGGATAATTCGGCACATGTGTGGTGATGGGTTGTAATTAGTGTTTGGGTGGTGAACATGGTGTAATCTATGCAGAAATAGAAGTATAATGATGTACACCTGAAATTTATACAATGTTATAAACCAATGTTACTGCAATAAACAAAAAATTTAAAAAAAAAGAAGAAATAAATTAGATGGAAGAAAAAAAAAAAGAATTTCTGAACTGATTTTATGTTGTAAATAAAAAAAGAGTTATAGATAGTGTAGACAAGGCTATTCCAACCCCTTCTGTCCCTTTCTCAATTTTTCTCTCCTACAGACCATCTTTGTCAGATTTATTTACAGGCTTTGCTCTTATAACCTTGATTTGGGACTTAACTTTCCAGCCCCAGCTTTCTCTGTTAACCAAATTTATTGTCTTGGAATCTGTTAGCTCACATTCCAAGGGAGAGAATCTGGCTCAGTCCACATTTTTCAGCCAGGCTGTAGGTAGCAATTAGCTATGGCTATAGGCAGTGGGCACAGATAAATCCCAGATGGGAAAACGTGTCTGCAGATCGTCTGTCTCTGACTGGGGGTTGTGTGCTGGGCAGCTTCTCTTAATAGGGATAATAGAAGGGATAATAGGGATAATAGCTGCCTTCTAAGGTAATATAGGTAATATAAACAAATGCAATAAAAGGTGCTAGCAATTTTTCAGCTGTCAAGTCATATAGGATGCTGCCATTCAAAAATTATGGTTGTCTAATGGTTAGGGGTACAAAATTTTTTACACTATAATAAAGCTGAATTATTTATTAAGCAATACTGAAAAAAATTTGAAATAAATAGTGAAGTGAAATAGCAATGGGTCTAAAAGAAAATTTGGAAATAAAGTAGTGTCTAATGAATAGGCAGGAAACTAATCAAATAGGTATTTGTTGTTTTAAAAAGAAATCTTGTAATTTTACATCTCAATAAGTAGAGAAATATAAAAAAAAATCTTAATGTCATATATGTTTTTAAAAGAAAAGAAAATAAATTCAGTAGATGCTTACAGCCTTAAAATTTAGCCTTGCAGTTTAAGCTAGAAGCCTTTAAGTCAAACTTTACAGTTGTATTTGATTTATCTCTCTTCTTATATCCAAGGAGTCACTAATTTATCTAAATTCTATTTTCCCAATATTTTTGAAATCCTTCCTTCCTTCCATCCTCTCTTCCTTCCTTCTTTTCCTCCTGTCTATCTTTTTTCCCTTCTTCCTTTCTTTCTTTCTTGCTCATCACTACTGTCCTAACTCAGGTACCTATTAAAGCATTCCTCTCCTAATGGTCTCCTTGCCTCAAGTTTTTCCCTTCTTAAGGTTAATTCTCAACACTGCCCTCAAAAGAATATTTCCAAGGCACACAAACTACCATACCAATTTTACTTTTAAAACTATGTTATGGCCTCAAATTTTCTATAGACGCAAATCATAACTCCAAACATATTTTTAATGCTTATTCAGAATCTGAACTTGACCAACGTGGCCAGCCTCATATTCTCCTGCCTACATGTCGTTTCTGTTATACATCACACTTCCCCTGGCACATATGACACATTTTCAAGACTCCATGCATTTGTTCCTGTTATTCCTTCTGTTCCTTATATATTTCAGTTGGCCAAAATCTCAATTATCTTCAAAGTTCAAGTCAAATTTATTTTCCGTCATGCAATCTTCTACAAAGCTTTCCATCCGTTCTTTCCATGCCTTCTTTCAGACATAATTATTTCTCTTACTCTATTCCCATTGTCTTTATGCTTCCAATAAAGCAATTTCTATACTCAGGCTGCTATATGGTTAGATATAGGCATTTAGGTTCAGTTTTAAAATACATATGGGTAGTATCTCTGTGTACAGCCCCCATCTTGCATATAGTAGATATTCAATAAATTATTGGTTAAATGTCTTGACTTGATCTAAACTTCAGTCAAAATGATCAACTTAGTAGACAATGTCTAAGTCAATTAAACCATGAGTTATTTAATTTAAAAAAAAGAAATAAATATTAAGCTCGGTGGAAAAGAATAATCATTGATCTAAAAAGAAACACTTTGGCCAGTCTCAGTGGCCTAGTGGTGAGTTCAGTGTGCTCTGCTTTCACGGCCTGGGTTTGGTTCCCAGACGCGGACCTATACTACTGATCTGTCAGTGGCCATGCTGTGGTGGCAGCTTACATATAACAAGAAGATTGGCAACAGATGTTAGCTTAGGGAGAATCTTCCTCAGCACACACACACACACACACACACACACACACACACAAAATATTGAGTTACAAAGTAAAAAAATAAAAGAAAGACTTCCAGGTATTTTAGAGAATTATTATTTTACTAGGTCTTCAGGTCATGTAATATCCTGATGGAATTTACTGAAAGTTTGAATGGTTGTTCTATAGCTTACCTCACACGCATTTTCTTTTATATATCTTCTTTTAAGACCATCAAAAAATACATTAAACGTTTATACTTGCATAGGCTATACAAAAACAGAGTACCTACACATAGAACTAATAATGTTACTGAAGTAAAGAACATACATGCAACTCCAAATGACTTTAGTCTTTAGAGACAAGACGTTAATTTAACTAAACTTTTTTGAAAAATTTTTAAACTAGAACCATTAGTGTAATTATTTTTCAAAGCTGGATAACTTAATTATAATGTTGTATTGAGATTATTTTTAACTACACATTTGTATACATTATACACACTTATAAAGTTGGGCAACTTTATCATGATTGATGTGCTGAGATAATTTTTAACTGAATATTTTTTGCCTTATCCTAGGTCTCTTTATATGATTGCATTTAAATTTAAATGGCATTAATATGTTAAAGTGTATTTATAAGCCAAGTTATCGAAATTTAAACAAGATGTTTTAAAACTTCAGGAGCACTTTACCAAGATTTTACTGGAACATTTTCTCAGAGTATGTTACTTAAATCACATTTATCAGAATCACCTTAGATGACTGCTAAAATGAGGATTCCTGAGTTTTCATCTTAATATACATGTAATTAGATTCTGTTAAAGGTGGAACTCCTATGAAACTGCATTTTTGGCAAGATCCATGTGGACCATTTTTTTTTTTTTTTGGTGGAGAAGATTGGCCTTGAGCTAACTTCTGTTGCCACTCTTCCTCTTTTTGCTTAGGAAGATTGTCCCTGAGCTAACATCTGTGCCAATCTTCCTCTATTTTGTATGTGGGACACCAGCATAACATGGCTTCATGAGCAGTGTGTAGGTCCGCGCCCAGGATCTGAACCCGTCAATCCTGGGCTACTGAAGCGGAGCATGTGAACTTAAACCACTACACCACCGGGCTGGCCCTATGCAGACTTTTTATACATTAAAGTTTAAGAATCACTGATTATGACATGAAACACATTTTGAACTGACTGTCAACACTGTTAAAAAATCTAAGGCATTTAAAAAAAATTCTCAGTGTAGCCCTGCACTCATGTATTGTCTTTTTTTTTTGATGAAAACTACTTTAATCAGTAGTCACCATCAGGTAAATATTTGGATATCTTTACTTCCATGCTAAGGAAAATAATTACTTCCAAAATAACAAAGCAAATAAACCTCCTAATCCTACTAAGACAATCAGGATCCCCTCAGTGGGATTGATTTCAAGGCTCCATACAGATTGAGTACCTTCATTCACCTGACCTTTTGTTTTTAAGCCTGTTGGAGTGAATGTAGTTGGCTGACATTTTAAAATAGATTAAAGGTATTATAATGCCTCCTCCATCCTATGTCTGAGTGAAAAATGCACATGGACACACACACACTCCAAGCCAGAATAAACATGCACATATTTCTTTTCTTTAGCTTTGGGTGGTTAAATCACCATATAGGTTTTAATTTCCTTAGCCAGTAAGATACCTCACATTTATTATTACATTTGCCAATTTATGGGCAGATGTAATTTTATTTTCCATGATATTTCAAAATTTTTCTACGTTGGATCATTTTCAAAAAAACATTTTAACTTTCTTGAAAGAGAAATATCTGAGTTTTGTCAAAATTAATTTTGACATTTGCCTTTTTTAATATTGTTTATTCTTACTCTTCACCCAAAATACTTATTGTAATATTTTTAGAGACTTAACAAGTTTTAAAAAAGTAAAGTATTTCATGGGTCAGCATTTCAGAGTATCCTTAGTTTTAGTTTCTTTTGTAATAATATATCTTGGGTCTTTTGCTGTGGATTACATACTTGATTTTGTACTATTTCACCATATTGAGATTGTATCTCAATCAGTATAATTTCTTTCTCTCTTAAATTTTGTATTTGATAAAATATTCAAGTAAATCAATTCTACCTGGAAGTTATATTTTTCCACTTACCTTGCCTTTTGGCTGACTGATCTAGTGCTGTAGTTCTCAAATTTTTTGGTTTCAGGACCTCTTTACACTAATAAAAATTACTGAGGACCTCAAAGAGCTTTTCTTTGTGATGGTTATATCTATCTGTACTAACCATACTATAAATTAAATCAAAAAAATTATTTACTTTAAAATATCAACAAACCCATTATAGGTCATTATACATAATTTCTTATGAAAGATAACTATAGTTTCCAGACAAAAATTCATTGAGAAAAGTGGCATTATTTCACATTTTTGCAACTCTCTTTAATGTCTGGCTTGATGGAAATTTCAGACAACCATTGACAAAGAAGAATTTGTACAGAGAGCAATTATGAAAGTAAAATCCTAGAAATCTTTTTTTGAGGATAATTTAATTCTATCCATTCATCCATCTATCAATCTATATTAAATATAGGTATAATTCATGCTTCACTGAAAGTTCAAGCAGTAGAAAAGCATAAAAAATAAAAGCAAAAGTATTTGACTCCATTAGCTTTCCATTTTCTAAGTGTAATCACTGCTTAATTTCTTGGATATTCTTATAGAAATTATTTATGCCTGAGAGTGCCCATACATATATTCACATATCCTATCTCTCGCTTTTTTTCTGTCTCTACTAATCTATACAGCTATCTACTTTTCTATCTAAATCTCTTTCTTTGAGCACTTTCTAGTGAAGGAACTGTGCTAGTTGCTGATAATACAGTTGTGAGCAAAACACGTTTAACTTTTATTCTTATAATATTAATTTTTATAGGCAACTGAAGGTGAGATAGGAGCATAAGAAAAAGGAAGACTTCTGGAATGGCACTCTGAGGACCTTGGTGAACCTGCTATTACACAGAAACAATGAAAAAATCACAAAACAACTAAAATCAACCATTTCATAACTGAAAATTATCCAAAGCCGTTGAACAAACTGAAAATCATCTATCCATGAGAAGCTACTGAACATTCGTAAGACAGTAGTGCTTGTAGTGTTTTAACTTTGAGCTACTCCCACCACTCCTCCATCTCTAGTTCAGTGGTGTGGCAGCGATGAAAAGCCGGCAGCCTTGCATCCAGACGTGGGGATCTCTTCTAGAAACCTCATTCTCCAGAGCAGAATCAATATTTTGTCTGTACCAACAGCTTCTTGGAAGATACCCATTCCTAAGGTGTTGTGGCTTTTTGATTTGAGTAGGAGCTTAACTCAGTGCAAAAAGCCCTATCCCTAGGGCATAGCAGACTGAAAATAATAGCAGTCTGCTGGCAACATCAAAGCTGCCTAAGGCTGTGATTTCAGATGGGGAAACAAGAGCCTGATCAAAAATTTAAAGGGAAGTCCTGGAGAACTAGATGACCCTAGGGAACTTTGAAAAACTCCAATATGTTCCTGGGATGGAGAAAGCTGCACTCATGTGCAAGGCTTTGTGTATGCTCAGGAAGGACATGTGTGAACCCGAGGTCCTGTGAAAGCAGGAAGTGAAAGGTAAGACTGCATTGTAAGCTGCCTAAAATGTGAAGGTATGCCTTCTTACAGAGGTTCCCTTGGCAAAAGGTGATAGACATGCAAGCAAGCATTGAAGGAATTTTCTTGACTCATCATTGGTTGACTACTAAATTATACTAACCATGGACTGAATCCTGGGAAGTCAGGTTTAAAAATAACAACAAGAACTTAAAAAATGCTAGCTGGGAACTCAGTGGCCACATACTGCAGACAATAGAGAAGCTATAGAATTAGTCAGGGAGTCATTAAAAATAATAAGCATCAACAAGAAAAACAGTAACAGCAACGAAAATAAACCTTGGAGGCAAGGAAGGGATCTGATACCAAAGCCGTTACAATACAATATCTGCAATGTCCAGTTTTCAACAAAAATTATGAGATAGGAAAGTATGTCACCTACATAGGAAAAAAAGCAGCCTATAGAAAATGTACCTGAGGAGGCCCAGATGTTGTACTTAGTAGACAAGAACTTCAAAGCAGCTATTATAAATATGTTCAAGGAACTAAAGGACACCATGACTTAAGAATTAGAGAAAAGTATAACTATCACGTCTCCCCAAATATACAATATCAATAAAGAGATAGAAATAATAAAAAGGTATCAAATGTAAACTCTGGAGTTGAATGTTACAATGAAAAATTCACTAGAGGGTATTAACAACAGATTTGATTTGGCGGAAAAGAATCATTTAACTTTGAGCTATGTCAATAGAGATTTTTCAGTCTGAGGAACAAAAAAAAAATAAAGAAAATATAGAGAACTTGAGAACTGTGGGACACCATCAAGCATACATATAATGAGAGCTCATACATATAATGAGAGCTCCAGAAGGAGAGGAGAAAGACAAACGGTCATAAAAAATTATTTGAAGAAATAATCAGCAAAAACATCCCAATTGTGATGAAAAACATTCCTCTACAAGTATAAGAAGCTCAGTTATTTAAAGTAAACTCAAAGAGGTCTATGTCTAGACATATCATTGTCAAATTGCCAAAAGTCAAAGACAGGAAAATCTTGAAAGTGGCAGAAGAAAAATGACTTATCACATACAAGGAATCCTCAATAAAATCAACAGGTGATTTTTCATGGAGACCAAAGGCAGAGAGATAGCAACTTCAAAGTGATGAAAGGAAAAAACATGCTAACCAAGAACTCTGTATTTAGCAAAACTCTCCTTCAACAACGGAGGAGAAATTAAGATATTCCCAGATAAACAAAAATTGAGAGAACTCATTGCTAGAGACCTGCCTTACAAGAAACACGAAAGCGAATTCTTCAGGTTGAGATGAAGGGACACTAAATGGTAACTTGAATCCACATGAAGAAATAAAGGGCACCAGTAAGGATAAGTACATAGATAAATAAAAGGCAGAATAAGTGTATTTTTGTTTGTAACTCTTATATGATTTAAAAGACATTTCATAATGTAATAATTATAAAACTATGTTGATGGGCTTACAATGTATAAAGATATAATAGTACAAAGAATGCAGGAGGTAACAGAGGTATATTAGAGAAAAGTTTCTGTATGAAATTGAAATTGGGTTAGTATTAACTTGAAATAGATTTTTTTTATATTAAGGTGTTAATTGTAATTCCCAGGCAACCACTGAGAAAATAAGAAACGTAGCGGTGTATTTGATGCCAGCCATTGTTTGAAAAGTCATCATATAAAAGACTGATTACACTCTAGATCACAGAAAAAGGGCTGGGTGTTTGAAGTTACAAGAAAGCAGTTTTAAATCCACTACAAGAAAAGATCTTTAATTATTAGAATTTTTTTTAAATAAAATGGTCTAAGAAAAAAGTGAGATTGATATCAGTATAAATTTAGTTTTAAGAGAGGCTGGATGATTTAGTATTATTTAAATTTGGAAATGAGACTTCCAATGCTGACTTTTTATTCTTAAGATTTAATGAAGATTAAAGAATATAATGTCGGTAGAATCTCATTAAGACAGGTTTGACATTTAAAATAAAATAGAAGAAAAAACCCATAAATATTAAATCCATATTTACTTACCTTTCTTTAACATTTGGAATATAAATTTCTTCTAGCCATCTTGTCATGTACACTGAATTAAACAGTCGAATTGCTGTATCATCTCTGATTAAGTTAATCTGGAATAGGTAATTTAAGGCAGCTACCTGAGTATTGTTTTAGGCTTCCTTTCAGCACCATGTTAGGGAATCTCTTTAGCTTTATCTTATCCTGGTTCCTTGGTTTTCTGGATTTCAGGCATTCCTCTTTCTTATTTTATTTACAGTTTTTTTTTTTTTTTTGGTGAGGAAGATTGTCCCTGAGCTAACATCTGTGCCACTATTCCTCTATTTTGTATGTGGGACACCGTCACAACACAGTTTGATGAGCAGTGTCTAGGTCCGTGCCTGGGATCTGAACCTGCGAATCCTAGGCTGCCGAAGTGGAGAGTGCGAACTTAACCACTATGCCACTGGGCTGGCCCCTTATTTCCTGTTTTGGTGGAAGATTTCCTATTGGGACTTCCTGAGAAAGGCTACATGATAGGTATTTTTGTTGTTGAGATTTTTCATGTTTAAAAATGTCTTTGTTTTGCTATTACTTTAAATTAATAATTTGGTTTAATATAGAATTCCAATTGGGAAACAATTTTTTCTTAGATTTTGAAGGCATTGCTCCCTTGTCTCCTAGCTTTTATTGCTGTTCTTAACGTATCTAATGCTATTATTAATTTTAATCTTGTTCCGAAACGTAAATTTTCCTTTTTGGAGATTTTTCAAGATCTTCTCTTTGCCCTGGTGTTCTGAAAATTCACAATGATGCCCGTTGGTTTTGTCACCGAACCAAACTGAGTTCGCTTCCTGGCGAGTTCAAATTAGACTCTCCACCAGAAGTAGTTGTCACACAAAGGAGAGCTTATTTGCAGCAGATAGGAGGCCATGAAGAGTTACTTCCAAAGTTGTGGTTGTCCCCAGCACACGACAGCAGGGGCCTTTTATTTCAGATGCAGAGTGAATATTCAAAATAGAGAGGTGGGTTTTCGCTTGGGCAGGCTCAGTTGGCACCTCTTGGCTCATCTGCGGGGGCACAGGTGCTGCTCTTGCGGTGGGGCTCGGTCTGGTTCAGGGTGGTTGGTGATTGCATCTCTTATAACAAAAACAAAAATTTGGAGAAACAGTTAAATGCTTCTGAAACCTCCCTTGAGTCCTCCTCGGGGTAATTAGTCAGTGACAGTTTGGTTCTAGTTTCATCCATTTGCAGGGCCATTAATGGGCTCTTTCTATCTGGAAATTGAAATAGTTCTGAAAACGTTTCTTACATTATTTCATTATTCATTTCTTCTCCATTTGTTCTGTTATCTTATTTTAAAACTCCTGTGATGCACTTTTGGAACCTCCTGGAATATTATTCTATTTTTAAAAATAACTTTCTTATAATTTCCTTATCTTTGTCTTTTTATTATATTCCTGGGGTATTTCTTCAACCTGATTTTCCAAACCTTTTGTTGCATTTTTAATTTTTTTCTTTTTGGCCATCACATTTTGAATATCTAGCACTATTTTCTTGTTCTCTAAATTTTCATTTTTTTTCTTGTAAATCACATCCTTTTCTTGTTTAGTGTCTAAAATAACTTTTCTGATTTCCTTGATGATATTAACTCTCTCTATATAAATTTTTTTTTTGAAATTTTCCTCCTCCTCTTTAGTTTATGCTTCTCCAGTTGCGTATTTTTGTTTTGTTCTCTATATTTTGTGGGCTAGGTTTTCTTCAAATACCTGTTACTATTTCATTTTCTGCTTATATTTAAAAGTGGGACTGTAAAAGCTGATTGGAAGCCCCTGTGTTCATGTTGACTGGGTCTTCATCGAAAGGTAAACAGGCTGGATGGACTATTGCTCAATTTCATTATCTTTAGTTGTGGCTATTTTGGTCTGGTCAGATTCTTATCTCTGATTTGCCCTGGGGGCTGGTAGAAGCCTGGAGGCTAAAGTTCTGGGTACCTAGTATAATAAGAATGGAGCTCTTGATATTTCCTTGCTAATCTTTCTGTGTTTTTCTGCTCTGCTATGGCTGATAGCCCCCAGTGTTAGATCCTCTGTTTTAATTCCATTAGGAGATAACTCTTCGGGCTTCTGCCTCAGTATGGGATGGAGGACTCTCTTCAGACACAGAGAAGGAAGAATATTTAAGAGTCCGAATGTTCATAAAGTCTTTAACCAGTTCTCCTACCTTTAGTTGTCCCATTCCAGAGGCAGCTGGTGCTAAGTCCCTTGGGAGTTCCACAGTGTTAATGGGTTGAGTCTCAGCTTTTCTACACAGCTTGCTTACGAGTTCGTCTCCACCCACCGATCAGTTTTCCAGCCATAAAAATTGTATTGTCGTTGTCTCCTTTTCTCTTCAGTTTGTGTTTCTGTGGGTTTATGGTTTCTTTCAAAATTCCATTCTTAGTAATTTTTGTAGATGTTGAGAGGGAGTGAAAACTACTGTGTGCATTTGATCTACCAGTTGTTAATCAAAAGCCCAGATTGTTTTGTTTTTCTTTAGAAATGTTACTAATGTGGATAAACTAAACCTTATCTAATTGGATTAGAGAAGGAGACTGTGAAATTAATAAAGGGTTTGTTTGAATTGAGGTTTTAAAAAAGCCATTTATCATTAAAAGTAATCTAATAATCATGTAGAATGTAGCTAACACTTTATTTTTTTCTTACTATGGGACGGGCACTATTCCAAGAGATCAATAATATTAACTTAATTTTCACACAAGTTTTCAAGATATATGCTACTGTAATCTCTCTTTTTTTTTACAAATAAAGAAATTTAAGCCCAAAGAATTTATTTGAGTTGTACAGTGAGTAAGTGGTGGAGCTAGGACTGAAACCCCAGCGTATCAGCCACAAAATCCTCACTCTCTATTGTTACTTTTATTGTTTATGTTTAACAGGTCTATAATAAAGAACCTTATAAATGAGGTGTTTTTAGCTAGGACAATGTTAGCTGCTGTAGCAAACAAACAAAATATGTATAATGGCTTAAACACAATAAATGTTTATTTCTTTCTCGTATAAGGTCCATAAAAAATGCTGCTGAATTATAGGAAGCTCTCTTCCAAATAGTGATTCACAGCTCAGATTTGTTCCATTTTATGCCTCTGCTATCTTCAAACTGTGTCTTTCAAGGTTCCTATGCTTACCACATCAAGTTGGAGAAATGGGTTAAAGACAGTGGAGAAGGCATAACTCCCCCTTAAATATCCTGACTGCTGATGTTTCACACCACTCTTCTGTTCACATTCTATTATTGAGACATTTTTAGGTGGCCAAACCTAATCTTGAGAGATGCTAGGAAATGCAGTCTTGCTCTGTGCCAGGAGAAAGGAAGGTGTTTACTGAACTGCTAACCAAACTCTACCACCATTTGCCGTCCAGTATCCATACTTCTCTTCTTCTACCCGTAATAGAAAATGGCAGGACCAGTTTTAATCTATGGCTGTGAATCCAGTGTCCATGCCAGTCCATTGGTAATACCAAGCTACTTTCACACCTTAAGAAGCACAGGAAAACTCAGAATGGAGGAACACTGATGAGGATAATCAGCATGAGAGTTTTTTTTACTCTGCACAAGGAAACCTCTACTAAAGAGAAACTTTCCATGTTTAATCAGTTGGGAAAAGCCATCAGCCTAACTCCAGATGTGTGCTGGAAAACCAGTATGGAAACGTACCACTGACTTTTACTATCAGAATTATTTTGTTAAATTCCCTAATCTTTACACTTTTACTTACTCAGATTTTCTAAAATATATTTCATACATTTGTGTGTAATGGATTCGGTGCCATGGGGAAGCAATACTGAGGGCTCTTGAGTTAGACTTTGGGAGTTTGAATCCTGGCTCCACTATTTATATCTGTGTGGCAGGTGCAGAGATCTAGCCACCTATGTACCTATAGACTAGAAGTGACAGTGCCTATCTTGCAGTGTTGTTGTACAGAAAAATGAGTTAGTCAAGTGCACAATGCCTGGCATATAGAAACCCTCGATAAACGTTAACGAGTACTACTCACTTTTAGAGATTCTTAGTAACTCACTTAGTATATTATTAGCAAGGAGCTCTTTCACATAAGCATAAGTAAATTTATGGAATTGCTTGTAATTCATTCTTAATATCTGAAGGCAAAATTTTCATGGTTCGTCAGGAAAACCCTCACAACCTTCCAGTGGGTTGAGGTCTTTATTTCTAAAAGACAAGAAAAAATAAGACCCAAAATATTACCAGCAGGGTTCTCGAGTACTAGACTTTTTGATGATTTTGCATTCTCTATATTTTATAAAATAAGCATATATTACATTTTTTTCACATTTATATTGACAAAACATCAAACATTTCATATTTTTATATTGCTCTTTAGTGAAGTCCTCAATGGCTATTGAAGTAGCCGTTTTGATTTTATTATAAGATCCTACTGATTTCAGGTCTGTTGACGAGCTTCTAGGAAGACACTGCAATGCCAATAATCTGTGCATGAGTGAGTGTGCGTGGTACCTACGTAGACAATTTGAACAGATAGAGATAGAATGTGGCAAGAGTTCTGACATGATGTAGTCTTCTTTTTATTACTTATTTTCTTAAATAAAATGCTGTGTTACCTGGTTTAGAGAGGGAGAAAAAAGTTGAGGAAGAGGGAGTAATGATGGAATATTTGTTACAGATCTTTTCTATGCTGACATGTTACTTATATGTCCTCTTAATCTCTCATGCAGCAAGAAAAATACAATAGCTTGCAACTTTCTTCTTAATCTTTTTTTCCTTGAACTCTTCTCATGGATGTCTAGAAAGTCTGAGGCCTCCTAGTGTACAGGCTATGAGCTGTTAGATAATAAGCTCTGTCCCAGGGGAGATTTTGACAAAGGCACCAAGGTTGTATTCTTCCTGCTTAGTTTGAGTCTCTAAAGTTCAGGGCAGGTGAGAGGTCAGCCTTTATCATACATTTACTAGTTAGAGGACTAAGTGAAATATTGAATAAGAACAGACTATTGAGAATTGATTTGAGCACAAATAGATTATTGGTTCATATGAATATAAATAAGAAGTGTATGCTAATTAAGCTAAACCCAGTCTCTCTAGAGTTATATACGTACTAGTTAAGGATAATTTGTAATTGTTTGTTTAAAAGAGTAGTAGAGCAACTCCCCAATTTTGATATGCCTTTCCCTTAATCCCTCCTCTCACCATTAATAGCTGTTTTCTGGATATTCCCCTCAGAAATGTTTTGCTTATCTTTACCTTCCTCTTCATTCTCGTGGTCACTACCTTGAGTAGTATGATGTAGTGTTTAAGAAACTGAACCTTGGGTTAGATATTAATTCAAATCCTGGCTCAGCCAAATACTAACTGTGTGTCTTTAGGAAATTATTTAGCATTTCTGAACCTCAGTTCCCTCTTCTGTAAAATGTGGATAATATTAAACTCACAGGGTTGTTAGAGCAAAATGGGATAATGGGATAATGTGGACAAAATAATAATCAATGTCAGACTTTTAGGCTTTTCTGTTTTTCCCCAGAATCTAAAAAGATAACAAAAAGCTACTATTCCCTTCTGTTCATTTTGTAAATCATTTGTATGTTAATCTTCAAAAAGTACTGTCCAATCAAGGCACTTTCCTGAATGAAACTCCACTGCCTATGAAATAAAGTTAAAACTTATTTGCCTAGAATTAAAATAAATCTCTTGTCTGGATAGGAATTTCATTTCAACCTTATTTCCAAATTGTACCTTATGTTTAGTAAAATTAAATGTTTCTCTCCTGCCTTTGCTTTTACTGTTCTCTCCTCCTAAATGCTTCAACCTCAATTCCACTCGAAGATACATTACATATTCTCAAGACCCAGCTCGAATTCCATCTTCTCCAAAAATACATGTTTTCCCCACTAAATGTGCACTCTCCTTTGTATCTTGCAGAACTTGCTTATTACTTGTGTTTGGATATTCATTTATGTGTCTTATCGTTTTTACTATGAAATTAATTTTGGTCTTTCAATGCCTGGTATTATGCACTTCACATAATAAAGATGATTTAACACTTGTTAATTATGTAGATAATTTAACTTTATGATTCATTATGAATGAATGAACAAGTAAATTAAAAATCAAATATACCACAATAAATGTCTTTATTGGTCTATATGTTAGTTTTATAATCTTAATTACTGAAGGAGAAAAACCTTTGATTCACCTAAAATCTTTGCAGTCTTGGTCTTGATTTAACCCCAAAACATCTAGATCAGTTTATATTGCATGGCCTGACAGAATCACAGAGTCTCAGAGCTGGGCATGACTCCATTTTGGAGCGTCACCACCAACAAGTCATTCAGCTTCTACTTGACCATTTTCACTTCGGAGGAATCCTAAGTGAAAACAGGCAGTTCCGCTTAAAAGTCCATAGATAGTTATTAGAGAATTTGACTTTGTTTTGCTATCATCTTTTTCACTACTTCCCCTCATTGATCTTCGTTCATTTAATGTCTATCTTGTGCTAGGTATTGCACGTACTGTTTCACATAAAATATTCCATTTAGAGTAGTCAGGTCATCACTTATGATATCAACCTCTCTGAGACCTCAATTTCCTGTTTGTGTGAAATCAAGGATTTTATTGACAAAGAAGAATGGGAGCACAATGAAATTTGCGTAATTGTGATTTTGGTTAAGTCAACATAACATGGCTGGAACAGACTCGCGCTAGCCTTAAAAATTGTTGTTCTTATTTTGAATTTAAATAAAAATTGTTTTTAATGTTTTCTTTCTATGCCACACTTCAGTCTCAGCTATGCTTCTTTGTCTTCATCTTTGTTTCTGATCCCCTTTCCATCTTTTGTATGTGACCCTTTATTTCTGAACCTTGCTGGTGAGAGCATATTATTTCCATACTTTCCTTCTTCGTCTGAATCACTTGCTAGTCTTGGCAGAATTTCTCTTTGGGAGTTTTTAAATAGTCTGCCTGTGTTGTGAATTTTTGCCTGTGGAATCTTAGCTAACTTTGCTATAAATTTTTTGAATCTATCTTTATACAAGTTTTACATACATATTATTGTTATTATTTTATTGGTAAAATCATTTATTCTATATAATACAGGTTGCTAAAGAAGAGACCAATTCTGACTCATAAAATTTTTCCTGTTCATTATTTTAGTGTTCAGAAAAGCCCCACTGGCTGAAAGAGCAGTGTAGAGCTCTGATAGCAATTCTGCATGCTAGTCATGTTTTTAGATCAGGTCCAATGGGCACAGTTGTTCACATCTTACCTATGCATGCGAATAAGCTAGTTCGAAATTTTGATTCATGTAATTAACTTTTACTAATTATCAATTAGGCACAGAACATTAACTTACCTTTTTCTAAAGACTCTGCTTGACCCACTATTTGAGAAAAAAGACAAATCAATTTTTATGTACATATAATCATAAGAATCACATTGCTAATATTCCTGAGAACTTAAAATTCCCTTTATAGAGAAGCGGAGCAAGTGTTAATACTTGCATTATTTTTGTACTGATGGGATTTCAGAATCATAAAAGACAATGTGTGAGATATAAAAAATCAAGTACGTAATGTCTCTTCTCATATTATTGCACGTTAAAAGAAAGTTAAGGATGTTCATGTGTTTTCCAAACAATGAATATGAAGTACACCATGTTTATATTTTAAGTTGTGTATCTCTGCAAGTGCTTGGTTAATGATAACTAGCAGAAACTTCAAAGATCAGTAGTTTCGGCACAAATTTCCTGTATATATGTATATGTATCTACATGTATACATACATATAAGTAAGCATGTATATATATCTACCTTATTAACTTTATTATTTGTCTTCTACATTATTGCGTATATTTTGTTCACTTCATATTTCATGGACTGAGAATTTTGAATTAATTCTCATGTCTAGGCTGTCTCTACCAACTTGTTGATCATAGTTTTATGAATTGTTGCTGTTATATCCTTATCATGAATTGTTTCTGTTAATACTGTTAACTGACCTTTTGAGCTGTGTAATATTTTTTAACAAATGCACATTATCTGATATTATGATCATGACTCCTGCTTACTTTTTTTTGGTAAGTATTTGTGTTATGGTTCCTTATTATTTTTAAAAATCTTTGTGAAAAACTTTGCTTCAGCCCAAAACTATGTAGGCTTTTTGTATAATTTAATAATAATATTTTTAATTGATGAATTAAACTCATTTACCTTTATAGTGATGACTGGAATTTTGGTATTAGTTCTATAATATTATTTTGTTATATTTTCTGGGATTATAGTTGCCTTTTAAAGTCTTACTATGAGGTCTTATTTCTTTGTACTTTTTGTTTGTTTTGAGTATATAGATCTAATATTTACAACTCAATTATAATTTGCATATTTTTATGGTGTTTGTCTTTATTCTTTTTTATAAAGAATACCTTTGGGTGGTCATCTATATTCTTTAGATAGCATCTATTATATTCTTAATGTGAACAATGATAAAAGTGAGCATGTATCACCCTTCCTCTCTGTTTATTCAACCTTCTGATTTTAGTAAATAATATTACCCTTCTTTGTGTTTATCTTTTTGTAATTATGTTCATACTTTTAATGCCTTATTTAACAACTTTAAATCACACCCTTTAAATTCCAACTACTACAGATGAGGCAATCAACTGATTTCCTCTACCTATCACTTTTTGTTATATCATTTCTATACTTTAAAGCAGTATAGTATTTACAGTTTCTTTTGTCACCCTAGTCCTCACATTTAAAAAAATTCTTAGTTCTCCAGTTAAGTATATTAAAAACTGATCACTTTCCCCTAAATTTCCTCTTTTATTCCTTGGCTAGTTGGGACTCATTCTTTAATAGTTTCCCTAAGAAGTGCTCATGGGAACCATAAGTGAGCTCTTGAACATTTATAAGTATTGATTTCTCTATTCTTACACTTTGGTTATACTCCCCTGAGGATCTTTCAACTATTGCATGATTGCAATATTGGTGTTGAATGTTGCTGAGAGATATCTGAAGCCAGTCTAAAGTTTTCCCCATATGGGTGATGTGAAGATTTTTATTGAATGACAAAATACTTGTTTATCTTTAAAATTCAATAACTTTATAGGATAACTTTCAGTCTTTACTTTTCTAGATCATTTTTTCTCTGAGACAATAACTACAGAAGCAAAGGAAATGAAAAGAAGAGACCAGTTTACTCAGTTCTCTACAAATACATTTAAAAACTTAGATGGTGTTGATATTATTATAGCCTAATATGGTTTACCCAAACTGACTTCCACAAAGAAGGAAAACTTCCAGATTCATTTTTATGTATCTAAACTTGGGTCGTCTTGAAGAAGACCTTGCCCCAGAGGATTCAGATGACTCAGGAGATAGTTTCTGTTTCTGTGTGAAGGGGGCAGAATGGAGTGGTGGGTGGGACCAATTCAAGCCGTTAGCTGTGGAGGAACTGAAAGTGAATGGGCAGAGGGGGTGTCACTCAGCAGTGAAAACCTCTGTGAAAGCATCCCCTAGGCTGAGAGCCAGAGTCAGCATTTGAACATGAGACATGCTCACGGCATCTGTGCCAGGCTTCAACACTACCCGTCAAGGAAGAATTTTCCTCTCCTCAGTGTCTCTACATGACTTCCTTTCCATTTTTCCCCTGAACTCCAACTCTGGCGAAGCCAGAGGAAACAAGGGTGTGGGAAGGAAGTAGAATAGTGCAATGGAAAATTATTAAAGAAGCCAACCTTGAGTCTTTTCCTTTTTGCAAGGTTCAGAGCCTCAATCAAGTGAGAACTGGGGAGGAAAGAAAGCTTTACATTGAATAAGAGATTGAAGATTTGACATTAGCTTTGATGGAACTCTTAAATACCTAACATTCAGCCCAGTTGTTAATACCAAAAAGTTCCTGGAAAAGTATAGAATCTGCTAAGATTTCCCTTGGAGTTGGCAAAGAATGATTAAAAGAGTGGGTGTAAAGGCAGCTATGGGAAAGAATAAAGTGCTTTTTGCTGTACCCAAATGATCTCATTCAAAAACAGGTTACATTATATAAAGTTTTAAGACATACAGCACAATACAATACAGTCTTCATCTATATATACTCATGTAATAAAACCTATGAAGGCACATGGGTGAAGAATAAACACTAAATTCAGTGCTGTGGTTACTATGGTGCTCACAGTGGGAAATACTATTGGGGGAAGTATAAAAGAGGCTCCAAATGTATTCATAGTATTTTATTTGTTAATCTAGGTGGTAGATATATAAATGTTCATTGTATTATTCTCTTTACTTTCTTTTATTTGCTGAAATATTTCATAATAAAATAAAGTAAAATAAAATGAAAGTAGACATTTCTTTTCCTGTTCTTCCAGGGCATGTGATGAAAGAGAAGCATATAAACAACAGTTTGCTGTCTGAAAGTGCTTAGTGCTCATGTTTTATGAAAGACAACGTAGCTGGAATGTTCCTGACCTGAGTAGAATTCCCACAAAATTTGATCAGTTTGATTTAAAGCAGTGTGTTCAAGTAGCCCTAATTTCACATGGAGTGTTTGTACTTATACTCAAATCAAGTTGTTTCCTACTGTTAACCCATTGTACCTTTACTATTATGATATTTGATAATCTTATTTTAACATCTTATCTTGAACCTAGCTTCAAGGATCAGCTGATGGGAGATCAAGGCCCAGTCTACTTGCTAAAGTAATATGTCTTTATGATTTTCAATTTAGGGCTTACATCTGAAGCAAATTCTCCCTCCCTGTCTATCACACGTTGAATATATGCCATATTTCCCCAGATTGGAGCACAGTGGGGCTCATGTCCTAATTCAGTTTTAAACTATTCTATTTGAGAAGCCCTCCAAAGTGCCCTTCCTCTCATAATTTTGAGTGGCATACAGTCTGCATTTTCGTAGACCATCCTAACTATACTCTCCAAATTTGGTGAAAATATACTGGCCATTTTTCTATAGTGTAATAATAAGTGGATACACAATTTGCTTTACTTATATAACTATCACTTTGTTCAAAGTCTTCAATGACTTCCTATTGTCTACAGGAAGAAGTTCTGACTCTGATTTCTGACACACCACGCCATTCATCATCTAAACCTAACCAATCTTTCGGGCTTAACAGATCGCCATTTCTTCCAAGTTGCCCTTTCTTCTAGTCACGCTGGATTACTTGGTTTCCCATATAGTACTCAAACTTTCATCTATCATAGTTTTGAACATGTAATTTTTCCCTTTTTATTCCAAGACAATTCATATGTCACTTTTTGTGAAACTGTTCAGAACCACAAGTGTCAGGATTTAATTCATTCGATATATATCTATTAAGTATTGTTATGTACCAGTTACTGTACTAGGCACTAAGTGTAGTGCTCAAATATACAGTTCTTCCCTTCAAAAGTGAGTGTCATATGGATAGAGAGGCATGTAATAATATACTAGTGGTGAAAGGTAACTGTGTAGTTATAAGGAGAAAGTAATCAACTAGTATATTGCATAATGTGCCAATTGCTAGTATACACCTCTGGTATTCCCTTTGGGCAATGAGTTCTGTCTTACCCATTTCCGTATTTTCAATGTTGTAATCATAGTAGGGATCAGTAAATGTTACTGAATGAATAATAAATTCGTGTCCATGTATTCCTGACAAAATAAGTCAAAAAAGTCCATAGTCCACTTTGTCTGCCAAGAGACACGACCAGAAACAAAGAAAAAACAAACAAAAAATAATTAACAACTAAAATAACAGCAAAAAACATTTATCTGTCTGGTATTTTTGCTGTTTCGTCAAGATACTAATTTAATTTGTACTTTTATTTTAGTTTTATCTTTTTTGTTTGTTTGCTCATTAGAGAGAAATCTCTCTTGTCTTGAGCAGAAGTTAATTGTAAACTACTTTTTCTGGAAAAGTTTTATATAGACTATTCGATCTTACACTAAGAAAGCACCACTGACTTTTTCATGCTGTAATTGAGTCCCCCAGATTCCAATCTCTCCTCAACTGTTTGTTTTTTACCTTACTTTTTTTTTTTTACATAAAGTATGTTATATTTCCTAGGTGTGTCCATCAATGGAAAAACTGAACTTTACTTTTTCTGTATAAATAAGCCCTACATCACAAACCCAAATGCTGTAAATCTGAGGAGAAAATGAATTAACTATACCCAGAAACAAGTAGTTCTTTAGTAGCAATAGCAGAAATCAGGAAAATCAATCTTATTAAGTTATCTGATATTGTCATAAGATCTCCAGGCCACAATTAAGATCTAGCTAAAGATTTTCTTACAAATGTTCTAATAAACATGTGACAGATTTTTTGTGTATAAGGGCACATAAGCGTACAGCAAAAAGTATTACTTAAATGTTCTGAGTCTTGCTTCTATTCCTCAGGGTGCATTTACAGGATCCAAACACCTGAATGATGGTATTTCTTCAGCTTGGGGTACTCCAGGAAACTTCAGAGTGATTTTGTACATATTAAGTGCAAAGCATGAATACATTTTCTTTAACAACAGACTCTCACATCTTTTGAATAACAAGGCCAGCTGATTAAATTAGGCAGAGACAAGGAGACGGTTCTAGAGGGTGATAGTCCCTGCTGCCTGGTGATAAGGGATAGCAGAAAGAGAATTCCTGAAGCTCTTTTGTTTATAAATAATAATCATTCTTATTTAGGAAAAATAGGTGGGACTGACCCTTGCCTTATGGTAGCTACCCTATTGCAAATTTTTTCTCCCTTCTAGCTGACCTTGGAATTTGTTTTTGCCTGATTTCACATGTGTGAAAATTTTAGGGAAAAACCTAATGTAACTTATGATCGTGCTGAGGCAGGTCCTGAAATAAACCAGAGTCTTGCTTATGTGTCAGAGGCACTTTTGGTAGGAGAATAGGCTCTCTCTTATACGGACTGCTTTAGTTTTCTTATCTTTCTCTTCTGCCCTATTAGGACATGTCTTGCCATCCATGCCAGAGAACGAGTTGTGTGAAGGCCACCCTCCATGTATACCCAGACTTAATTGTCCTGTGCTTCCACTGAGATATTGCTCTGGGCATCACAAACATTTTCTCAAGTACATTCCATATTGCTGATCTGATTTTTTTCCATTCAGCCTATGCATGCCCAAGTCTCTCCATTCTTTAAAACAAAAATTAATTCTTAATCCTCTCCAATTAGTATTTAAATTTTCTCATTTTTTTGAAATAGACGTCAATAATTGCTAGCTCCAAATTCTCACATTCTGTATATTCCTCAAATCAACTGCAATCTGCCTCCCATTCTTACACATCTACTGGAACTTGAACTAAGGTGCAGAGTGATTTTATCATTACTAAATCCAAGAGATACCACCCAATCTTTACCTTAGTAGAGCTATATGGTGCATTTGACATTGTTGATATTTAAAGTCTTTTCTTCCTTGGCTTCTAAAATTAAATGGTCTCGTTCTCCACATAAATGTTTTTTTAAACATTTTAAAATGACTTCATAAGGAGTTTTACTTTGATTTCCTTTTAGCTTTGGTATTTCCTTTGGTCTCATATTGAGATCACTGCCTATATTAAGCAGAGTCAATCAGAGGAATAGAACCAGTAGGATATTTTATATATACATATATGGATTTATCACAAGTAATTGGCTTGCACCATTGAGAAGGCTGGTTAAATAGCCGCTGCAGGACTCTTTCAGCTTCTGATTGATGCTAGAGCTTGAAGTTCACTGGGCAGGTAGTCAGGAGGAAGAAAAGATCAGGAACAGACTGGAATCCCATGAGCACAAACTTAAACCCACAAGGATGGTCTAAAACTCCTGTGCACGCTTGTTGCCTCTGTCCTGGATAATAAAGGTATCTTGCAGAAGCTGAGGTCTTTTGTCACACAGCCAGACAGACACATCTGGTCTAGCTGTTGCTTCATGTCAGTGAGGTAAGTCAGCAGATCAGCAACAAGTGTGTGCTACAAAATGGCTGCCACCAACCCTCTGCCCTTTATTTTTTTTTATTTATTTATTTTTTGTGAGGAAGATCAGCCCTGAGCTAACATCCGCGCTAATTCTCTTCTTTTTGCTGAGGAAGACCGGCTCTGTGCTAACATCTATTGCCAATCCTCCTCCTTTTTTTTTTTTTCCCCCAAAGCCCCAGTAGATAGTTGTATGTCATAGTTGCACATCCTTCTAGTTGCTGTATGTGGGACACAGCCTCAGCATGGGCGGAGAAGTGATGCGTCGGTGCGCACCCAGGATCTGAACCTGGGCCGCCAGTAGCGGAGCACGGGCACTTAACCGCTAAGCCACGGGGCTGGCCCAACCCTCTGCTCTTTAAAATCTCAGGACAGTCTCCCTGTGGCCCACGCTAACCAGAAACATAACAAAAGGAATTTTGTTAAAGATTTTTATGTCTATGTTCGTGAGAGATATTGGTCTGTAGTTTTCTTTTCTTGGAACGTCTTTATCAGTTTTAGTATTAGGTTAATGCTGCCCTCTTACAAACAGTTACTAAGTGTTCTTTCTTTTCATTTCCTGGAAGAAATTATAGAGAATGTGTATCATTTCTTTCTGAAATGTTTGATAGAATTCACCAGTGAAACCATCTGGCAGTGTTACTTTCTTTTATGGAAGATTTAAAAATTGATTCAATAATTTGGTGCTTTGTGTCTTTTAAGGAATTGGTCCATTTCATCTAAGTTGTCAAATTTGTGGGCATAGAGGTGTTCATAGTATTTTATTATTTTCCTTTTAATGTTCATTGGCTCAGTGGTGACACTTTCTCTTTCCTTTCTGATATTGATATTTGTGTCTTCTCTTTTTTTTTCATGTTAGTCAGGCTAGAGTTTTGTCAAATTTATTGATCTTTTCAGAGAATCTTTTGATTTTGTTGATTATATCTATTACCTTCCTGTTTTCAATTTCATTTATTTCCTCAATTTTTTAAATTTCTTCTCTTCTGCTTGTTTAGGCTTAAATTCTTCTTCTTTCTCTAGTTTCCTAAAGTGAAAGCTCAGGTTTTTTATTTTAGATCTTTCTTATTCTGTAACATTTGCATTTAATGCTACAAATTTCCAAGTACAGCTTTCACTGCATCTAACAAATTTTGATCAGTTGTATTTTTATTTTCATTTAGTTCAAAATATTTTTAAAATTTGTCTTGAGAGAAATTACTTCTTTCCTTACTCTCCATTATCTCCCATTTTTCCTCTTCCTTTTTTCTTTAACTTTTTCTTATATATCATGGCATATAAGTAAAAAGATCACTGATCTATTAATTGAACTGACCTCACATATCAAGTTAATGTCAAAACTTTAGGCTTATGTTTATCTAAAATTTATGCACAGCAAGAACAAATTCATCAGGTAATACTTAAACTTTATTAAAATAAATAGGAGTGCTGTGCTGTACTTCTGGTTTGTTTACCTTTTCATGAAACGTTTCGAAAGCCTCACTTTGATTAGGTTAAACATGACAGCTATTTAATAAATTGAAGTATAATTTTTGAAAGCAATGATATTTGCTCAATGTGGAAGACATTTAGTACTCAAAAACTTAGGAGTATCAGTAAACAAATCAGGACTCTCCTGAAATGTATGGGAGAGTAAGGCAGGAAATAAAAGCCTTGTGCAAATGAAATGCAGCATGGTATAGCAAAAGAATTGAGCAGCAAATGTCTTAGAGACATGGATTCTCCTTCCAGAGTCTCCATTATCTAGCTTTGTAAGTTTGGTAGATTAACTTCATTACTTTTGGTCTCAAATTTTTCAGATTCCAAGTCTTTTAACATATATTGATTTATTATGAGTACCAGAAATTGTTCTTAGTGTTTTAGCTTATTTTATTTCCTGTTAACCCTTGAAATAAAATTGGGAAACATATGAGGTTTCTGAAAGATCTCAAATCTCATTTTAATGTTTAGTGTTAGTATTGGATTCATATAGCAATTTTAGTGATTCAATTTTTATATTACCAATATTAAAGTTGTTTATTCCATTGACTAAAAGACTGGGAGTATTATCATACAATTCATAAAGGTAATAACACTACTAACTCGAGTGATAGTATTTGATTCAAATTGTCTCCTATCAACATAACATATCTTCAAACTCCATCAAAGTGTCTAAATTTCTTGTTATTTGGGTTAAGTCATTGAATTCCTTAAAAAAAATTAAACATGTGTATATTAACTCATTAAGAATCGATTATCCATTAATCTTGTATTATATTAAGATTTTTGGTTGGTTAGTAAGGGTTTGAATGTCTTAGTAATAGGAGCTAAGACATGCATTTTACTAGATGAGAATGTAAAACTGGCAATACTAAATGTCACAAATCTTTATGTAAAACAGATTTGCATAAGATTCTGCACTGAGAGATGCTGGAAAGCTATAGAGGGTAAATCCATTTTGTTTCTTACCATATTTTTCCTTTTCAATTTAAGTAGGTTCTATTTTGCCACTCATTCTGAGGATACAAAATATCTTCAAATATTCTTTTTCAACTTCTGTTAATGTTGTGTTTTACACTGAGAAATTTTGAAGCCTGAAAATGATTTCCAGTTTTATTGTTCTATGGGGGATCAGAATTTGCCACCCCAAAATGTATCTCTTTGGCTTTATTAATTTTAAGGACAAAGGCTCTGAAAGAACTTTGACTTTCCCTATAATTGCCTAAAAGAATTTAAGATAGAAGTTGTGTTCCAGGAAGGAGCTAACACCATAAGATAACCACAGTATAATATGAACTGGGAGTGGTAGACAGGAAGGCACTAGCAAGCTCATTTATTTTCAAAGTTCTCTTTCAGGTCTCGTTGTCTACAGAGGGCCCAGCAAACATTTGTTTACCAAACATTTGCTTTTCCATCTCCGTGTAAATTGCCTTCCTCCCCTTTGAAGTCCCAAATCACCACCCCCAACATCCTCCTTTGTCTTTAGCTGAAGATGGTATTTAAGGTGATAGCTTTGGCTATTGTAGAGAGTTACTCAATTTTCCTGGGTTTCTCCCATGTGTACATGTTATTAAGCTTTGATTTTCTCCTGTTATTCTGTCTCATGTCAATTTAATTCTTAGACAAGCCAGAAGGACCTAACAGGTAGAGGAATAGTTCTTCCTCCCCTACGGTTCCATCTTAAACACAAGCAGTCACAGGAGATTTCTAACATGTAAGTTGCAATGGTCTTTGTGGAACAAGAGTGAGTGGCCTTAACATCAGTACCTGGTTCAAAGTTTGTCATTTACATGGTGAATCTAAAAGATATCCATAGTCTATCAGGTAGCCTGTAATATCTCTGCACTAATATGGTGCACTATATTAGTGACTAATGGACTCAATTAGATCTATCTTCTTAGAGAGTTTGAATGAGAGAGAGAGAATGAGAGAAAGAGAGAACCAGGAGATAACAAAAGAAATAGATCATGTGGGGCCGGCCCCGTGGCTTAGCAGTTAAGTGCACCCGCTCCGCTACTGGTGGCCCGGGTTCGGATCCCTGGCGCACACCGACGCACCGCTTCTCCAGCCATGCTGAGGCCGTGTCCCACATACAGCAACTAGAAGGATGTGCAACTGTGACATCCAACTATCTACTGGGGCTTTGGGGGAAAAAAAGGAGGAGGATTGGCAATAGATGTTAGCTCAGAGCTGGTCTTCCTTAGCAAAAAAAAAGAGGAGGATTAGCACGGATGTTAGCTCAGTGCTGATCTTCCTCACAAAAAATAAATGAATAAATAAATTAAAAAAAAAAAGAAATAGATCATGAGAAAAACTATGGCGTGGGATTATCTCTGTCCATAGATAAGACCCAATGGATGGTTCCACATTCCAAGATGACAAAATGACCTGCAGTTATATGCTAAAAAATATGGAACCTAGCACTTTTATTATTTTTGAATGATTTTTATTGACTATATATTTTAGTATATGTTTTACAATGAATCCTATTATTTGAGGTAAAGTGAGCATGCCTCTAATGCATCATGAAATAAATAAACTGAGCCAGTTATTAAATGAAAGTTAGGTTTGGGGAATGATAATATGGCAGTGTTTGTGTTTTGTACATCTCCAGTTTTTGTTTCAAATTTCAAAAAATAGGCCGTTTGCTCAATCTTGCGGAGGCAAGTGGGCAGAGGCGGCTTTCAGAACTGAGACTGAATTGGCTGCCAATGTGGGAGAGATAGACTTAGAGTCTTATTTTATTTGATTAAAAAATAGATTACTGTGATATTTCTTGCACATAAGAGTTCATAATGATAGGGTTAATGCTTACACATCAGTTTCTTGGTTGAATGGGATGTGCATCCATTTGAAGCAGGATAGTTAAGAAACTAGATGTTGCTTAAAAAATTAAATATGCAAAAGGAAAAGATACTGAATAAATCCTAGAGTAATATCCAAGATGGTCAAATTCAAACATATAAACAGAGGAAAGTATTACTTAAGAAAAAAATCTAAGAATGACAAATTATTAGTTTGGAGTAGGTTTTAGATAATGATCTTAAGAAAGGAGATTTTCTAAAGAAAAGTTGAAAGGCCTCTACTGGTGTTTACATATCTCACAGAAGCAGCATCAAGATTTGAATCTATTCTGACTCTGAAACCTATCGTTTTTCTCTTGAACCATGCATAGCTTTAGAAGTCTGCTAGGAGTAATTAAATCATACGATGGATTAACCCACCTGTATTTAATTCATATCTGGGGATATATTCATTCCGTTATAGTATATATTTGTGACTTGAATGGATAATGAGTCCATTATTAGGAAGAATATTCTAGTAAGAAGAAAAGGGACTAATATTTTGGAAAATGTTCTTTGGAAAATGTCTATATATAATTTGGTCACACACTTCTGAGAAGTTTTGAGAGGAATTAGGGTTGAAGTTTTTGATTTTGAAATTTCCCTTTCTACTGTATTTTAGGTCTCTTTTTATAACTGCTCGAGTGGGAAAGATACCCGGGACTTGATGGTGGGCTGGTGGGAGATTAACCTATTTTCAAGCAATGATCTTGTTCTGAAATGCCTCTGAAAACCAATTTCTGACTTCCTGAAATAATGCAAAGCTTTACAGAACAACATAGTTTCCTAAATAAGGCTTTATGACAGTCACTTCTTCTAAATTCCGCTTGTGAAAGGAAAGTCATAAAGAAATGACGTAATTCCACAAGGCCCTAAAATAGAAGTTTAATAGAATTTAATATAATAAATAAGGAGAAAAAAAATCTAATAAAAGACTTACACCTGAAATCTTATTTATTCTTTCTTAGGCAAGTTGCTTGGCCTCAAATGTCTCACTTTTCTCATCTGAAATAAAATAATACCAGCTTTTTCTTCCTCATATTATTTTTACAAGAATATAATTAGAGAAAACATGTGGAAACCCTTTATTTACAAATTATTATTTAAATGAAAATTTATAAGTATCACACATCTGTTTTTTCCACAGTCTTCTGCTCCATTTCACTGTTGTCTATTCTCTGATGTCATTAGTTCACTTATGGCACAGATGATTTCTGAATGTCGTACTCAACCTTATTGTTTACTTTTCTAAGTAATTTCTCTGAAGGCTAATATTAATGCTTTGAATAAAATTCTTTTCTACTATGTGCTTGGCATTTTCTTACATTAAATCCCTTTATGTAAAATGCTTGTGTACTCTGCATTTTCCCCTGAATAATTCTTCAGGGAAAACTAACCCACTACAAAGAAAAGATTTTCCTCCTTTCCTGTTAAAGAGTAATCAGTTATTAAGGAAAGCTGTCTAACTAAGAGCCATATCCTTTAAAAGATTCTCCTTCAGTAAATAACAAGTAGGTAATCTTCCTTCTTTATCCTTTAATAGCAACATTGAAGAGTCTTTGTTATTTTCTTATGGTGATGGTTTTTCAAAGGTTTAATTGGAACTTCTGTAGGCATGAAAAAGTTAAAGAAGTCTCTCTTCTTACTCAGGTCAAATCTTAAAAAATGATGAAGACTCTCCAGACTCAGAAAGATCATTAAGAACAGTGGTGATTTCCTGCTTCTCTCTGCTCAATTTCAAAATTGATCCTCTCTTCTAACATTCGCTATGTTAAAATAAGAATGTGTGTTAGAATGTCTTGTTGTCTACATTTCTTTATGCCTTATATTAGGTGTGGATTCTCTCTCCAAAAATTGTTTTTGTTTCCACACAAAATTGGGGTCTCTGCTCGAAGTACATAAACAAACCAATTAATTATGGCATCAGCCTTTGGGGGAGAAATCAGCTTTTATTCTGTGAGATGGATCTGCAGGGAGACAAGGGGGTTGTGCCCTCAGATACGTCTCCCTGATTTAGGATTTGGGGTGAAATTTAAGAAGTTAGGGAGAACAGGCTGGCATGAGGAAACATTGGTAGGACAGATTTTGATTGGTGAGTTTCAAGCACTTATGGTAAGGTTTTAAACATTTATAACAGAGTTCTAAACATATATGATGAAATGGGAAAGGAATTTTAACACTGGATCTTCCTGAATGAGGGACCCCTGGCTTCTGATAAGAGTCTGACTTGCGAGTTCCGGTTGTGTCCTGGTCCTTGGGTTCCGTGGGAAGGAGGATCTTTGGTTCCGAGCTCATTTCAGGTCACGATTTCTTCTGCACATGCCCTGGCTATGGGACTTTGCAGATTTTCTGAAATGCAATTCTTAATCACTCTGTTAACAAGAGAGGACATCAGTTGAACTGGTCCTGGAGGACCCGTGGTTAAATTTAGACCAAAGGAATCTAAATTACTAAAAGATAATTTATGATTTATGCAGTCAAGGATGTTTCAAGCTTTTCAAAGAAAAAAATTAGAAAATTATATTCAACTATGAGCTCAATGAAGTTAGTGAACAAAACAAATTTACATTTTACTTAATTATTTGTTTAATTTATCTTTCTCTCCCTGAAAGCAGGGACTTTTCTCTGGTAGCAGTCACTGTTCCAATAGCCATGTTGTTCTTACGTTGGGTCAGGTAGGGGGACTGAAGACCTTAATAAGGAAATCTCTTTACTCCCTGCGTTAGTTATATATTGTTACATAATAAATTATTCCCAAATTTAGTGGATTAAAACCACAAACATTTGTTATCTCAGGAATGAGCAGTATTGGAAAACAAAAGATAAGAAAGTCTGGGAAACAGGCTTGTGGCTGGACCTATGAGAGAAAGCAAAAAGTATGTAGATCTTTGGGTCTTACATCAATGCCTACCAAAAGGCATTTGCTGCTGAAGAGAAAATTAGCAACCAGCATGTCACCAGCCTGCCTCATTGACCCCCTGGTGCTTGCACAATGGAATCTTGAACTTAGTGGCTATAATGGCAATAACAACAACATGGGCTTCCTCTACAAGGCTGATCTAGCTTCTGCCACTGCTGAATGCCTGACCTGCCAATAGCAGAGACCAAGTCAGAACTCTCAATGTGGTACCATCTCTCAAGGATGCCAGCTAACCTTTGAAAGCAAGTTCATTATATCAGACCCCTTTTATACCTGGAGAGGGTGGAAATTCATCCTTATCGGAACTGATTCACAAGGCTGGTAGCTTCATGGGTTTGCAACCTTTGTATAGGCCTGCATGGTTGGTTTAATGCTCTGACGTTGTGAAATTCTTAATAATTTTTGAGCAAAGACCCTACATTTTCAATTCACACTGGAGCCTACAAATTATGTAACCAGTTCTGTTGATACATATTCCAGCTATGGGCTTATCTTTCCTTTCCCCTGTGCCAGAGTCATGGAGTAACATCAGCATCCGAGAACTTAAGATCATCTGATTTATTGACATGATATCTCACAAATGTCACCTCAAATCAAAGGACCTATCAGCAAAAGAAGGTGCAACAATGTGTGCATGACAACAGCACCCAAGGATCTCACTATATCCCACATCACTTAGAAGCAGCTGACCTGAAGAATTGTGGAAGGAGATTTATAGGTGAAAGGTATCTACCAGAGCAGGGCAATAAAATTGATGAATATGGTTTGTTTTGGAAACCGATGCCTTCTAGAACCTCTCCTTCTGGGTTTGTCAGTTGTATTTAAAGTCATGTAAAACTTTTAATCCTCTAAAACCATATTTTCTCTGTGATTTTATTCTTTCCATTGGCAGTTTTTCTTGCCATGTATTTTTTTAAAAATGTAACTTCCAAGATTAGCTCAGTCTCTCTTTTTTAAATGTTTATCTTCTTTGTAGCAGTATTCTGGCCAGCTTTTAGGAGTAAATTAGAGTGCAGTCTGTGAGGGTGGCAAGAATAGAAAAGGTCTGAGGCATTTTGAAGAATCAATCAATAAGCTGTAAACTTTTGAGAAAGGGAGAGCTAAAGTGTATAAATAAAAGATGAGTTTTTAGTTTGCAACCTATGAAATCAAACTGACCAGAAACCAAAAAGGTTTAAAAGTGCATCCAGATTTGAGAAACCAAAAGAATGTGTCATGGATTTTTTTCATGGTGACTTTGGAAATTTCATTTTGGAATATTCCTGTAACTGAGGAATTATATGCAAGCTAAATTCTTGATAAAAAACCAATCTGTTTTCACTAGTCTTTGAGGGCACATATTCAATAATGCTATAGAAACTAATTAATGTGCGTACATATATTCCAGGCAAATGAGATTATTTGGCAGTCTCTGAATTCCTTTCCCATTCTCCTAGGCAAGGAGAGTTGGGTTCTTGTAACTACTATGCAGATTGTAATTTGGTTGTCCTGTTTCACCAAACACTATTAAAGTGGCACTATAAAGTGCCACTATTAAAGATTTCCCCATGGAAGTGAAATGTATCAAGAAAGAAAGAGGGAACAGAAGTCATCTGTGAGGACCTGCAAGCAATTCTAATTGCAAAGCATACTAATATATGCAAAGTTCGTTACAGACACTCCAGGCATCTGTTGTACTTCCAGGATAGCACAAAAACTCATCAATAAACAAAATTCTTGGAGAGAGACTATACACTTCTGATTATTCTAAAATGCTGCTGTTAACCATCAACAAAGATGACAGCATTATTCATAAAATTAAACATTTTTGTCTCATGCTCCCCTTCCTTCAGGAGCAAGGTGACTGATGGAATTTTTTCCTTGCCATGCTTTCTTAGAGAAGAAGTGAGTTTTGACTGTGTACCCCACTACAGCACTGGATGACACTGGTTGAACCCTCATCTGTTTTGTATGCGGAAGGAGCATTTGGCTGAGAAGTTAGAAGACTTGAGTTCATATTCTGGCTTCAGTATTTACCAGCCTGATGACCATGGCCGTGTGCCATTCTCTTCTCTGAATTTCAGTGTCTTCATTTGTAAAATAGAGATTTTATTATCTGCACCATCTCTCTTATGGTTGTGATGTTGGGAGGATCAAATAAGATTACTTATGGAAAAGAGTTTCGTATGTCACAATTACTACAAATGTGATAGATATTTCATTTTTGCCTCCCAAAATCTTGAGGTTTCAAATTTTAGGTTGAAGATGTGACTTAGGGTTAAGAAGGGACCCAGAAGGTTAGATATTCAAATTAAATGTAGCTATATTAACCACATTTTTTTGTGATATCTCAAAATTATGGGTAGAAGAGAGAAAATAAGAAAACAGAATAGATTTTAATCCTGTTCTTGCTATCCTTTTGAACAAAAGTAGGTTATGGTTTGCCCCTAGAATGGGATGTTATTTAGGGAGCAGAAACAGCCTGGTCAGCATGATGCCATTTGAGTCAGGGGTGGCAGAACATTGTTCTTGGGTGATGTGTGGGGGGCCAGTTGGGTCAGTTGGTTCATCCACTTGGTTAGAGGCAGACCTGATATCAGGAAAGGGAGTCAGTGTCTTTACTGAGGAATCCTAAATGGAAGAGAAAGGGCTTTAATTTGTTTTAAAAGGGACCAAGGTAAAGAATATACTAAACAGTCTAAGCAGAAACATTGGTGGAATTATAAACAAAGCATGAAAGGTGGACAAACTTGAAAACATTACTAAAGTGATTCAAGGAACCGGTGAAGTAAGTTTGATCAGGCAGTCTGCAAGCTGTCACAGAAGGTTCCCACCTAAGGTGAGCTGGTTTTTTCTGCCTGTTTTGGTCTACTAGGTATTAAAATATCTGGGTTCCTTTAAAAGCAGAGTCTGAATCAACGGCTTATTTTTCAGTAGTTTATTTAAAAATATGCTGCCAGGTTTGAGGGATGGGGAAGTAAATGAGGAAGGAGAAAAATTCACAGAAAAATATACCATCAAGTTGTTCACTCTGAAGGTGACTAGTGTTCGATCCTGTAGGGCATTCTAAGGAACCTTGAGAAATGTGTCTGTATATTGTCTTCCTGTAAGAGAAAAGGAGGAAACTTTAATCCACTATCCCCTGTCCTCCATCAGTCAAGAATACCCTGTGAGTGTAACTCCCCCATATATCTGGTTATGCTGAGTGCAGAGAGGGTCGCTGCATCATTAGAGACGTCATGAGGGCAGGAAGCAACTGCTATTGAAACAGACCCAAGCCCAGACCTGTCAAGTTGTATCTGCTTGAACTAAATGCAAGCTGGTGTGGAACTGGTCACCACAGGTGTGACAGAAATAAAAGATGGGACTGAGATGAGGTGAAGTGGTATTTCATAGTACAAAAGGGAAACTATAGAAGTAAATACACAATCTATTTTTTTTTAAGAAAAGGACATTAAAAAAATTATTTATTTTAAGAATAAACCAAGATGGGGCTGGTTACCACCAATTCTAATTAAAATGTGTAATGTAGCATATATGCTCTTATATTTTCATTAGATGAGTAGAGATGTTTCATTTTCTGTTTTTTATGATGAGTACAGAAATCATAGATAGTAATTGGCCTACTGTATGGATAAGAAATTTGAATCTGAGCTAGTAGGAATTGGATCCTCTTCAATTGAATTTGATTCTGTATTTTGGGAGAAGAGAAAGAAAGCTGGCTCTCAATCTCAGAAAGAAATCAAATTCATAATTTTATATAGTGTCTTGTATTTTTTCCACCTGTTGGAGTATACATGCAGTTTTCTGAGAATAGAGCTTTTCACTTTCATTGGGTAATGTTCCTTATTTCACACATCTTGAAGTCAGAACTGTAGGGATAAATTAACTCATATGAATAAAATGATGATTAAATAATTATAAGGTTTAAATAACTCTAGGAGAACCCATATGCTTCTAATATGATGCTGGATGCTCCATTCAGCAATCAGAATGACTACATCCAGCACTTTCTAAATTTTCTGTATTGCATATATTCTCCTTCCTATTAAAGGCCTCAAGGATCTTATCACTAAACTCCTCTTCTGTCAAATTGCTACTTATCCTGCTTACCTTTCACATGTCACTCAATCAACCAATTTTGTTTCTTGTATTAAAGCTCTGCTTGAGTTTCATATCATAAAGGTGCCACATGGCAATACTTCCTGTTGATTTCTGTGTTGACACCATTTATTCTGCTCTCCTTCTGCAAACGTGTATGTGCATATTTTGCAAATTACTTATCTGTGTTCTCAACTCTGTGCGTACCTAACCCCATACATACTATACTCTTGCCACATTTGCTTAGTCCAGTTATTCTTGTATTGATTTTCATCATTCACCAAGACATTTCTCTCTGTTTTAAATAGGTCATGACATTTTTAGAAATTACAAAACTATTTAACATGAAAATGTTTATTCTTCGAAATTCCACAGTTTTTATTCAAGCTGTACCTTACTCCATTCAAGAAATTACTTCTTCAAGAGCACAAAATGGTAGTCCATCTTTATGAAAGTGTTAGTTTACCTTGCTCATGGTGGAGGTAAAAAGAAGTAAGTAATGCAGAGTGTCAAGTTGAATTATTGTTAATAAAAATATGTAACTCTGAAATATTATGTAAAAGATTAAACAGTCATACTGTGACTTCAGAAGGAATTATTCTCATTCTAAACAAAGGATGATAACCACCAGTTGCCCTCTGTGCCTAAGACAGAGGGCGATAATAACTACCATTTAGTGGGAGCTATGATCATTACATGCACAATCTCTAACCCAACACAGCTCTGTAAGTCAAGCAAGTACCTTAATGGTACAAATGAGAAAACCCCAACAGATTATTGAACTTGCCTAAGGCTGTGCCATTATATTCTATCCCATTTAGAATGAAACTCAGACTCCTTACATGTCCTTACTGATTTCACCCTTGTATACTTAGGAAATGTGCACTTCTATTTGTGCATTATGTTTTAAGAAAAATGTTGTAGAACTATTACTTAAATTAAACACTTAATTAAAAGAGTTTCCATGAAGAAAGTTCCAGGACCAGATGGCTTCAACCAATACTTCTATAAAGCATTTAGGGAGAAATAATACCAATTTTACCCAAGCACTTTCAGATATTAGATTAGGGAGGAAAAAGCACCATTTTTCAACTCATTTTATGAAATCCAATGATTTCATTCTTAGTTGTATACTCCATGGTAATGTATTCATAGGGGCACCAAAAGCCTTGTAAAAAGGTTGTTCCTGGGGCCGGCTCGGTGGCGCAAGCGGTTAAGCATGTGCGCGCCGCTGCGGCAGCCTGGGGTTCGCTGGTTAGGATCCCGGGCATGCACCGACGCACTGCTTGGCAAGCCATGCTGTGGCAGCATCCCATATAAAGTGGAGGAAGATGGGCATGAAGGTTAGCCCAGGGCCAGTCTTCCTCAGCAAAAAAAGAGGAAGATTGGCAGATGTTAGCACAGGGCTGATCTTCCTCACAAACAAACCAGAAAATTTGTTCCTAAGAGCCTGTGGCTGGTGGGGGGGAGTGAAATTCAAAATCTGATTAAAAATAGAATAGATAATAGAATAACAGAATAGATAAATTGTAGTACTTTCTTGCAGTAAAATATGAGAATGAGCAATGAGAAAGAGCAAACTTTGAGTACATGAATTATCATCTATTAATGTGACAGAAGTAATGTTGAGCAGTAAAAGCCATCCAAACATTCTGTTTGACTCTGTTTATATAAAGTTCAAAAACAAGCAAAATGGGGGCCAGCCCAGCGGCATAGTGGTTAGGTTCATGCGCTGTGCTTTGGTGGCCCAGGTTTCGCAGATTTGGACCCTGGGCGAGGACCTATACACTGCTCATCAAGCCATGCTGTGGTGGCATCCAACATACGAAATGGAGGAAGACTGTCACAGATGTTACCTCAGGGCCAATCTTCCTCAAAAAACAAACAGACAAAAAAACTAAAGTACAAGCAAAATGACATGTACTGTTGAATATATATATATTCATTTATTTATATATTCAAATGTATATTCTTCTCATTTCTGGTTCTTCTGGTTTTTTCTTCACTTTACTTGTCTCAAAATGTTTTTATTTCATCTTCTATGAAGAATATTTTTACTGCCTATGGAATACTAATTTGGCAGTTAATTTCTTTCACTATATTGAAGACATTCTGTTATCTTCTGAATTTCTTTTGCTTCTTTGAAGGTAATTTGTCTATTTTTTTTTTCCTCAAGCTACCTTTAAGATTTTTCTGTGTCTTTAGCTTTTAATAAATGTCTTTAAGAGAGCATTTAGGATGTTATTAAGGGGATGTGCATGTGTGTGAGTGTGTATAGTGTGACAGGTTGTTTTGATGTTTTGTTGATGTTTTGATATTTTATTGATTCTATATGGGATTCACAGCACCACTCGAATACGTAGCTTGATTTTTTTTTTTATCAGTTTTGGGAAATTCTTAGCCATTCTACCTTAAAATAATGCTTTAGGCCCATTTGTTATCTCCTCTCATTTTGAGACCCTAACTAAACATATGCTAGAACATTTCCTCATATCCCATGTGACCACTCTGTAATTTTCATCCTTTTATCTCTCTCTGCCTCATTCTGCTTATTTTCATCTGGCCTACACTTCAATCATTAACTCTTTCTTCTGCTGTTCAACCCACCCAATAAGTTCTTAATATAATTTATTATATTTTTTAGTTCATGTATTTGTGTTTATTTTAAAAAGGTTCTAGTTCATGACTGACATTCTCAACCATATCTTTTATTTCTTTGAACTTATTAGGTATAGTTATTTTAAAATTAATTTTTGATTGCTCTATTACCTGGATCTCCTATGGATCTGATTCTATAGTCTGCTGCTTTGCTTGTTTTTTCATCATGCGTCTTGTTTTTAGTATTTGATTATTTTTATTGCATACTAGGCACTGTTTATGAAAAATCCCAAAGATAATATGGGGATTTGGAAAATCTTGTCCTCTCAAAGAGAGGATTTTGTGTTGCTTTTGGCCAGCAGCTAGACTAGCTAGGTGCTAACAATTCCTGATCAATCCAATCAGGGCTTTAGTCGTCTCAAAGGCGGGTTTATTCCATGTGAGGGCATTCTGTTTCCTGGTCACCCATACTTATGGGTTTAATTTCCCCAGGGTTGAAACCCAAAGCCTCAGTGGTTTACTAGGGTCTCTCTTCCTTAGAAGTCCCTGAATTTGCATTTTGTCCTGTTTGAGCCATAAGTCAGTCAAATAACTCGGCTCAGTTCTTATCCTTTTGCCATCTCTTCTATCATTGGCAGAAGCTTGTAGGGAAATGCAGACTCAATTAGCAAGTTCACCTCTATGGGTTTCTTTCTTCCCCCAGTTTTTGACCCCATGTTTCTTCACTGTCTTATTAACTCGCCAATGCCCTTCCACAGGTGATTTTTATATTTTGCTTATTTAGTTGTTTTTGGAATGATCATTGGCCTAAATTATCTAGTCCACTATTACTAGAAACCCAAATCTCACTGTTGGTTGAAATAAGCATTACTTAAGTCAAGAGTTCTTAAATTGGAGAGTTCTTAAACTACAGAATTCAAGAGCACCCTTGATTTTGGATGTGAAAAAATTACATCTAAATTTTCAGTAACTTTTGATGAAAATGTAGGATTTTCTTTACTTATGAATATAGGCAATGCACCACAGTAATATTAATATTACTTGTAATTTTGTCACATGTGAAATAATAGAATATATATATATTGGTCTCTGCCCCCAATTCTAGGCACAGAGCTCCTAAAACCTTTGTAATTTTCTAAGTGATAAGCACTAGGAGCATCTTTCATTCTAATATTTGGTCTTCGACCCTGGCTCCTGACACAGAGCCTCTAAATCCCTTTGAATTTCCTGGGTGAAAGAAGTGTCTTTTGTTACAATGAGGCAACTGTTGGTGGGCTCCTGGATGGGGACTTGTCACCAGAAAGATCAAGCCGTGATTAAAAGCCTGGAACTTTCAGCCCCACTCAAATTATCCAAAAAGGAGAGAAGGGCTGGAAATGGAGTTAGTGATCAATCATGCCCACTGTGATGAAGCCTCCATAAAAATCCCAGTAGTACGGGGTTTTGGAGAGCTTCCAGGTCAGTGTACTGTACTAGGAGAGTGGCACACCCTAATTCCATGGGGACAGAAGCTTCTGCTCTTGGGACCCTTTCAGACCTCCCCCTATGTATCTCTTCATCTGGCTGTTCATCTATATCCTCTATCATATTCTTTATTATATAATAAACTTATAAACATAAGTGTTTCCCTAAGTTCTGTAAGCTGTTCTAGCAAATGAATCCAAGAGGGTGTGGGTCATGGGAATTTCCGATTTGTCAAGTCAGACAGAAATTATGGGCAACCTGAGGACCTACTACTTGTGATTGGCAACTGAAGTGAGGGGCAGTCTTGTAGGACTGAGCCCTTAACCTGTGGTGTTTGTGCTAACTCCAGCTAGTGTTAGAAGTGAATTGAATTATAGAATACTCAGATAGTGTCACAGAGAATTGCTTGATGTGGGAAAAAACTCCACACATCTGGTATTAGATGTAGTAGTGTGAGAGTAAAGGAGAAACACAAGAAGTGCCTTTCCAACTCATCACAATAAAAATTGAAGCTATTTTCTTATCACATTAGAGTTGAAGATTTCTCGAAATATTCGTACTCCTCACCACTTTGAAATTATAGTATGTCTGTAATGTAGTATCAAGAAGCTCCTATATTACTACACAGTTTGTTTTAAAAATATTTTTATATTATTTTTGTATTAATATATTTTTTATATTCTCTATACTTTATTTAATGTATTTTAAAACATTACTATGAATTGGGGTCTATAGGCTTCACCAGGTTGTCATAGGATATATCAGTCAAGGGTTAATTAGGAGACAAAACCACTAATGATTCTAACGGGGAAAGTCTAATATAAAGAATCACTAACAATAAGGAATTGAAGTGGTGAAGGATTGGCTAGTAAGGAGTAAATAAAATTCTAAAGAAAATAAGAATAAAGATTATCCACCAATCCTAGGGCTGAGACAGAGTCCCAAGGAAGAAGCGAATCACAGAGTCCCTCCTGCCCTTTATCTCTAGCCCAAGGTTGAAATCTAAACTTTATTAGAGAGTGCACAGTTGAGGTTCACTAGATGATGAAATTCACAGTAACTATGAAGTTGTATGAGGGAGTGCTGGGGGAAGCTGCCTATTGAAAGATGCTGTGTAGGCTAATGACATTCCACCGTGAACCCACTGGAGTGGGTTCTACGTGAAGTCGTTCATGGGTGATGCCAAGATGGTAGCACTCTGCTGCAAAATTGTCCAAGGGGGTGATGGGGAAGCAGTTCATGGGAGGCGCCGAGACAGTGACAATCCTTTGGGAAGCTATTCACGTGGGTGCCAAGAAATCCATTCATGGGAGGTGCTGCTGGTCACTAGGCCATGCTGGTGCACTGAAGAAGCCACAATTGCTACAGGATCAAAGTACTGAAAAAGCTGCATGTGCTGCAGAAACTTGTCTAGAGGAGCACTCCTGACCCAGGACAAGAAACACCTTTCTTCTCAAGCATTCCCTCCAGTACAAAGCTTAATATTGTACCACCTGGCAAAGGAGAAATATTTACAGTGTCCAGCTCCATTATTGCAGAACAGGCAATGAAGATCGCATTCGAAGCTGAAAGGCCATAAACTGATAACTGGCACAAAGGGATTCATGATCCCCAAATGGTTAAATATCCTTAGTGTAGGCGTAGAACTATGTTTATTATTTTTCCTGATTATTTGAAAATTCTTGTTAAATTCAGGTCAGGAATATTTTCTCCTATTACATCTTTGTTTATTGGTTCTGTTTGATTATTGTTTATCTTTTTTCACCACAAGTTATACTCAGGTTGATATTCATTCTTGTCCCTTATCACTTTTTAATCAGATATATTGAGGTATAATTTTTTTTTTAAATTTTTTGTTTATTGCAGTAACATTGGTTTATAACATTGTAAAAATTTCAGGTGTACATCATTATACTTCTATTTCAGCATAGATTACATCATGTTCACCACCAAAATACTAATTACAACCCATCACCACACACATGTACCGAATTATCCCTTTCACCCTCCTCCCTCCCCCCTTCCCCTCTGGTAACCACCAATCCAATCTCTGTCCCTATGTGTTTGTTTATTGTTGTTATTATCTACTACTTAATGGAGGAAATCATATGGTATTTGACCTTCTCCCTCTGACTTATTTCACTTTGCATTATACCCTCAATGTCCGTCCATGTTGTCACAAATGCCTGGATTTCATCGTTTCTTATGGCTGAGTAGTATTCCATTGTGTATATATACCACATCTTCTTTATCCATTCGTCCCTTGATGGGCACTTAGGTTGCTTCCAAGTCTTGGCTATTGTGAATAACGCTGCAATGAACACAGGGGTGCATGTACCTTTACAAATTGGTGTTTTCAAGTTCTTTGGATAAATACCCAACAGTGGAATAGCTGGATCATATGGTAGTTCTATCCTTGATTTTTTGAGGAATCTCCATACTGTTTTCCATAGTGGCTGCATATTGAGGTATAATTTATACACAACAAAAATCTTCAATTTTAAAAACAGTTTGATAGCTATTTGCTGCTTATTTGTTGGCTTTAATAATCTACACACAATAAAATTCAATGATTATCAGTGTACAATTTGATAATTTGGGCAAATGTATGCAGTTGGGTAGCTAATAGTACAATCACAGTACAGAATATTCTTATCAAACACAAAGGAGCCAATTTGTAGTCACTTCTTTGCCTCCACCTCCAGCAATCAGTGACCTGCTGTCTGCCACCATAATTTTGCCTTTTCTGGAATTTTAAATAAATATAATCAGAGAGTATGTACTCTTTTATATAACCTACTTTTATTTAGCATAATGGCATTGAGATTTATTTATGTTGTGTATATCAGTAGATTGTTCTATTTAAATCGTGAACAGTATTTCACTGTATGGATAGAACACATTTTGTTTACCTATTCACCTGTTGATGGACATTTGGGTGGTTTCTAGTTTTGGGTCATTATGAATAATATTGCTGAATATCTGATAGAAATCTTATATTTCTATATTACCTCTCAGGTAAATGCCTAGGAATGGGATTGCATGGCCATATGGTATGTTTCACTTTATAAAAAACTGTCAAAATGTAAAAGTGGTTTTACCATTTTGCATTCTCACATCAATGTATGTGAGTTTCAGTTGCTCTACACGTAGTGTCGTCAGTCTTTGTAATTTTACCCATTCTAATGGGTATGTAGTGGTACCTCTTTGAGATTTTAATTTGCCTTCACCTAATGACTAATGATATTTAGTATCTTTTCATGTGTGTATTTGCCATTCTTTGGTGAAACGACTGTTCAAATATTTTGCTCATTTTGTTACGGGTTACTTGTCTTTGTTTTTTTTTTTTTTAATTCATTTAATAGTGAACAATCATTTTTGTGTGTGTGTATGTGTATGTGAGAGGAAGACTGGCCCTGGGCTAACATCTGTCACCAATCCTCCTCCACTTTATATGGGACACTGCCACAGCATGGCTTGATGAGCGGTGTGTCCGTGCGCGCCCGGGATCTGAACCCCGAGACATTGCAGTGGAGTGCTTGCACTTAACTGCTACGCCACCGGGCAGGCCCGTGGGTTACTTGTCTTATTGAGTTGTAGAACTTGATTATAGTTTCTGAGTAAAAGTATTTTAACATATATCTCTTTTGTAAACATTTTCACTCGATATGCGTATTGCCTTCTAACTTTCTTTTGAAGAGCATATGTTTAAAAATTAACTTAATTTCCAATTTAACCATTTCCTATGTGCTTTTCATGTCCTAATAAATATTTGCCTAACCCAAAGACTCAAAATTTTCTTCTATTATTTCTTCTGGAAATTTAAAGTTATAGCTCTTACATTTAGGTCTATAATACACTTTAAGATTTTTTTGTGTATTGTTTGAAATAAAGGTTGAGATTTTATTATTATTATTTTTTAATATGGGTGTTCAATGTTTCTAGAACCACTTATTGAAAATCTACCCTTTACCTATTGAATGACCTTGACGCTTTATCAAACATCATTTGACCATATATGTATAGACCTATTTCTGTCTCCTTTCCCATTGATTTATATGTCTCTCCCTGAGCTGATACCACACTCTTTCTATTACTATACCTGTGTAGTCAGTCTTGAAATTAGGCAGTGTATGTCCTCTAACTTTGTTCTTCTTTTCAGTATTATTTCAGCTATTCTAGTTTCTTTGCCCTCCAATATGAATTTTAGAATCAGAATGCCTGTTTCTACAAAAAATTCTGCTGAAAATTTGATTGGGATTACTTTGAATATATAGATTGATTTGGGGGAAATTATCATCATTAGATTATTGAGTTTTCTGATCCATAAGCATGGAATAACTGTACATATTTAGATCTTTAATTTCTCTCAGCAGTGTTTTGAAGCTTTCAGTGTACAGGTCTTGCACATATTTAGTTATACTTATCCTTACAGATTTAATATTTTTGATAACTTTTAAATTGTTTTTTTGTGTGTGTGAGAGGAAGATTAGCCCTGAGCTAACATCCATTGCCAATCCCCCTCTTTATGCTGAGGAAGACTGACCCTGGGCTAACATTCGTGCCCATCTTCCTCTGCTTTATATGGGACACCACCACAGCATGGCTTGACATGTGGTGCATCAGTCTGCATCCGGAATCTGAACCTGTGAACCCCGGGCCGCCAAAGTGGAGTGTGCAAACTTAACCTCTGCACCACTGGGCTGGCCCCTAAATTGTATGTTTTTAAAAAATCTAATTTCCAATTAATTATTGCTTATATGTATAGTTAATTTTTATATTTTTATAATTTTATTTTTATAATTTTATATTTTATATATTTGTATATCACTTGGTATCATGCTACCTTGCTAAATTTACTAATTCATTGTAGCATCTTTTTTTGTAAATATCTTAGGATTTTTTTATACATGGACAATCATGTTATATGCCAATAAAGAGAGTTTTACTACTTCCTTTCCAATCTGTTTATTTCTTTTTCTTGCCTTATTGAATGAGTTAGACTCTCCTGCATTATGCTGAAGTATCTTTGATCATTAAATATTGTACTAGCTATAGGTTTTTATAGATGCCTTTTATCAGATTGAGGAAATTACTTTCTATTTTTAGTTTTTACCATGTAGAGATGTTGAATTTTTTGCATCTACTCTGATGGTCATGTGGTTTTTAATTTTTAGTCTTTTAATATGTAATTTCACTAATTGATTTTCAAATATTAAAGCAACCTTCTTTTCCTGGGATGAACTCTTTTGTTTAGGACATATTCTTATTTTAATAAATTACTAGATTTGATTTACTAAAAAACTTTAAGGATTTTTATATCTATGGTCAGAAAAGATATTGGTCTGAAGTTTTTATTTATTTTGTTTTATTTTTCCTTTGCAACATCTGATGTCTTTGTCTAGTTTTGACGTCAGGGTAATCCTGGCCACATAAAAGAATTTGGGAAGTATTCTCTCCTTTTTTATTTTCTGTAAGAATGTGAGAAGAATGGGTATTATTTCTTCATTAAATGTTTGGTGAAATTCACCTATGAGACCGCTTGAGCCTATATCTTTCTTTGTGTGAAATTATTAAACCACAAACTTAATATCTTTAATAGAAATGAGACTAAACAGATTATCTATTTCTTTTTGAGTAAGACTTGATGGTTTGTGTCTTTCAAATGTTTTCTTCCATTACATCTAAGATGTCTAATTTATAGGTATAATATTGAATTGTTCACATTTTTCCCTTATTTTTCCTTTAATGTCTAGAGGATCTGTGCTATTGCCTAATTTTTCATTCCTGATAATTTCTGTCTTCTCTCTCTTTCCTTTCTTTTTCTGATTAGTCTGGCTAGAACTTTATTAATTTTACTGATCTTTAAAAAAAAAAAGTGGTTTCTTTGCTACTGCTTTTTTGCTTTTATTTTTGTTTTGAATTTCACTGATATTTGCCCATATCTTTATTATATGTTTTCTCTGTTTATTTTGGATTTAATTTCCTTTTATTTCACTAAATTCCTAGGGTAGAAGCTTAGATTATTGGTTTTAGGGCATTTTCCTCTAACATAAGCATTTAAAGCTCTAAATGTCCCTCTAAGCTCTGCTTTAGCTCCTTCCTACAAGTTGTGATATGTTCCATTTTCGTTGTTCAAAATGAACTTTATGACTTTCAAAATGTTTTCTAATTTCTCTTGTGATCTCTTTTTTCACTCATAGGTTATTTAGAAGTATGTTTTTTAATTTCCAAATATTTTAGAATTTTCTAGATATTTTTCTGTTGTGGATTTCAGTTTAATATCTTGTGGTTAGCAAATGTATTTTGTATTATTTTTAAACCTCTCATTGAGATTTATTTTACAGTCATAATATAGTATGACTCAGTGACTGCTATAGGTGCACTTAAAAATAATGTGTTGTGTTGATTTTTCTGGAAATGTAAATTAGGTCAAGGAGTTTGATAGTATCGTTTATTCCATAACTTTACTGATTTTTTGACACTGGGCTTTCTTCAGTTTTCCCTCTGTGTGCTGTGGCCTGGAACTATCTCTTGCCAGTAAATTGGGGGCAACTGTTGGTCTCAACTGCTTTCTTTTCCTTTTCTCAGGAGAAGGAATCTGATGCCTATTTGCCAGTTTCTGAAAACGTATTTCCATATATCTGTCCATTTCACGTTGTTTAACACAAGTTCTTAAATCTAGTCATTGTTACTCCATTAGAACCCAAATTTGAAGAAACTTTCTCTCATTTTTATCTTTTATTTTTCTTCTAAAATCTCATATATTATTTTGATGATTCAGTTTTTTCCCAAGTCAGCTTTTTAATTTCTGTTACGCTTTTTAATTTTTCCTTTATTTATCTTACTCAGATCTCTTTTCATATAATCCTCATGTCCCTATAAGATTTTCTGATCTTCTTCCTCAGAATTTAGATGTTGCACTAATCTTCCAAAAATGTCCTATATCTCTTCTATTAAACCTTTTTCAAAGTTATTCTTTTCTTCTGAATCTTCAGGATAATTTCCCCATTTTCTTTCATATAAATATTTTTACTTAAAAAAAAAATAGTAGATTTGGGGCTGGCCCTATGGTGTAGTGGTTAAGTTTGTCTTTTTCTACTTTGGTGGTCCAGGTTCATAGGTTCAGATCCTAGGCATAGACCTACACCACTCCTCAGCCATGCTGAGGTGGTGACCCACAGACAAAATAGGGGAAGATTGGCACAGATGTTACCTCAGGGTGAATCTTCCTCATCAAAAAAGAAAAAAAAATAGTAGATTTATTTTTTAAAGAAATTTTAGATTTATAGAAAAATTGAGCATAAAGTACAGAGAGTTCACATATACCCCTCTCTACCCCCAATTTTCCCTTTTATTAACATTTTGCATTTGTATGGTATGTTACCATTGAGGATGCAATATTGATTCAGTATTATTAACCAAAATCCATAGTTTACATTAGTGTTCTCTTTGTGAATTAGGCAGGAATGTATGGAACCTGCGTAAAAGGATGGATCTATAGGACAGATAAATTACAGCTTCTCTTCTGAGAAAAAAAAAAAAATGTGGTAATAATGAATTAGTTGTGTAATAAAAGAGGAATGGGGGGGAGTTAAATGATTGAGCCTAATAGTGAAGTGGTATATAAGATAGTCTGCTGGAGAAACACAAACACACACACACACACACACACACAAAGGAAGAAAGCATATTTTGAAGTAAAATTAGACATAAAATAAATAATAAATATTTGTTTTCATATTCTAAAGCCTTTTTGAATAAATAGGGGTTTTTATACCATTACTCACTTAAAAAATTGCATTTATAAAAACTCTACCTGTATACACAACTGAGGCAGACAATTCAAATAGACATTGATTTAAGCTGCTAGTGTCTTAACCCTCTGGGAATGGTTCTGACTGTGAGTAATCCTGGATCTAATTCTCAGGTGCCTGGGGGAGTCTTCAAAGTTTAGGTAAGCTCCAAATTTCATTCCCAGTCAGTAAGAGGGAGATATGTCATTTTTAAAAATGGTTTTACTCTTTAGAGTTGTCTGCAGGGTCCAATTTTGTTAGTTTGTTCTGCAACATATTGGAAAACTAGTTTATGACATATTCATTCTGAGTTTCTAGGGAAGACATGATCATTCTATGTTTTGTTTTTCTCAAATACGTGTGGAAGTAAATCTCCGAGTTCTACAATTGATGAAAATATCATAGCACACGTTTTTACAACATTTTGCAATTCAATTATAATGCTGTTTATAGTCAATATAAAGGTTTATTTTTTTTAATAGTACTAAATTAATCATGATTTGCCTGTTGGGTATCTTTAAACTGTCATCCTTAATTTTATCACAAATGAGAATTTTGTAAATTATTCCTTTAGTGTAACTTTATTGACTTGAAACATAATGACATTTCCCAAGGTACTCAAGCTATGTTCACATTAGCACTGGAAAAAAATCGGCCTAGTTAAATTTTTCAGAAATTTTTATTTCTTTTCTATTACATGATCAAGAACATAAAATCATATCTCTTCAAAATAATTAGAATTATAGTATGAATTAAAGTAGTTGCATTTTTATATATTCAAATTACCAGTATTTCTTAATTTTATCTGCTTTCTTTATGACTTTATAAAACTCTCTGGTCTGCTTGTTTTAATCTCTCTCAGAATTTCCATGCCTAATATGTGGTTTTATAATAATGTTCCTTCCTCCCCATTTATTTTTTTTAAAAAAATATCTCTTACATAGAAAGCTCTATCAGAGCATTTACTGGACATGCTGGCAAGAGAAAAAAATCAGAGAAAACAACAAAAAGACACATACAGAGGCCAAAGTTTGGAAAGAGTATTTAGGATATATATGTACACAAAGATTGATATTTTAAATCCGTTTGATAAGAAAAGATTAGTTTTAATAAAATCAGGAAATATCTGTAATGGCCCCAGCAGATATGGAGGAAATGGGATGGGGATAAAAGTAGAAAAAGAAAGAAAAGCAAAGGACCTTTGTAAAATATTTGAGTCCCTCCTTGAGCTTCATTAGCCAGTCATCAATAACACATCTAGATATATTGTTCTTTTCTATAAAAATCAGCCAGTAATCTCTTTCCTTTAAGGCAAGGTTCTTAATCAGGGGACTTCTGGCAGTGTCTGGAGACATTTTTGGTTGTCACAACTGGGAGTGGGGAGTGCTTCTAGCATCCAGTGGACAGAAGCAGAAACGATACTAAACATCCTACAATGACCAGGACAGGCCACCATAAGGAAGAATTAAATGGACCAAAATGTCAATAGTGCTGCGGTTGAGAACACTGCTGCAAGGCAAAATGGGAACAATTTTTCTCTTAATTTATACCTCTCATGCTATCTTTTTCAGAAATCCTCCCCCACCATCTTGAGTCTAGACTTGACGTTCATCTAAGCTTGATTTCACTTGTAAACAAATGGTGCTGGGCAATGTATTGATAGGATTTGAGAAAAGCGACAACTATATAATTCAACACACTCCCTTCGGATGTTATTGAAGATAATTTTTAGTATCTTCAATAGAAAAACATATTTCCAAAATATTTACAGCATTTGAAATGTAGCACATTTTGTGTCTCCCTAAAACTATATTTTCTCTGCATGGTAATACCTTCAACTCATTTACTGGCTTGAAGTGCATTTTTTCTCTTTAGGACCTGGTTCAGGATAGATCATTTGTTAAATGCTAATTTGCCACCTACCTTTCTGGAAAGGCATTTTTTACCCTAAAATTTGTGGCATCTGTAGTCCAGAATAAATGATAGCAACTCTCTCCTGCTTAAAAAGAGCTATACGATATGAATTAAATCACCAAAGTGCCATTAGTGCTAAGATGATTTATCAGGCTCGGTTAAGGGGATTCTTGAAGCTAAAACAGAAGGGCAAGTTATGGGAATTTCTGATTTCCCCGCCATGATGCAGGGCTCTTAATTAGAATAAAATCATGTTGTTATATCCGATGTATATAGAGCACAAGCAATCACAAAGCCCATGAAGTAGACCAACTCACTTATAGGAGGTATCTGATATTTCTGGGATCAGGATGGGTTATTATACCAGCTTGAACACTAACTATTAGACTCTTTTCTTACTTGAAGTAGGCATTAGGTTTTTGTTGATTTAACCTACATTTGTAGTGTTGGCTTGAAACCAAATTAAACTTTACAGATGTACTACAGTCAATATTGACTTTATTTTTCAACTAGATTTTTCATGTTTTTCTTTTTAAGAAATGAAACACAGTTACAAATATACATGTCCAGTATCTACCATCTTGAAATTGAGTAAAATGCAGTGTAGCATAGCAATAAAGTGACTTGATTCCTGTGTCAGGCAAATTGACATTTGATTTTCTGCTCCACAACTTAATAGTTGGGGAATCTTCAGAAAATTTTCTCACTTTTCAGACTTGGCATAGAGTAGAGCCAATGATATTTATAACTGATCATTTTTTGTGTGTTTTTCCCAGAACTAAAAGATTTATACAATTAAACAAACATGGTTAAAATGATTTATGTTTTTAGATTTTCTCTCTCTCTCTCTCCTTGCCACTTCCCTTTCTCTCTCTCTCCATACACACACACAAACACAAGCTGACATATGTAAAGTTTGAGTATTATGCTTATGAGTATTACATGTATGACTACTACATTTCTACCTATTAATAATGTTATGAGGATTAAATAAGACAAGGCATGCAAAGTGCTAAGTTCTTTGTCTTGGACATATTAATAGCTCAATGATTTTCAGTCATTATTATTTCCAAATGCCAAACATATCATACTGAAATAATTTTTTTGACTAATTTGTTGCAAATAACTCACTTAAGAATAGCAAATATACTTCTTTTTATAAGTAATCCTCATTCCTTTAAGGCTTGTATACAATTTCTAAAAATTATATCACAGAATCTTATATTTTAAGGCATCTTTGATGTCATTTAGTCTCATCTACTTTTTGAGATGAGGGAACTGAGAGCCAAAGTTTTTCAGAACATGCCAGAATGATCTTTGAAGCAATCTCTGTTCATATTTGATTAAAATGGTCTATTCCTCTTTCATTGAGAAATCAAGAAGGATTATCTTCTTTGAGATGCTTTTGGAGGAAAAAGTGGTAACAGCTGTGGCATCTCTAAGTGCAAATGAAATAATACAATAAATGAGGAGCACGTTCATTTCCACATTTGTCCAAAATTTGAATGAATGATAAAATGCTTAGAGAAGGTTTTTTAATATCTCAATTGTTTGCAAGAAACAAACTGCCCTTTTTACTTGTTCTCTATCAATTTGATGTATGTTTGCCCCTCAATTTAAAAGAGGTTTAAATAAGTTGGTTAACTAGTAAAAGCAATGCTGACTGAGAAAGAGACTGCCTACCCTGTAGACTAAGTGATCAGAATTTAGAGGTTTCGTGGATAATGAAAATTAAGAGAAATCTAGGCTAGTTTTGGGACAAACTCGCAAATTAAAACCACGAATTAAAATTAAAGCTTGGCTCAGTTGACGGTTTCTAATTCGCAACCTAAATGTTTCTTCATGATTCATGTCTTCCCAAATGTAAATATCTTCATCTAATTTTACATGTAAAGTGATTATAATTATTTATATAATGAAGAATTTGCTTATTGCTATAGTTAGTCATTTATATACACTCCTGCAAAAATGAAAACTTAAAACTGGTATTTTATCATTTCCCACACTTGTGTCTTGTAGCTTATGTAGATGAACTGCATCTACCAATATGTCATTTTATATTGCTGTCTTAGTAATCTTTATGATAATTTATAAAAGTGTGTGAATGTTTGATGTTGGGAAATTTTTGACTAGGTACTGAGAGTAACCTTCCTGCAGAAGCAGGATACATATATATTATATATATGCATAATACATGTATATTGTATAATATCTGTATTGTATAATATGTATAGTATATATATATGTATAATATATCACAAGTTTAAGCTGGGACCATGAAAGTTACACATTAGGAGTAGTGATGAGCTAGTCTTTGCAGGTATAATTAAATTAAGGATTTTGATATGAGAAAAGCATCCTGGATTAGCATCCGGGTAGGCCCTAAATTCAAGGACAAATATTCTTGTAAGAGTCACATGGTGGAAAGATACAGAGAGAAAAGGAAGAGGCAATGTGACTACAGAGGTAGAAATGAGAATGATGTAGCCACAAGCTGAGGAATGCCTAGAGCCACTGGAAGCTGGAAGAGGCAAGGAACAGATTGTCCCCTAGAACCTTTGGAAAGAACATGGCCCTGTTGACACCTTGATTTCATACTTTTGGCCTCCAGAACTGTGGGAGAATAAATTTCTGCTGTTTTAAGCCACTGTGTTTGTGGCAATTTGTTACAGCAGCCCTAGGCAACTAAACAAAGCTGAATAACTTGGATCATTAATCTTGAGAGTAGACTGGTAAGTATTTTAGATGACAGGTTGTGCCATGAGGTAGCAAGCTCACTGATTTTGTGTTTGAACATTTTATTCTTGTAAATATTTCATTTGCATGTTCCTTCTGCTTAGTCCAAAGGATTGATTTAACATTCTCCTGGTCACAGAAAAGCATGAGCTGTGGACTTGCTTGGAAACATATTGATGCTCTTAAAGTGGATTAGAATAGTGTTAGAGCTGGTGGTATGTGAGCAACAGAGAATGATAATCCACTAGAGAAGAGAGTTTTGAAGCCACACTAAGAAAGCTGCTTTTCCTTGTAAGACTCAGAGAATGTGTTGAATATTCTAATGACTGCAGGAAAAACAGAAGATTCTGTTTCAATTAAGAAGTACTTTACTATACAAGTTGAAAATGTTGAAAGAGTCTTACAGAACAGTAAAATACATTTACTAAATTTGAACCATATACATAATGAAAAAGCTTTTTTTCCCTCTAGATAGCTATAAGATAACTGTAGGGGGAGAGATCAGATGTAATAGCTGCTAGGTCTGTTTTTAAGTATAATATATTCAATCATCCAAATATATATTAAATATCTGCCATATGCAAGTAAAATTCTGGATTCTGGAGCTACAGAAGTGAACAAGGGTAAAACAAATTCTCTATTTTTGTGGAACTTCCATTTTAGCTTAGAACTGTTCAAATTTAGAGTTCTTTATTTTCTTTACTCTTCTTTTCTTTACAATAAGCTTAAGAGCTTATTGTAAAGCTAAGTGAAAAACACAACCCTTGACTAGTATCACACCAACATTTCCACATGTATATTTTGTGTTGTGAAAAATAAGGAAGATGAAGCAATAGAAACATCTGGTAGAGTGGCTTGTCCCCCTCCTAACACAGAATGCATTTCCAAATCATAAAATAAACCAGAAGAAATTTGACCCTTGTATGAAAAATTAATCTCGTAAAGACTGTAATTTCTAATCTTTTCTGAGTCTTTGGATATGCCAATGGAGATAAGGCCACCGGTTTTAGGGTATGAGCTAGAGAGAGCTGATTTGCTCATCATAAGAAAATATGATTAATTTGGGGGTTTATATTCCTAAAAGAGAAGGAACAAAAGCCAGAGAAAAGGATAGAGAATGAACAACTGAACAACATGGCTGAGCGGCTAAAAGACCTTTAAGAATTTTGATCTTGAATATTCAACTTTTGACATTTCTGTGATATAAATCATAAAAGATCACTAAAATTCAGTAATAGTCTATACATCTAGTTCCCTTGAGTGGAAAAAATGTGTATATATTCCTTCCCCTCTCTCCCACCCAGAATTGAGTTAATGTAAAATTGGTTGTTAGAAACAAGAGGTACAGAAGAAAAAAGGAATTCAGCAAAGACAGAAAGCTGAAGTCAAAGGTGACCATGAGAATATCAGAACTGTAGGAATTCATAAAATGTTATAGAGTATGGAAATAAGCTTTACATAGGATATGGAATAAGGCTTCAAATCAGACTTACCTAGATCTTTTTGGGCCCTATGAGCCCAGTTGACCCCTGGGTTATATAGAGACCAATTACTGTATTCTCTTCACTCTCCCCCACCTTTTAAAATTTAATAATTATTAGTGGCAAGGTAATTTTTTTTGAGAGAGAGGGGAAAAAAAACTGATCCGTAAAGATAGAAGAATAATCTGATTACCACAACTGACACATCAAAATTATTACCCCCCCATCTATTCAATCAACATATAAATTTGAGACTCATTTTAAACTTATTCTTTGTCTTCCATATAAAGTAATGTACAAGTCCTGTCAATTTTAAATCCTGTCAATAGTTATCTCTTGAGTTTTTATGAAATTTTACATCTTATTGCTCCTCTCCTAGTTTTAATCCTTATCATTTCCAATCTATTCGCTTAGCTGATGTTCTCATTTTCCCTATGACACTTCTGAAATCATCCCATCGCTGCTGAAGAGTGATATTTAAAAGCACAAAACTAGTTAGTTTATGCCTCTGGTGATGACATTATCCCTCAGTTGAATAGTTTTCAATGTTTCTCCATGGTCTTCAGGATAATGTTCAAAATGCTAGGACAAACTCAAACCTCCAAGATCCGTACCTTGTTTTTCTTTTCAGTATTATCCACCAGCACATCCCATGTACTTGCGCCGTGATGAACTACCGGTAGTCCAAGCATACCACATTCCATCGGACCACTGTAGCTTATGATTTTCATATGTGATTTTCCCACTTTTTTTGGTCTGGCTAATGCTGAGCCATTTTTGAGAGCAACTCTAGTGTTACTTTAAGCTTTAGCTAAATTTCACAGTACTGCATGTCAAAATAACAGATTTTAAACCCATAAAGTCCAATAGTCTGTAATATTTAATTTTAGAATCTTCATAAAATAATTTATTGAGATGAAGATAAAAGTAATAAGAACAATACAATTAATAGGTCAAGTTTTTATATTAGTAAGAGAATATATAAAAATAAACAAATAAACATGAGCAAAGTTTATTTATGAATACATTAAGGTTCATTTATATGAGTTTGGTAAAATATTTATCAAAGTTTATGCAGAATATTCTGGTAACCTTGTGAAGTATATGTACAAAATTCTAGACAAACAGGTTTCTAATTTTAAACAGCTAACAACTGTATTTAATCAACATGTTTTTATGTAGGGCTCTTCTTTCCCCCTCCACCCAAGAATCTAGTTTCAATCCTATTTGAACGTATACTTCCAAATTTATTACAGGTGTTTTGCTGCGTTTCTTCTAAGAATGGGAAAGATCAAACTTTGGAATTAGTCTTTGAGAATTTAAATAACTTTAATTTGTTAATTAGCAAGTTTAATAGACAAATGACATGTCTATTTTAATAACAGAATGAACCACTCAAATCTTTATCCATGGAAATTATCAAATGATTAGGTTCTTTCAGTCTTTTTTTTGTATACGTGTATTAAAAGATATATGTTATATATTTTTAAATTTATTCCCAGCAAGTTTTACACTGATCACAGCAGTTGATTATTCAGTTGTCAATGGGGTTCTTAGATGAGATCTATGTACTTTCCATTATCTAAAGAAAGAATTTTAAATCTATGTCACCTTTATATTTCAGATAAAATATTCCAAATAAAATAGACATGTAATTATGTTTAGCTACTTATTAACTTGCCAAAGCACGAAAGTATTTTGTATTTGTAAAAGTATTGTGTATTTACAGGAGATCTGTGAATTATTTTGTTCGACATGTATTCCTACACATTTTCAGCCAGAGATTAGAAAGGCAAATGACGCATTTCTCAGATTTCCTTGCTTCTTGTGTTCTTGATGAGGGGTACACCAATCAAATGCACTCTTTTAAAACCCGGATTGAAACTGAATCAGGTAAGGAGAGAGGTGGGATGCAGGGCATCCATTGTGCTAGTGCAGATCCTGGAGCTGTCAGCTGTTGTAACAGTGTCCATATTCACCAGGTGGCTTCCTGATTGTGGAAGTTCTTTCTGGAAGTTCGGCCTAGAGGTTATGTCTTCATTTCTCCCTACAATTTTGCAAGACACTTAATCCTTAGTAAGTTCTTCTATATGCTGTCTAGAGTTTCTATTCTCTGTAACTCTTGTCCAATAATTTTTAAAGATAATTATGAAAAAAACAGCAATATAAGGTAGATAATTAATTTTTAAATGGAACCCAAAGAAAGTCAATAGTTAGTAAGCCTATGTGAATATGAATTAAGCCCAGCCTGTGTCACATTTATGGCTCTAAGGAAGAGAATGGTCTAATTCTGGAAGCACGGAAACTTGCTCAGATATTAAACTGAAATTCTGCAGTGGTTACAATGTTTTTCATTAGGTTTTTTTTTTCGCTTGTTTGTTTTGTTTTTTGATACCATTTTATCCACTACTGAGTCACACAACACAGGTTAAATGACTGGTTTAGACCGTGGAATGTTATTTTCCCATCAAAATGCATTATATCTTTAGGTCTCTGGACCTGAAGGCAAATAATATATGCCATTAATTTCTACACGGGCTTTCTTTCATTTAATGAAATTACTTATTTAGTGGTGCTCATTAGCAGGTTCTTGTCTAGACCTCAGAATCCTGCTGATAGAGTTAGGATCCTAGATCATATCTAGTGATTTACAGCTAGGCACCAAAGGACTGGTTTGTCATTCCTCTACTTTCCCTCATTATAGGATTGGGGGTTCAGTGAGGAGGAAGATTCCCAATGAGCCCCACAAATTGCTGCTATCCTTTGTGTTCCACATGTGCTCTTGGTTTCTGTGATGCTGAGATGGTACTCACCATTTCCACTCAGGCTGGTGTCCAAGATCCTGATGCTGCCCAGAGCTACTGTCTGTTTTCACTATTGTTGATTCTTCACACTGTTTCCTTCAGAGCAGCCACATTTCTGAGAAGCCCATCTTGTTCTATTTGCAATCCCTTTTGTTTCCCTATACTCTTACCACATTAGAAATCTTTCCCAGGGAGTCACACTTCCTTAATCAGGTGCCAAGATGGATGGCATGGGCCAGTTTGTCAATTCTTTTCCTTGGTTTCTAGCACCACATAGTGGCAGGGAATGAATTAGAACATCTCTTTTCCTCTCTCAACAAGAGCAGCATTATTCTCGCTAGTCTCCCTCCTGCTGGAAACTCACGCCCATACTCTTCGCATCTCCATTCACTTATAGCAGAATTGGATCAGATTGGCCTCAAATGTTGTGATTTTCTTCCTCATGGCATTTTCTGCATGTGTGCTTATATTCTTTTTCCAGAAAGGGCCATAACCTGCTTATGAGATTTTACATTTTTAAAAAAATTTAACATTATAGACTTAGCAAAGTTATGCTGACATTTTAATGTCATCATAAAGTAATTTATATTATATTTAAGGTAGCATGCTACTTTTGGAATATTTTATTTTGCTTGTCATCTTATAGATGTAGCAGTTAATCAAAAAACAATTGTTTATGATGCTTAGAGGATTGAACGAAAATTGCTTCAATTTCCAATGACTTACATCGTGTGACTTACATTACCATTAATGGGTTTATCACTGGACTAAATTGATTGCGTTTTATAACATACACTTCGCATTTCCCATCCTCCAGCCACGTTGCAAATTGGTGGGCACCCCAGCATGTGCTGTATCTTTATTGATTCGCTTGTGAGTCTATGGTCTTTCAACAGATGCTTTGCCAGATGACTGAAGCTAGTTTAGGCTCTGCCAACTGGTGGCTAATTTCCTTTTAACTGAGGACTCTGAAGAAGTGAAACTACCAAGGAAAAGAAGGCTGCTGTAACTTCATGAGGCATGGCAAAATGCCAGTTGATCCATATTTTCTGTTTATACACATGGTAAAATCACTGCCTTGTCTTTGTTTTCCTTTTTCCTGCAAATAAACACATCCAAGGTTGGCTAACTGTCTGTTTTTGCTACAACAAATTTAAGGCAAAGAAGAAGGCTGAATAGTTATCTGATCCAATTTAAGTGTCACTAGGAAGAATTTAGTATAGTGTTGCAGAGTATGAGTTTTCCTGATACAAAGATCTTGGTTTAAATGCTGGATATGCCACTTAGTAGCTTCTCATTCGCAAGGCAAGTTATTTGAATTTTGAAGCAGAGTTTTCTCATATGTAAAATGGAGGATAATTCCACTGATATTATGTTATTAGATTATATAGGAGTTAAGTGGTTAATACCCTATAAATACAGTGCTCTGTACAGTTCTCCCTAAGCGCACAGTTAGTGCTAGCTGGTGGTGTTTAGTTTGATAATCCAGACTGAAGGCTTTCATATGTCATAACAGGACATTTTAGTTTTGAATATATATATGTCATAAAACTGAAACTAATAGTACTTTCAAGATAGCCGACAACTGAGAAAATGGAGATTCAGAGTGATTAAGTGACATGCTCAAGATCACACAGCTGATTAGAGACCATACTGAGACTAGAATCAAATTTCTCAACTTCTTGGAAACTGTATTCTCCTAAAAACCGTGCTGGTTTATCCTGAATGCCCTCTTTCCATCTAAGTTTACCAGATTTAGCAAATAAAAATACAGTGTGCCCAGTTAAATTTGAATTTCGTATAGACATCACATAATTTTTTAGTTTAAGTATGCTCCACGCAATGTTTAGGACATACTTGAGTACAAAAATATGCAATAATAGATAATACTAAATACTACGCAATACTAAATAATACTAAAATATATAATACTAAACAAATTAAAATTGCAATGTTTACAACATATTTGTACTAAAAATTATTTATTGTCTATCTGAAAGTCAAATTGAGCTGAGCATTCTGTATTTTATCTCGCAATCTAACTTTCATCACTAGTGTTTTATACATAGTTTTAAGTTTTATATTCTACTATTCCTAGGCAATCCTAGTTCACTTTTCAGCCATCTAAATTGTCTACGAAATGGATGTGTTCAAGGCATAGCCATAAATTAACTTGATACATCCTCATAAACTCCATGTGAAAACCAATCTCATTGCTTTTCTGCCACTGTCTCATTCTTACCACAAAAAAGTTGTTCCTTCTTCTTCTTTGCATGTTTTCCATGGCCACCTAGGTGTTAATAGTAGGCTACACAAGGTTGTCTTATAAGTAGAGATATATTTAGTCCTTATGATCTAAATGGTTGTGCATGGAAAAATCTAGGTTAGGAAAACAATATTGGTTAACTCGTAAGACATAAGTCCAAATGATCCCTTTTGTTTTGGACCTGGCTATTTTCCTGGAACTCACTTCAATGTTCCATTTTTCCTGGCACTCACTTCAATGTTCCATTTTTCCTGGCAAACTCAAGTATAGAAAGCCTGAGTGAGTTCAGCCAAGTCATCATTAACTGGACCAGGTGGGTGCAGTTTGCTGCCAAATAGCTTGTCCCCATAGCCTTCTAGGATGCTTGTAGCTCTAGTGTGTCATCATCCTTCCACTCTGAATGCTGCCTGCAATCAGAGGCCACCATAGGAGAGAGCTCTTGGGGATTTACTGCCACTTCAATTGATGTAGACCTGATAGTATGCCTTTCATTGCTTCTAAGACTCATCAAATAGTGCCTGAACTTCCTTTTTTTCTGAAAATTTAGTTCAAGGACTCTTAGGACAAATTGCTTTCTTGTAGTAAATGAAACTTTTTACCCTCTCAGGGAGAAGGAGCTGGGTAGGGAGCCATTAGTACGAAAGTTCTCACAGCTGCGTTAATAGAGTTGTTTGTCTTAGTTTTTCCACAGCAGTTTTCATTTGTTTCACATGGTCATGGAGCTTATAAAAAGTGAAGAGCAAAATGAAAGCATTTTCATTCAGAATTGTTCTTTTCATTCAAAAAAAGTTTAGTTTATTCACACTCTATCATAACAGTCATTTCTCAGCCTTAGTATTCAAGCAAACGTATTATAAGTTGTAAAATTGCGTCCTATCAGATCTGTGAACCCTTTGATAATCTTACACTATCTCATGCAAACACAGTAAACTGCAGAACGTTACTGTTACTCAGCTGAATTACAGAAATTCTGATTTCGTATGATTGTATTGGGCAAAATGCTTATGATTTAAGGTGAAATAGCATAAATATCACACTGAGAAGTAGTGTAGTTATAGAGAAAGGAAACGTAGATTTTGAATCTAGTTGTAGAATTCTGGTTGCACCACAAACTAATTGTATTTCCTTGGTCAAGTCTCTTTAATCTATTTAGGTTTTATTATTTTTCACTTCTAACTAGGGATTGTAGGCTAATAATAATAATTATAGCTAGTTTATTTGAGAATATAGAGGAATCATTCTTCATTCCTCTCTCTCTTGCTTTCTGTCACAGTTTGCATAAAATCTGTCAGAAAATTGTGTTGCTGTATTATTAAAATATATTCAGGTTCTAATCTTTGTTTTTAAATTACCTTTACTGCTGTCCTTCTGGTACAAGCACCCTCATCTCATGCCTGAGTTATTGCATTAAACTCCACTGGTCTCCCTTCTTACATCCTTACCTATACCCCACCTTTTAAACTAATTCTTTAAAAATACGAATCAGGTCATGTTACTCCCGGCTCAAGACTCTCCAGTAGTTTCTCGTCTCACTCAAAGTAAAAGCCCAAGGTCCTCACAATGGCCTATCAACAATACTCCACTTGTGCTGGTCTTCTGTTGACTCCTCTGCCTTCACTTCCTTCAATTCTCGCTCTCACTTCTTCCTCAGGCATACCAGGCATTGTCCAGCCTAGGGCCTTTGCACTTGCCCTCTCCTCTGCCTGAGATAGTTTCCTTACAGAATTCATGTGGCTCACCTGCTCACCTTTTTCTTCTTCTTGGTGAAGCCATTTTTAATTACTCCATTAAACAGTGCAATTCCCTTTACCCCACACTCCTTATCCCCTTGTCTGACTTATTTTCTCCATAACACTTGTCATCTTCCATCCTACAATATGATTATCTAGGCGTTTTTGAGTTATCTCTCTTCCTACACTAGAATTCAGTCTTCATGAGGGCAATAACTGTTTCTTTCTATATTGTTCACTGATGTAGTCCCAAAGACTAGGACAGTGCCTGACACGTTGTAGGTGCAGAATAAATATTTGTTGAATGAAACTGTGAAGGGATAAATGAACATACAAATAATGAACAGAATGCATGTAACACTTTATATATTGTCGTGTTTAATTCTCTCAATAATGCTAGTAAGATACCATTAGTAGTTCTGTTTTAGAATTAATGAGGAAACGAGTTAAAAAACTTAAATTCACAAATTTACTCTAAGTACGTAGCAGTCCAGCTTCAAAGTCCATGCTTATTACCCTTCGACTACACTGTCTTCTCTGAGATAATATATGATAATGTAGTTTGAAAAGGATAAAGCACCATCCTAAATGTGCAGTAGTACATGGCAATAAATAGAAGGATTCTTTTTTATGCTCTGAGAAATAAAAACAAAAAGCAAGATAACTTATTCTGTTTTTTAGCTTTGGTCCCTATTCAAAGTTGGACATGTTACTATACAAGTACATCATGCGCGTATGTCTACCCCCAAGTGTAATTTTCTACCATTCTTGCTATGGAACTTTTTAAACTTCTATTTCTGGTTCTTTTGTGACATTTCTCAACTTTAGATGCAAGAGGAGAGTAAACAAGAATAGTTTGGTTAATGTTCATACACTGAGTCATCTTTTTTATAATATATTCCATATAATCTACACTGGACAGGCATTTTTCCTCAGAAACTATATACATTTTTTTCCTTCATATGTTACAGAAAGACTCTAAGTTTGGAGCAGACATAGGTCAGAGAAAGAATGACTTTTTAGAAGACCTTATGATGTACTTCAATATTCAGTACTTAGTCATTTACTGCTTTCATGATTTGTGTTTAACTACATTTGAACTGTAATACTATTTAATTAATATTTTTATCTAAATAGACTCAGTATTTCTAGTTAAACACATGAATACTTAAGCAATGAAATTGTGGATTTGAGGTGCCAGTCATTTTTTTTTTCTAATTCACATTAAATAAATAAAAATTAAAATTTTTATAAAGCCTATCCTTATGCCAATGGAAATTTCCAAGCTTTCCACACATGAGGTATACATTTTATATATGTTTGCCTCATCTTGGAAAATACAATAGAATTGAATTAAGCTTTGAGGAGACATTGAGAACATCCATATGATCATCTTGCATGATGCTAGTGTATACCATACTGCCCTAAGGTGGAGGTGAGAAAATAAATATTTGGTTAAATGTCAAAATGGTTGAGTAGTAAAAAGTAATATTCTGCTGAAGCAAAAGATTTGAGCTTATGTTATTCAAGAAGTATATTGATCAGGGTTCCCTAGAGAAACAGAACCAGTAGAATTTATTATATATATAAATAAAATGAAGAATTGGCTCACATGATTATGAAGGCTGAGAAGTCCCCAAATCTACTGTCTACAAGCTGGAGACCCAAGAAAGTAATTTAGTCCAAGGCAAAACGCCTGAGGACCAGGGGAGCTGATGGTGTGAATCCCAGTCTGAGGGTTGGAGAAGATTAGATGAGGTATCGCAGCTCAAGCAGTGAGGAAGGAAGAAAAGGGGCAAATTCCTCCTTCTTCTGCCATTTGTTCTGTGAAGCCCTCAACAGATTGGGTGATGCCCACCCACATCGGGGAGGACAATCTTCTTTACTGAGTCCACTGTTTCAAATGCTAATTGCAGCCGGAAACATCCCAATGGACACACCCAGAATATGTTTAATTTGGGCACTCTGTGGCTAGTTGACGCATAAAATTAACCATTATAAGAAGAAATCCTAAATTTTATCAAAATATTAATTTTTCATTGTAATTTTGTTAGAAAAATGTTAGCATTCAAAAACAATCATACTGCCTTCATAGTACTTCAGCTTTCCTACTTTAGTGATCTTCCTCTATTCCTTTATTCAGTCACACCTCTCAGAAACAACTCTCCTTTCATACCTTGTTAAAAATGGATCTGCATTCTCTATAGGGTTACAAACCTTAAAAATCTCCTCTTTCTGTGGAAATAAATGAAATAGACACTGAAAAAAATAGAAAAGATCAATAAAACTTAGAAATGGTTCTTTGAAAAGATAAATAAAATTGATAAACCTTTAGCCAGATTCATCAAAAAAAAAAAAGAAAGAAAGAAAGAGGGCCTAAATAAATAAAATCAGATATGAAAGAGGAGACATGGAGATGTCACAACTGACACCACAGAAATGCAAATAATCATAAGACATTACTAAGAATAATTAAATGACAACACATTGGATAACTTAGAAGAAATGAATAAATTCCTAGAAATATAGAATCTTCCAAGACTGAAGCAGGAAGAAATAGAAAATCTAAACAGACTGATTACTAATAATGAAATTGAATCAGTAATCAAAAAACTCCCAACAAACAAAAGTCCAGGACCAAATGGCTTCACAGGTGAAAAGATTCCAACAACAAAAAAAATTAGAACTAATAAATGAACTCAGGATACCAAATCAATATACAGAAATTTGTTGCATTTCTATACAGCAATAATGAACAGAGAAATTAAGAAAACAATCCCTTTTATAATTGCATCAAAAAAATAAAATATTTAGGAATAAATTTTACCAAGCGAGTGAAACACCTTTACTCTGAACACTATAACATTGATGAAAGTAATTGAAGATGACACAAATAAATGGAAAGATATACTGTGCTCATGGATTGGAAGAATTAATATTGTTAAAATATCCAACTACCCAAAGCAATCTACAGGTTCAACGCAATCCCTATCGAAATACCAATGGCATTTTTCACAGAACTAGAACAAATAATCCTGTAATTTTTATGGAATCACAAGAGACCCTGAACAGCCAAAGCAATCTTGAGAAAGGAGAACAAAGCTGGAGGCATCATGTTGATTTCAAACTAGATGACAGAGCTATAGTAATCAAAACTATATGGTACTGGCATGAAAACAGACACATAGATCAGTAAAACAGAATAGAGAGCCTAGAAATAAACCCACAGGTTTATGGTCAATTAATCTATGACAAAGGAAGCAAGAATATACAATAGGGAAAAAGACAATCTCTTCAATGAATTGTGTTGGGCAAACTGGACAGTCACATGCAAAAGAATGGAAGTGGACCACTTTCTTATACTATACACAAAAGTAAACTCAAAATGATTTAAAGACTTAAATGTAAGACCTGAGACCAGAAAACTCCTAGAAAACAACATAGTCACTAAGCTCTTTGACATTAGTCTTAGAAATAGTTTTTTGGATCTGTCTCCTCAGGCAAGGGCAATAAAAGCAAAAAAAACACAGATGGGACTACATCAAACTAAAAAGCTTCTGCACAGCAGAGGAAACCACCAACAAATTGAAAAGGTAATGGACTCAATGGGAGAACATATTTTCAAATGATATATTCGATAAGTGGTTAATATCCAAAATATATAAAGAACTTATACTACTCAATATCAAACAAACAATCTGATTTAAAAATGGACAAAGGATCTGAATAGACAATTTTTCAAAGAAGACATTCAGATGGCCAACACGCACATGAGAAGATGCTCAACATCACTAATCACCAGGGAAATGCAAATCAAAACCACAATGAGATATCACCTCACGCCTGTCAGAATGGCTATTATTAAAAAGACAACAAATAATAAATATTGGTAAGGATGTGAAGAAAAGGGAAACCTTGTACACTGTTGGTGGGAATGTAAATTGGTGCAGCCACTATGGAAAACAGTACAGAGGTTCCTTACAAAATTAAAAATAGAACTACCTCATGATCCAGCAATCCCACTTCTGGATATTTATCCGAAGAGAATGAAAACACTAATTCAAAAAAAATATATGCACCCCTGTGTTCATTGCAGCATTATTTATAGTAGCCAATATGTAGAAGCAACCTAAGTGTCCATCAATAGATGAATGGATAAAGATGTGGTATATGTGTACAATGGAATATTAGTCATAAAAAGGAATGACATCTTGTCATTTGTGACAACATGGATGGACCTAAGGGTATTATGCAAGTAAAATAAGTCAGACAGAGCAAGACAAATACCATATTATTCCACTTATATGTGGAATCTAAAAAACAAAACAAAGGAACAAACAAAACAAAGCAGAAACGAACTCATAGATACCAAAAACAAACTGATGGTCACCAGAGGGGAGAGGGTGAGGAGATGGGTGAAATAGGTGAAGGAGATTAAGAGGTACAAACTTCCAGTTATAAAATAAATAAGTCACAGGGATATAATGTACAGCATAGGGAACATAGTAAACAATATTGTAATAACTTTTTATGGTGACAGATGGTTAAAAAATAAAATGAAATAAAATAAGATTCTCCTCTTTCCTTCAATATTTCTTGTATACTTGTCATTATTAAATTTTCTCTTTGATGCTTGACTTTTGAATCCCTCTTTTTCATAGCCTGTCCTTTTCTTTTTTATTTCACTTTCTTGCCTTGCTAACGTAGACCTGCACATTAGTGATAATCTTATTTTTTAATACTTTTTCTAGTACAATGTTTGTCAATCATCTGCTCCAGGTAGAATATGCCTTTGAATGTCCTGCTTCCATTTCTGAATTGCCAGTATTGCTAAAGGAATGCCTCACTATTTGGTTCCAAAACAAATTGAAACTCCTCATTCAATTTTTTTTTCACATAGCCCAGCAATCTTTTCACTCAATCAATATCAAATTCTTTACAGTGACTGTCAATAGTTTCTATTCTTGCTAGAATTATAGATGACCTTCCTCTTCCATCAGACTCTAACTAAAAATTTTGACAGGATATAAGTGTGTGGAGCAGATGTTATCAAGGGCAATAACTAAGAGGTAAATAGTGGTTTGCTCTTCTTGGAAAATAGTTGACTAAAGTTATTCAGACCAAGTCTTCCACAAAAAGAAACTGAAAAATCTGGATCAGACATTAGAGAAAAAAAACATCAAAACACTCCTTAGTTATTAATGGAAAGAGCGAATGGAGTGATAAGGTGAGCACTAAAGTCCACCTCTATGTGACTACAGGGTGACGGAGGAAAAAGTACTGAGATGTAACCACAAGTCAACTCTCTCTTGGATTTTCAGCTCAAATTATGTGGTTCAAGAATTCTGAAGCCATGAATACATCTTGAAGTGGTTTGAGAAAGTTAGTGAGTTTCTGTGGCATTTAGGATAGTGGCTACCTCTTGCTGTGAGGAAGGTGGTTGTGAATTAGGAGGGATATATGGGACCTTCTGGTAACGTTTTATTTCTTGAGTTGGGGGGTGATTGTTTTCTTTAAAATAATCATTTAAAGTACACATGTATTTTTTTTAAATTATATGTATGAATGCTATATATCCCAATGAAAAACATGTTCTGGAATCATTTCCTTTGTTGTTGAAAGATATAGGATGAATTTTTTTTCTTTTTTGAGTTTTGAAAGGAAGTGGTGTCAGTGAAAAAAAGTTTCTGTGAAGCAGAATAGGTGAATAAAGTAAGTATAAACTATTGAGATTAATGATCTTACTGTCATAGGAAAGAAGTACCCTACCACATAGTATAAAAAATTAAAAGAAAGGCATATTTGGGGCCAAGTTGCCGAGGGTTAGGGCAAACAATGTAAAATTGGGAATATGGTAAGAAAAAAAAAAAAGGGAGAGAAAGATTTCTATGAAGAGTAACAATTGGAGATCCCATGATTAAAGGAGGTTAGAGGATTAGACAGTGGCATCACAGGATTGGTATCCCCATAGCCTTCATCAATCTTCTCTCCAAGCCTTCCATAACACAAATCTAAAATCTAAATCAATAAAACATTTTCTTGGCCATTCACACCACTACTTCCAGATAACCTGATGATTGCCTTATTTAGAAATCGTGGAGCTGCCACAGAGGTTGAGAGTGCTCTAGACAGTTTATTACAAAAGTCAGAGAGGAGAAAGAATAAAGATGAGAGAGAGACACCAAGGCTGTGATTCATTTTGCTGCTAAATTTATCTTTTAACTCTTTAATGCACTTTGCTACTATGTAAAGTCAGTTCTTATTATAGTATAACAAATTAAGAAGAGAGGCTTATTCTTAGTGGACAATATTGTCAACTATATTTTTAAACAAATGAACATCCATACAATATGTATTAATAGAGGATTGAAATTTAAATATGAAAGTAAAGTTAGTTGAATAAACAATCAAAAGGACTGAAACAGAAATGTAAAAAAACGAGCTTGCAGTCCTAACCTGAACGTTAATTAGCTATGGCTTTAGACTTATGCTCTATGAAGTTAATATCTTCTTCTCTGAGATCATGATATCAGGAGGCTGGTCTAGATGAGTGGATTTCAAACAGAGCTTTTAAATCTGAGAGGTTTTTCTTGTCTTTGTTTTGTTTTTTGAACTTTCAGAGAACCTGCCCTACTGGTGGTTTTGTGGAAAGGGTGATGTAGATAGAGTGCATGTGACATATTATAGGTCCCCAGTACCCACTTCAAATAGAACAGATATACTTTTATTTGATTACAGTTCTGGGTAAGATTTCAATTGACCAAAATCTTCATCAACTAAGAAAGCAGTAGACTAGGTGATCTCAAGGATCTCTTCCAAAAAATTCTAAAAACCATGTTCAGCTTTTAAAGTAGAAGAGTATTACTGAATCCCAAAGATATTCTTGTTCAGGGTGGAACTCAAACAACTGTTTTAGTTTAAAATGTCTAAGTGTGCTTTTATTTCCTGTATGAAAAGCTGAAACTTCAATCACACGTGTATTTGTGTGTATTACATCTTCCATCTTGCAATAAAACGCAACAAGCAACTTTTCAATACCAACTCCATGTGAAGCATCCCTATAGATCTTTCTTGAACCTTGTTTTGGAATCCTGAGAAAACTCCTGACAGTTTTCTCAAGTAAAATATGAAGAAAGTCTCCTTCTACAGTGACAGTAAGATCTGAAGAAATCACTTAAATTATATTTCATAGTTTATGCAAAGTCATTTTTTAGGAGGAAAGTTGTTAATGTTCTGTGTTTTGTTATCTTACTTGATTTCCCAATTTTACACAGTGATTATTTGCATACTTTGCAATATATGAAAGTACGTAATTTCCTGAGGAAAATATAGAACTACAGGAGGTATCTTCCAGCTAGGAAAGAATGAAGTGAGAGCCAGGAGATAGAGAATGAATTTGACAATAACAGCAAAATAAAAATGAAGGATTGTTTTTTATGGGGCTTATGCATCTTATTAAAAAAAAAAAGTACATAAACCAGACCTTCTGAAAACCTATTAAAGTGTATTAGTATTTTTTAAATTTGCTAGAGGTTTTCCTATCCACGTGGGTGTGTATATATATATGCATACGTATGTGCAAAGACATCTATACACGTGTGCACATCAACAGGCATCCTTGCACAAGTTCTCCTGTACAAAGGCACACCGATAGCCATCCACTCATAGGACGAAAGGAAAGGGAAGGATCACAGTGTGCTCTAACAAGAAAGCAGTAATGATGACTATAGCTTAGAGAGGAGATTCAGAGGTACAGTCTGCAGGTGCTTGTTTGGAAGGAACAGACCATCTTTAGTCCTGTTAGGAGAGTCAAAAGCTAGAAAAGAGGGAGCCAAATTGTCCTGTTTTAAAATGAGTACTTTTTGCTTTCTGTCACATTGACCCAATAGCATCTCGACATTGCTGAGCCCCACTGTGATGTTTAGCTGCTTGAAGTCTAGATAAAGTGCGCTGGGCAGGGTTAGTTAGGCTTCAAGATCAAGATGGACCTGGCTATGACTCACTCCAGTCCCTGAGATTGTGTTCATAGAATTCGGCAATTTCTTTGTTTTGGGTCCTACTGCTCCTGGCACAGATACTTTATAGTTCTTCAATGGTACTTGAAGTGACCTTTTTATGTTCCCTGTATTTACCATGCCTTTTGACCAGTTATTATCAAAACTGCTTTCATTATTGTTACTGTTGACCATTTTGGTTTATAGACCTCTTATCAGATGTGGCAGAAAAATCAGACAAAATCCCGTTATTTAGCCTTAAATTTCTATTTTCCCCAAAATGTCTAAAAAATGTATTTATTGAAAATAAATATCTAAAAGTCACTTTTATCTATGGAGAACTGACTATTTAACCCAGAGGTGCTATTCGAATCACTCTATCCAGGTGAATTTGTCATAGGTATTAGTATGTATTGAACTGTATGTATGTGTATGTAACTGACATTATTACTAAAAGAGAGAGAGTTGTTTTTTCCTCCAAATATGTTAGGAAACAATATTTTCATGCTGTACATGCAAAGAAACAAATGGGACACAATAAAATTTCTTATAAAATGGCCAATTTATCAACTAAATTCCTAAAAATTCATTTTAAGTAAAATTAAGCATGGAAGTTAGAGAAAGGCAAGAACATTATTACACTGAGAAATACACTGAATATAATTGAGAAAATAAGAGGGAACTGATTTCAATTTTACTCGTTTCTATAAGATGCCTGTGCTATCTGTCAGCCTGTCAGCAAAGACATTTATTCCGTTCAATAGCTGTGCAGAGAATGGCGATTTAGTCTGTGTTGCTTCCTGGACAACTGAGGAGACCAAGCTTCATTTCATCCTCCTGAAATCAACCTTGATGGGTTTTTTTCTGGATTATCCAAGACTGTCCAAAACTTGCTTTCTAATAAAAGCAAATTTTAAATCATCCTCAAAAATGTCTTTTACTGGCACTCCAGTACTTGTTCTTACTTTAAATTTTAACACTAGTCTCTAAATTTTTCTTGGAAAAGTGATGGACAGCTAGGGATAGTTATGCATAACAGGTTTGTGTTTTTAATGCTGGTTAATTAACTGAGATCGCTTTACGGCATCCAGTGTTTAGATTCCACTTCATTCAGACTGAGAAATAAATGCTCTATGGGGAAACACAAATGACATCTGGACTAGAATAACATCTGGACTAGACTTTATGTATTTTTTAAAAAAGCACTTTTTATTTATTTATTTATTCAATATAAATCACGTAGATACTTCATGATTGGAGGAACTTTATATGGAGCTTTTATTGTTATCCAACTTTTAAACAGCAAGAAGTTTGCAGAAGCAATAGAACAATGTTTAGAAAAGTATTGAAAAGCATGCTTGCTCTTATGGAGTATCCACTAGTGAAACCCATCAACTGAATTATAGAACACTGTTTGAGAGGCAGCCTGACATGATAAAAATAGTGCAGGCTTTGGAAACAACTCACTCATAGTTATATCCTGGATCTTTCCTCTAGGGTTGAGTATCTTGGGCAAATCACTTAATCTCTCTGAGCTTTTGCTTCCTCACAGGAAAGTTAGAATTAGAAATAATGTATTTTTGGTGCTTGACTGTATCAGGCAGCTTACCAGATGGACACAGATGATACTCTCAAAAAGTTAACTAAAAATTGTTTAGTGAAGGGACTATTTTCATAACTTTGGGAAGGCGAATCAACAAGGGATGGTGAAGCACCCAGAGTGTAGCCATTAGTACTCTCTGCCTAACAGGGCCAGGGGCTGTGTAAGAGGTCCACTTGATAGGACCTGTAGGCTTTGGTAGAGTAATGTAGCTTCTGCCAGACCATGGCAAGGTAGAGAGGGAGCAGGGGAATGAATAATCTGCCCTGTCTCTACTATGCTCTGTTCTCTGGCTCATGCCTCCTATTGGCTGAATGCAACAAGCAAGTGGACAAAAGAGCCTGAGTGATGCAGTTCATAGTGTCCTGGGGCTCAGAGCATGCCACAGAAAGGCAGAGAGTGGGCCTAAGGGTGATATACATTGAAAACAGGCACCATACTCATTGCATATATTAAATATCCACTCTATAATAGAAAGAACAACACAACCTCATAACCCCTATGTCTTTGCTGTCACATAAACTTTCTTCACATTTTCAATAAATCTCATACATGTGCATTGGTCTCACAGTATTTTTTTTCCTTCAGTGAAAAATCAGGATAATCTTCTCAGTTTCATATTTGAGTTAATGCCAGGCAGAGATAAAGAAAACCTACAGACTCAGAACACGATATAAGACATCGGCAAAGTCAGGAAGTCAGAGCCAGAGAAGGACTTGAAGACAGAAGACCCTTAAGGATTCAGAGAAAGTTTTGGAAAACCATTGTTTAGCTTTTCTGCAAAAAAAGGAAGGGAAGTTTCTTGAGGCAACCTCATCTTGGTCATTAGAACAATAAGAATATAGTAGATATCTGGATTATAAACAAATGATAGCTATCAATAATGTATATTTTGGGGCACTAAATTATTCTACAATTTTGTGAAAGGATGAAAGGATGTGCTCTTTCAGCCTTGTAGTGACCCACAGTCCCTGCTATCTGCCATTACCATGAAGAGTTAGCAAAAATAGAGAATAAAATTGATTAAAATCCTATAGCATGGCAAATGGGTAGAAGCCACCAAAGTCTAGCTTGCAAAACAATAGCAGAACCCTCGGTTAGACAGATGGAAATGGAAAACTGGACCAACAGCAAAACAGAGTAATATGAGAGGATTAATCCAGTCTGAAATCAGAACTTACAGGGTGCTTGAAGCAAGACAGGAGAATGTACAAGCATATGTCCTAGGGCAAGCTGTATGTAACTGGCCAGCATTCTGCCACAGGCATGGTGCTGTTAAGAGCTGTGAAGAACCTGAGATTTTACCTTACTTGGAAGCTAAGAAGGTAGACAGCAACAGTTTCATGGATGCTGGCAGAAGATGTGAAACTTCTGGGTGAGATACAAAGCATTTTATTATTCATAACACAGCCAGCAGCATGAACGTTAGCATATTCATGCCAGTGTGCTCAAATCTCACAGGGGTGATGTGAATGGGTCCAGTGGATGTCTGCATTATAATGTGTTGAACTTAAGGAACACTATAATGGATAGGGGCATGCTCGGCCTTGGTACAACAGGAGGCACTGTCTCTACCTTCCAAGGCTGTTCACTAGACAAGCATTCATGAAAGATTATCCACAACAGAGGATAGTCAATGCCTCATTAACAAGACATGCAGAAAAAGAAGACAACTTACATGGTCTGTGGTCAAGCATAGATGCGTGACCAGCAGTGACCAGCAGTGACATGGTATTTTGACATGAGTGTGTGTCACAAATCATAAACCCCGTCATAAATCTGGCACATGTGGACATTATTATTAACATAGGATAAGGGAAACAACTGTCTATGATAATTTTCTATTGGTCTTATAGAATTCAGATATTATGTTATAAATGCAAAATGAAAGTAGAGATTAGAAAAGACTGGGAATCAGGAAGGAATCATGATTCATTACCAGCTGATGACTTCTGCCTCAGTTAAGGGAGGAAGAAATGCCCAGGAAGCATTCTGGGGAAAATTACAGGGTCTATATATAACTGTAAGCCTGTGGGCCCAAATCCCAGTATGGTTTTCTGAAGAGCTTTGTTGGATTCAGATGATGCCTCTTTTACTTGAGCCATGTCTAGTTTTCCTAAGGCCAGTGGCCCATTCTAACTTGGTGGTAACCCAAGTCAGTCCTGTTTTATCATACCAGACCTTCAGAGCAAGGCACTCAGAAGAAAGAGGAATCACAGGATAAACTCTAAATGAACAGAACCCTGAGAAGATGATGATTTACGAACACAGCATCCTTTATTCCAAGAGTTACCAATCATCAGGCTGCAAGTTTGGGATTCAATATCCCCTTTGGTTCCCATACTGATAAAAATTGCATTAGTTGTCAACTCTTAAAAATCTGGAGAATTCACTTAAAGAATCAAATTAATGACTTTTGTTGGGAAAAAAAAAACAAATTCTAGTATACTTGGCCTACATTTTTAGATGGCAAAATTTGGAGTTGCTCACTCAGGTAAATCCGGTAATTTTTCTCACTTGGTGACACTTGCCATCACTCTATATTCTCCTTTAAACACTGAAGTATAAGGTCAGTTACCATTTTTCATGCACATGTGCTTTTTCCTTATAGTAAACTACGTGGTAGAAATTGCTTCCCTGATTAGCTTACCAGCCTAGTCCCTCCAGGCATCTGAGTTTACAAACTTTGCTTCAACCTGTTTGCTCTTGACTCTGAATGGTAGTCACTGGTCCAAGAGCCAATAGTGGCTTTTACCCTGATCTATGTAGCTGGGATTGGGTCAAGCCTTGACCTCCTGCTAGAGGATGAAATGAGCCCCTACTGGCTTCCATTGTCCAGTGATGGAACTTAGGCTCTGCGCTGGTTATAGAGAGGGTACAGTTGGATCTGCAGCTGTGTTGGAAGAAGCTAAGGTTCATAATGCCAGTATTCTTGGATTTTCACCATTTTGCAAGAGATAAGTACTCTTCTCACAAAGAAGAAAATATTCCCCCTGGCTCAGATTCACTGTTTAGCTATTGAATGAAAATCTTAAGAATCCTTCTGACATTATTGATGCTTTTCTTTCTTATCTTTCCATGTTTTTCCACACTTTTGATGTAATAACAGCCATGGTTCTATCAGTAACATTCTGCTGCGTCCATAGAATGAGTGGGAAGCTTGGGACGGAGCCTAGACTAGCTTCACTAGCCATCCACCCACGTCACATCTGTCCTTGGCCCCCAGCCTGGGAGCCATTTGAGGCATATTAGACCAATGCTGTTACCCTTAGATCGTAAAATGCTCGTCCTCATCAAAGTGTCTTGTTTTAACCTCCCACTAACATGTCAGTGCTATTCAGCTGATTATAAGTTTTTGGTAAAGAATTTAAATTTAAACTAGAACAGTAGGTACAATAATTTAGAAATGAAGTCAGCAGTATTTACATCAGAGTAGTTTCCTGTCAAGATGAGACAAAGAAGAAAGCTGTATTATTATGACTACTTTATGCCAGCATGGTGAAGCTTAAAATAACCTTTAGATATAGTGACAGATCAAAATAATCAGGGAAATGTGGCCCTGTTAAAGATTCAAGCCTTAATTGCAAAATCAAGTAAATTTCTTTTTTATCTAAGTTTTTCGAACAACAAATTTTAAGGGCTAAAGCCCATGTGGGATGGATGCGGTGGTTTGGGATGGATGCGGTGGTTTGGGATGGATGGGATGGTGTGAGAAGGGGTGGGGGGGGGAGTCAGAACTAACATTCAAGGCCAGAAGGTGGCAGCAGTGAGCTGGGATTAGAGAGCTCATTGCACCTGTCTTCCAGAAACGTAGTTGCTTAGCAGAAGTACGATTTGGCGGGAATAAAGTCTAGGCTTCTAACAATGGTTTGGAAGACATCGAAGCCCTGATAATCAGGGAGTTTTGTGTACTAAACTAAATGTACGAGGACTCATGCAGGCGTAGTGGTAGTAAATGTTAGACTGTGGATCCCAGGGCCAGAAGTCAGATGGAGGATGACACACTAAATCATTCTGTTAGTGTGACATATGGTTGGCAGCTGAATTTTTAAACCTCATATCAGGTTGGTTGGCTTTTAAATGCCCAGAGGCCTTTACATATTGGATCTTTGGAGGATGGAGCTATGACTGATAGTTAATAAACAATTTAAAATAATCTTTCTGTAAAATTCCTGGCTCCTATCAATAATTCAAAAGTCTACATATGTAAAAATGTCCAGAGTAAAAATTTGTCAACATCTTATTGATTTGTCCAGAAAGAATGTTATCAATAACGATATGCAGCATTTAGGGGAAGAAAAACAAAAAAACTATTGGAGATATTTTTCTAAAAAGTACAAGCATAGGAAAACTAAGTGTATACAATGTCATAGGAAAAAAATTAGTTTACTATATTTCAATGTGACAAGCATTATGTTGTCCTAAAAGACAACTAAATATATCTCCTATTACTTGAAAGTGTTTCTGAAGTTGAAATTTAAAAGAAGTGATTTCTTTATCATTGAGCCTGCATTGGAAACATGAGAAGAGATTAATTATACAATAAGAAATAGTTCAAGAGCTTCTTCAAAATACAAGTTGTCTAAAGAAACTATTTGAACAGGAATGCAAACATTTGAATGTAGCAAAAGTTTATCTTAGAAAATAAATTGTTTATCAAATAATTCAATTATTCATTTCCCTATGTTTCTCTTATGCTATTTAGTGCAATTCTTTGTCCTTAGCAGGTAGCAAATATATGCTTGACCACATAGCCATAAGTTGTCAAATTGTGACAATGCAATCATTAGCACTATCACAGAATTTCCCTGGGTTATCTACCGCTGATCATGTGAAGGTGTTGGGTTCAGTTAACTTCAATTGAGTTCAGTTATACAGTAAAAATTCTACCAGGCACTATCATATGCATTATGTGATTTAATCTTTCTTCTGAAGTAGGTATTATTGTTTTGGTTTTAATCCCAATGAAGATACTGAGGTTCATTGAAGTTAAGCAGTTTACCCTAAATACATAGTAAGTGGTAGAGTTCGAATTAAAACATATTTTTCAGTTTCTAAGCCCATTTTGGTCAGGAAGGGTGAAACTTCTAGCTTATGGGCATTTTCATTTCTGCAACCCAGGTAGACACCACTAATAGATCTTGACACATTTTTCCACTAATCTAGACTTGCCCCGACAACTATACTCAACACAATGGTTTAGGCCAAAACTTCCAATTAATTAGATATGTCATGCCACTTGAAAACTGTTGGTCAATTCTGCATGACTACACTCTGTCTCTTTTTCTTTAATACATAGTAAATGATAGCTCTTATCAAACTACAGGTAAAGAATTGAACTTAAGTCAAACTACAGGTAAGAATTGAAAGAATATGGTATTTACCTTCTAGAACTATCATAGGAAAAGGAAGAGAATAAAGATGTGCCTGAAAGACAGAAACAAATTCTACCTTAAGAATCCTACCTATATATGAACGTATTAAAAAAATTATCTCAACAGTGACACCAGAATTCTTCTCATAGACAAAATTGTCTTTGTTTAGGAAAACATGTTTATAAGCTGCTGGGGCTAGAAGGGGAGACCTTTATTGTATGGATTTACAGAAGATAAACAAACCAAAAAGAGAGTTAAACTGTTCAGCTTTGGAAAATTATATACATATATATACATATAGAGAGAAAGAGAGAGAGAGAGAGAGAAGAAAGAGACAGACTTTCAACAGAAGGAGACATAAGAGAAGACTTTTGAGAAATTAGTGTATTCTTGATGCCTTTGCAAACCCCATGAGAACCTGCTGAAAGTTTTGAGTGCCAATTTTGTGTCCTGTATCCTTGGATTCTTCTGAAGCAGAGCCTGAAATATGGCCTTAGGCACAGGTAGTTTATTTGGGAAGTGATTTTAGGAAATAGAAGTAAAGAAAAGGGGAGAGTGAGACAAGGAGGGGAAAAGCACTAATACAGGACGCATTATGAGCTAGCTCCCACTGTGGACAGCGTTTACTTCCTCCGGAGACCTCCTGAGAAATCATACTGTACATATTTCACAGTTTTTTGACCAAAGACCAGGAAGTTAGGACAATTATTCAACAAGTCTTGTTCCCCTTGGGGTGGGGATTGTCCCCAGGGGCACTGATCCCCTGCATTTCTGGATTGTGCCTGTGTTGGCTGAGTTGTTTGTCTTGACTGTGGAGAAAGCCATTAGGCAGTAAAGCAGACTCCCATGACCCAGAGGTGGGAAGCTGGCAGTGTGCAGGGAACAGACCACGAGAGCTGTGCTACGATCTGGCGGACTAAGGGGGTGAGGTGGGGGCACTGCAAGCATCTACTGTATGTCTTAATTTCACATTTCTTTCCTATACTAATTTTAAGGGGATTTTATTCATTGCAAACATAAAGCCTGAGATAGGAGAACCACCGAAATAAAACATTGGTCTTCTATGAATATTTGCAATTTTCAATTAATATCTTTCTGTGATTATTTGTGTTTTTTGTGCTATTTAAGTATCTAACCAGGTAGTCATATCCCTTTGAAGAAAAAGGTGAGCCAATAAATTTAATATGCTCATCTCTTCACTTTAAGAATAAATCATCTTGATATTTTACATTTAAAGAATTATCAGAGATAAGGCTCATGAATAGAATTTGTCTGGTATGGAAAATATTCTGATATTGGGGAAAATATTTGGAGAGAAATAATCTGAATTAACGAGAAGACTACAATTATATCCATAACATTTCTTAACTCTTAAAAATGTTGACAGGTAGAACTCCTTGATGATTCTTGTTTTAATAATAGTTTTAATTAGTATATCAAGAGATATGCAAAGTCACTTCAAAACATTTGAAAATTGCTTATTTTAAGTAGGTGGATAAAAGTCTTTTATTCTATTGAAATAACATTTATAATTTCTTTATGATATTTAATATTTTAAGAAGGAGCACACATACAAATTAATGAATTTGGTTTGTGAGATATTGTTTTACTTTGTTTTCTGACTTGGTGAAGAGAGCCAGCAATAATGAAAGTCATATATTATGTGAGTGAAATGGATTTTTCCTAGAATCCTTTTTTGCCTCTGACAATTCATTTCATAACATCACTACCATATATTTCCAAATTGATTTATAAAGGCTTCTCTGCAGCATACACATTATGGGAGTTTCTCCACTTCAGCTCTGCACTTTAGTTTTAACTTCTCATTTTAAATCAGGACAACTCTGCATCTCTGCTTTTAAAAAATCAGCATTGATTCATAACGTTAGAGTCCAAATAAACTGATAATAATAATCCTTGCTTTGGTATCGTGGAGATGTCTATGTCTGTTTCCAGAATGTTTTATTTTCTAGATGGAACTAATCATTACAATATATTTTTAGGCTAGATAGATTTATAATTCGTTGGCTAATCAAATACATGTGTCTGCATGTGTAACATATTTCACAATATTTATAGCACAGTTTTCATTTCTATAAAATTTTAAATCAATTTGAAATTGTAGTTTCTGGGATTGTAAGAAATATAAAGGGTAAATAGAAAAAGCAAAATATGTAGATTTTACAACGTCTGCATAAAAGCCCAGAAAGGTGGTTATAGATTAAAATTAAAGACAGGTTAGCAATAAGGATTAAAGACAAGAGCGACTGGGGGAAGAATCTAAGGGAATTACTAGAAAAGCATACAGAAAAATGATTGCGCAATAAAAGATCTAATATTATATTTGTGCCCACAATAAAATACATTTTATTTTGTCAATAAAAATAAATAATGGAAGTGAAAGCAACTATATTTTTATTCAAGTATACTTGATTTATTCAGTACTAGTAATTTGTATATATACAAAATAAAGCACTGTTTCCTAATACTGCATCACTTTAAAACAACGTATGAATATTCACCTGGTTTGGAGGGCCTGTATGGGATGGGCTGACTAAAATACAAACTATACGATGTGTGTGAAATACACTTCGGGAAGTCTGGTTCACCTCTTAAATATAAAGACAGCAAGGTGATATGTTGAGATGAAAATTATCCAAGCTAGAATGAATAGAATATTACTATTAGGTAAGAGAAAGCTTAAATATCATCCCTCAGAGCAGTTAAATCTGAGACAATTGCCATAAAATTTAGAATATTTGTTTGGGATGGACTGCCACAATGTAGTATACATAAAATTTAGTTTAAATGGCCTCCAAAGAACTTGAAAATAAGGAGCAATAACAGTCCTGTGTAACTGTTGATTAATAAAAACATGGCATATATATTATATGTCCCAGAAAGAGAATTCAATGATTTTAAATATGACTCTTTAAAGGCTACAAATGCACATGCTTTAAATCGTGGTTGTTGAATAATAACTGAGCTGATTCTCCCAGCTGGCAACTCAGTCGAGCATGACTCAGGGTTTGGTAGTCACAAGTCTGTGTTTATTGAATAATGGTTAATTTTTTTTTTAAGCATGGGGTAAATCACCTCTTTTATTTTATTTTAGGTTTAAATTATAGGAAGAAAGATGATGCGGAGTGTAGAAAGAAGGGTACTGAGAACTATAAGATTTGCTAGAGTGTAAGGCTGTCATAATTGAAGGCCATCATAGACGAAACATATGGACAGTTTTGAAGGAAGGAAGGTTGATGTCAGTACCAAACTGTAGTTTATTTCAGAAGGAGAAATTCAATTTGCAAGGCCTCAGAAGTTTAAGAGGGTTATGTGTGGAAATTATGTTTCTTTCATAAATAGAAAAATACAAGTAGATAAAAGAGAGACTAAAAATGGATATTAAAAGTCCGCAATAGATTATTTAATATCATATAAGACATAATTTACCTAAAATTGTAAGCACTGAAATTGTCAAATTTATGGATGAAGAAAATTATTCTTTTAGTGTGTAAAAAAATTTAGTTATGTAAGAAGGCATTTATTAAGAATATGTGCATATGTAGTTTCATTTTAAACAGAACCAATGGAAGAGAGTTTATTTTCCCCTTACAAATATTTTCTTTTTTTTTTTGTGAGGAAGATCAGCTCTGAGCTAACATCCATGCCAATCCTCCTCTTTTTGCTGAGGAAGACTGGCCCTGGGCTAACATCCATGCTTATCTTCCTCCACTTTATATGGGACACTGCCACAGCATGGCTTGACAAGCAGTGCGTTGGTGCGCGCCCAGATCCCAACGGGGGAAAACCAGGCTGCCGCAGCGGAACGCGCACACTTAACCACTTGCGCCACCGGGCCGGCATCTCTTAAAATATTTTCAAAGAGAGAGTTGGCCCACTGCTTGGGGTGGGGGAATTACTGTCTAAAGATTATAAATGTGTAGAAGAAAAGAGATGCTGGAAAATAACATATTTTAGATTTTGAATTTAAGAGGCTTTGGAGGATTCAAGTTGGCAAAATCAAGACACTTTTAGTAAAAATCTTGTCTTTTATACTGTGAAAATATTGTTTGTTGAGTTACAAAAGTATGTGCAATTTAAGCATATATTGAATTATATCTTTCACATAAACTTCTGCTCTTCTTTCTTGGTAATGCTTCTCTTGTACTCTCAGGGTCACTAAAAGCATGGAAAAGAAATGCCAACACTGATAATGACAATATGTAGCTATCATTTGCTTAGTGCTTATTCTGTCTAGATCCGATTTAAATGTTTTCTTTCTTTATATGATTTATTCCATAGGGAAAACATACAAAATATTTACTGAGGCTTAAAGAAGTTAAATCAATAATTTAAAATGCTCATCTAGCAAATTCTTGTTCAGGAGTACGAGCCTATGTTGGACTCCAAATCCATGCTTTAATTTCTACATTACATCTCTCTGTTTGGACGTATTATCAAAATCTCTTAATGTCTGTCAAAGTGATTAAAATAAAATTATTAAAAAATTGTATATGTAGCTATTTACCAAATGCATATTGTTTGCATGTACAGTGCCAACTCTTTATAGTCTTTACTTCATTGGATGTAACATATGCCCCGAGGAGGACAATGAATCCAGCAAAGATGCTAGGGTAGCCAGATTATCAGCACCTCGAACGTGGAAGAGTTAGGAAAATATTCAGGTAAAAGGGCAGATTTGATTCAGCCAAAGACGTTTATCTGTTCACTAGAAAAGTGAGAGAAGATGATGACGTCGGGAGGTATAATATTTATATTGCATTTGGATCACTTATTAAACAATTTCTGTAAATTACCCCTCCATTGGGCATATTATCTGTGGGAGACCATAATGTTTCTTAAGTGTTGTAATAAAATAAAACACACATATAAAATACAAAACTTTGAATATTAGCCGTTAAAGTACCACTTTCGATATTCTAAAAACTCTCAGCTTTCACATACTTTTTAAATTTATAATTTGAATATTCATAATTCTGACAGAAAACATCTGCAGAATTTGTGAGGAACAGGCTAATTTGTTTTTTATTTGGTAGATTTAGCTTTATACATTTTTAATATTCATTAGCTTTACACATTTCTATGGGGAAAGACTAGATCATAGAAATTCTAATTTAAAGCTTGATTTCCAATTAGCTAAGGCACATTTAAAAATAGCATAAGAGTATATGGCAAAGACTTGCTTCAATTGTTCCATATTTTGTAAATGAAAAAAATCACTGTTTAATTTTTCACTTACGAATGTTTTCAGATCAAAATTCCAAACCAATTAATTTTTATATTTTTATTTAATTACAGTAGTCCCCCTCTTATCCACAGGAGATATGTTCCAAGACCCCCAGTGGGTGCCTACAAGGACAGATAGTACCGAACCCTATAGATATTATGTTTTTTCCTATATGTACATATTTGAGGTGCTACAGCAAAACTAGCGTGAATTTCTTTTTCTTTCTTCACAATTTCTCAGATAAAAAATCACTAAGTTGAGAACTTTTACCTTTTCACTTAAAGGAAGCACTTCATGGCTTCTCTTTGACATTTCCAAATTGCCAGCATCACTACTCTTGCACTTTGAGGCCATTATTAAGTAAAATAAGGGTTACTTGAACACAAGCACTGCGATACCAAGACAGTTGATCCAAGAACTGAGAGGGCTGCTAAGTGACTGCCAGGTGGTAGTGTATACAGCATGGATACGCTGGACAAGGATGATTCACCGTCCTGGGTGAGACTGAGTGGGAAGGCAGATTTACTCACGCTACTCAGAATGACAGCAATTTAAAATTTATGAATTGTTTATTTCTAGGATTTTCCATTTAACATTTTTGGGCCATGATTGACTTTGGGTAACTGAAACCAGAGACAGTGACAGCTGGGATAAGGAGGACTACCGTACCTGGAATTATACATATTATAAGTAGAAACCTTCCTGTCTGATGCGATGAGTAGAGGCTGTGGGCTGAGTAATTGAAAACAATATGTTTGGAGCAGCAAATCGTTTAAAAATAATATGTAAGACTTAGATATTTTATTTTAACTTAAACTACACATATATTTACCAATATTTTTATTTTGGTCTGAGGCCTTTTATTTGAATATGGATCTGCTGATTGGGTTTGTCCAATCTTTCTTGCACTATCGACACCACAAGTGCCTCTAGTTTGGTTTACTTTGAAAAAGACACTATACATAAAGAGACTTATAGTGCAATCTGAGTAAAGCATCTTTCTAGACTTCTTTCTCTCTCCTAGCCTTTTAAAATCATCTTCCTTACCTATTTCAATAGTATTTTTAAACCTACTTACTTTTATCAATTGTTTTCAAAGAATTTCATTTGGTTTTCATAGAAACAATAACTCTCATTTTGTAAACATGTTTAAGTTGTTTACATAATAGTTATATGATTATATAATAACTTAATACACAACATAAATTACATCATCAATTAACAAAATTAGCATCAAATATTTGGGAAGAAGACAAGTGATCATTGGCAAGCATCCCGTTTGACAGGTAGTTGAGCATAAAGGAACTAAGGAGAGCCCTATCAGCCACACTCTGTCAGATAGGAGGTTTTCTCAAGGGAATGAGGAGTATGTATTAATCTGATCAGTTACCTGGAAGAGATTAGGTTTGACAGTTTTTAGTCCATGAATTGGTTTTAGATGTGTGTGGTGATGGTTCAGAAATGCCTATGCTTTATTTATTTATTTTTTAATTTTAGGGAGTTTATTTTTTGTGTGTGTGTGAGGGAGACCAGCCCTGAGCTAACGTCTGATGCCAATCCTCCTCTTTTTTGCTGAGGAAGACTGACCTGGGCTAACATCCGTGCCCATCTTCCTCTACTTTTTTATATGGGATGCCACCACAGCATGGCCTGAAAAGCGGTTTATCGGTGCTTGCAGGGGATTCAAACCGGCGAACCCCGGCCACCGGGGTGTGAACTTAACTGCTTGCGCCACCAGGCCGGCCGCAGAAATGCCTACGCTTTAGGTGCCTGGATTATAGTAATCGTCTTTGAACCGGTCTGCCTGCTTCTCCTCTATGGCACCTTCAGTGTTCTCCACACAGTAGCTAGCATGAACCTGTTAGGTTGAAAGTCAGATCGTGCCACTCTGCTTAAAACTCTCTTGTGGTTTCCATCTCACTCAGCGAAAAAGCTAAAGTCCTTAAACTAATCTACGACATTTGGTGTGACCTGGTTCCTTTTACCTCTCTAACATCATCTCTCCATTGTTCAGTCTGCTGTGGCCATGCTGACCAATTGATTCCTCACACGCACAGACACACTCCTGCCTCAAGGCCTTTGTATTGGCTATATTCTGCTAGAAATGCTCTTCCTCAGATATCCTCACAGCTCACTCCTTCATTTCTTTCAGATTTTTAGTAAAATGATATCTTCTCACTGAAAACTCTCTTCGATCCTCTACATAAACATATACCCCCTTTCCCATCCCAAAATTATTCCTAGCTCTTCTCTATTTGATTTTACTTTTCAGCACTTACTACTATCTAACAGACTACATACTTTACTGAATTTTTTGTCCATTGTCTGTCTTTTGTCTATTGTAGAAATATAAATTACTATTTAGTTTTTCAATTATGATTACTTTCAGATAAAAATTCCAAACCAATTCATTTTTGTAGTTTTACTTAATTACCCGAACTTATACATATTTGTGCATTTTGTTAACTGCTTTCCCAACATCTAGAATAATGCCTGGGACATGGTAGATATGCAATAATATTTGAAAAGTGAATGAACAAATGAATTTAATATTAATTTGTTAATCATGCCCATAATTTGCATGAAACATATGAATTAATGTGTAATGAAAAACAAACACATAATGGAAATTCATGCTCTTCAGATTGATTCTGGAAGCAAGAATAAACGATATTATTCATCATAAATTTTTATACTTCAACTAGGCATTTCCCTCATTAATTTCTGTCTTCTCAAAGATAGTCCTTTTTTATCCCAACTAAAAGGAAAAATTGTACCCTATATATATGTGGCATTGGAGTCAAGCATTGTCACAATTCTGCAGTTAATATGTCAAATGTGACTCAGGAAGCCTCTTGCCCACTCTGAGACTCTCAGTCCCTCATTTGTGAAATGAACAAATAAGGTAGATTAAATGATCCCAGTTTTGATAATCTTTGATTCTTTACTGAGACAAGTACTGTGATTTGCGCTAAGATAGCAGCAATGGTGGTTAAGCGGGTGAGTGATGCTGTATGACTTCCTTTTTAAAAAGATCACTGGCTGCTGTGAAAAGATTAGACTGTAAGGAAACTACAGAGGAAGAAGATAAGGGGTTGGGAGGCTATTGCGGTCATCCAAGTGACTGGTGATGGTAGCTGGGATTCAACGGATGGAGATGGGTCTTAGGCAACATTGTCAGCCTTAAGCAATATGTTGACATAGAGCTGACAAAACTTGCCAATATATTAGATGTGAGGTATGAGACAAAGAAAAAGTTTGTGGACTGAGGAATTGCCATTTACTGAGAGGACAATAACAGTAACAATGATAATGTTCATAATCACACACATAGACCAATGGAACATAAGATACAGATGGTGAAAACATGCTATAGTTTCAGTTGCCAGCATGGTGACATTCAAGGAAAGATCAAGAAAGGCATTGTGGAAAAAAAAATCATCTGAGATGGATTTTAAGGATGCAAAAGATACATATTATGAAGTTACAAGTAGATGGAGAGGAACAGGAAGGGTAGTATTTTAAGTATAAATAAAAACATTAGTAAAATTTTGGAGTCCGGAGCTTATGTTTCTGAGTTAGTCCGCTCAGCCTGCCACAACAAAATACCAAAGATTGGGTGGTTTAAACAACAGAAGTTTATTTTTCACAATTCTGGAGGCTTGGAAGTCCATGATCAAGGTGCCAGCAAGGTAAGTTTCATTCTGAGGCTTCTTCTCTTCACTGGTAGGTGGCCACCTTCTCACTATGTACTCATGTAACCTCTTCTTTGAGCATGCATGGAAAGAGAGAGAGATCTCTGGTGTCTCTACCTCTTTTATAAGGAAACCAGTTCTATTGGATCAGGGCTCCATCCTTATGACCTCATTTAACCTTAATCACTTTGTTAAAGACCCTGTCTCCAACATAGTCTCCTGGGGGTCAGAGCTGCAACGTATGCATTTGAATGAGGGACTCAATTCATTTCCTAGCAGTTCTCATCACACTTAGTGGGATACATAGTGTTCTATAGGATTCAAGCTTATCTAGATATTTCTTATTCATTATGTTTTGTAAGATAGAGCTCAGGGCCCCAGGGCCACCACTGCACAACTCCAGTAAATATCACTCACATTACATTACCATGGCAATGATACCACTACAACTGTGGTGTTTACAGATTGCACAAGTTTTTGCAATGACCTTGGTGAAGAGGGGTAGGGCAACACCACAATAACTGGAATACTTCTGACAAGTTTTGGAAATATTTCATTGACATATTCAGCTCATCTTAATTAAAGGAAATAAATTCATGTGACCTAGGGCTACTTTTTACACAGGATGTTATAAGTATAGCTCCTACCACAGAGATTTCATACTATAGCATAAAAAATCACAGTGTTCTTTTCTGGTCTTAGTCCCTCAGCTCTGTATTTTAACGGATAAAATCTCAAGATCTTGAATATTTTGACTATTTTTCCCAACGTAGTCCTACAGAAATACCACATCTAGTCTGTCAATCTCTTTATCTCATCTTTAGGCAACCAATCTTGAGGTACTTTTTGTCCAGTAGTAATAAACACACACAGTTTGTTGTATGTCACAAGTCTCTTATTTTTCTCTCATGTGGCTAGATGCCTTTTACATAAAGCCGTGTTAAATTACACTATGACAGTCATCCTGCTGGCACACTTACGTTATTCAGTATTTGTTCCATCAAATAAACAAGAATGAAAAATTAGAACCTAGCAAGACAAAACAGACTACATAAAAAGTGCAGCTAGCATATCAGAAACCCAGGAAGGTCGGCAATTATGTATTGGTTCTTCTTGACCTCTGGAATGAGCATCCTGAAGTTGGTTTCAAGCTGGTCTTATAAACCAACACTGCTCATTGGCAACATCAAGCAGACATATAATATAGCTAACTGAAACAGAGAAAAAGCTACGACTTTCTTCAAAGGCCCAAAGTAATCTATAGCACAATCCATAGCATATGGAAATTAAATCACAACAACAGCAATAACAATAAAAATAACAAAAAATGAGGCGCTGGCCCAGTGGCGCAAGTGGTTAAGTGAGCACACTCTGCTTCGGCGGCCCGGGGTTCGCAGGTTTGGATCCTGGGCGCGACTGGCGCATCGTTTGTCAAGCCATGCTGTGGCAGCGTCCCATATAAAGTGGAGGAAGATGGGCATGGATGTTAGCCCAGGGCCGGTCTTCCTCAGCAAAAAGAGGAGGACTGGCAACGGATGTTAGCCCAGGGCTGATCTTCCTCACACACACACACACAAAACAAATAATGACTTGCAGTTGTTGCAAAAATTCTACTCCAGTTCTTCTTTTTCTCATAGGCTAAAATCTGTTTTATAAACCTAACTTCTTTAAAAATCTCACCTCTAGGGGCCAGGCCCCTGGCCCAGTAGTTAAGTTAGGTGTGTTCCGCTTCGGTGGCCTGGGCCTTGTTCCCAGGTGTGGACCTACAGCACTTGTTGGCAGCCATGCTGTGGTGGCAACTCACATACAAAATAGAAGAAGATTGGCACACATGTTGGCTTAGGGCAAATCTTCCTCAAGCAAAAAGACGAAAATTGCCAACAGATGTTAGCTCAGGGCACATCTCCCTCAGGAAAAAAAAAACCTCACTTCTTTCATTCTTTCTTCCTTCCTTTCTTTTCTTTTTTTAAAGAAATATTCTACTTTAGTTTTATAGCTCATCTTTTGTATCATATTTCAGATTTACTGTCTATAATCTTTACCCTTTTTAAAACTGTGAAATATAGTATAAAAACAAAATAATGTATGAATAAACATATATAGTTGAAAAACCAATAACAAAAAATGACTTTACCACCACTGAGGTAGAGAACAAATATGTTAACTTGTAGCCCAGAGGCCCTTGGGTGACCCTGTCTAAGCACATTTCCTTTCATCTCTGAACAAAGACCACAACCCTGAATTGTGCGCTAATCATTCCCATTTGCTTTCCTCATATTTTTACATCTTTGTATTTAATGTAAAGAATATATTGTTTAGTTTGCCTAAGTATATGTTTGTTTAAATACTATATACTTAGTTTGTCCAATACATTGTTTATTTGGGGAAACTTATGTAAAAAGGATTATACTATGTATACTTCTGAGTCTTTCTTCTTTTGCTCAACATTATATTCTTGAGATTCACGCATGTTGATGTGTGTAGCTTTCAATCATTTTCACTATCGTATGATGTCTTTGTATTGTTCTACTTTTATTTAGACCTCTTTAGCAAGAGGGAGCTACAGGTAAGACTGTACTCTGAGCTTTGAGGATGAGGGATCAGAAAGAAACTGGTCTGATCCTGGTACATTTCCACTTAACCTGGGCTGTTGAGGTCAAGTGGAACATACCATAGGGAATGTTAAGACTGAACGACATATAGTTTTGGAGATATATTGAAGCCATTTAATTCTATTCCTATTGGACCCATAGATCCCACAATCTTATACCACAGGTTAATATTTGACCAGACAATAAGGGACCATTCCACTCCCAAGTGTCCCAAAGCAGTGTCTCTTCCCCTGACACACAATGGCAATAGTAGTGGTCATCACAGGAGGAAGACAACCATGCTCAATGAAGAAGGGCTCTCACTGTCAGCAGAAGCCATGGCTTGGTGTCATAACAAGAAGAAAAGTGGGAAAATTAATCTTGGCTTCTGAGTTTCATTACCAGAACCCAGGAAAATTCATAGAAATGACTGGCAGTAATGCTAAAGGCGTGTTATGATATTGTAATTTAGGATATACACACACTCTTATTTGGCTTTCACCAGCCTGTTTTCAAGCTGCAAAGAAACAAACAAAAACAATAAAACCACACTGGGTATTCTTGGATTAATCTTCCTCCTGTATCAGGCCTCAAGATTGCCAACACATTGAGAAAGCCTGAAATGCTGACCCCTGAAGGGAGGAAAGGCTGAATTGAGAGTACAGTACAGGTACACATCCCGAAGTTGGCTCCATAGGACTTCTAGATGCAAAGGAAAATGTCCTCAAGCTTTCAATAACACAAACCAGGCCTCAAGCAAATACATTCTATTAGATATCATTGAGCAGCTTATACTGAACTTGAAGCAAGGTAGATTTTTTATCAGCAATTGAAATTCTACTTCTGCTGATCCCCATAGCTTTATGAATCACATCCTAAATTCAATCCCATATTTACGTTAGTGTTGACCCAAAACATTAGTGTTAAGCAGTAACATTAAAAATAATTGTCTGCTATGCTTGGCAATAATCCTAGAATCTTTTTCTATATCTTTCTACAAATTTAGAAAATACAACAAATGATATTATGGCAATTCTTAAGCATTTCTGAGTAAATTCAATAGCAAACAGATTTTAAGGCTTCTTAATAGTTTGCAGAGATGAAACACCCTATGCATAAACCACTATATTATATTCTGTGATGGTACACACCTTTAACACAGAGGATAATGAGAAATATCTGCTTGCTTCTTTTTTTTTTTTAATAATTTTATTTATTTATTTATTCCCCCAAAGCCCCAGTAGATAGTTGTATGTCATAGCTGCACATCCTTCTAGTTGCTGTATGTGGGACGCGGCCTCAGCATGGCCGGAGAAGCAGTGCTGCGTGCGCGCCCGGGATCTGAACCCAGGCCGCCATCAGCGGAGCGCGCGCACTTAGCTGCTAGGCCACGGGGCCAGCCCCTGCTTGCTTCTAAAAATAAACATTTCCAAATAATAGTCAAATTTACGAATAAAAATTTACCTGTAACCAAACTGAATTCAAAAAATAAGTGAATCCCTAAGATGACAATTATATAATACTTATAATTAACATTCTCAAATTTATGTATACATTTATTAATTAAAGGACAATGATTCTAACATTACCCCTCACCCTTTTTGTCAAAAGGATTATCTATTTAAAATTATGCCAAAATTAGTTCTTAGTTTCCTAGGAAACTGTCAAATCCAATTGCAGTTTCTAACCAAAATTAAAAGAAAACTTCTGCCCTGTTTTATTTAGTGTGTGTGCATTTTTTTACATTCTCAAAGAAAGAAATAACAGTATATGTGAGCTAACTAGAACTCTATATGAATCCAGTTCTATTCAGAGATGAAATTCATTTTTTATCATTTCACCAACACAGGTAACCTTTTAAGCATAAGTCAACTCTCAAGACAATTTTTTTGCAGAATTTATCTTCCAGCACACTCTTCCTAAAAATTTAGCACCCTCTTCCTCTTCTTTGCCAGGGACTCAAGAATAGTGTCCTTCTCTGAGTAATAAAAATGCATAGCAACATGTATCATGCAACCTGGATAGCTGACAAAAGACAGGTATTGAAAAGAATGTGCATAATAAGCACATCCATCCCTTAGTTAGGTAAATAAGAAGTTTTGTTTTTGTTGTTTTAAAATATTGAGTACTGATCTCTTCCTTCCACAGTATATTGCTCTTTGTCCCAATTCTTTGTCCTCACACATGCTTATAGAGTGTCCTTAGGTTAATGGTTGAATGATAGAATTGTGGCATGGCTGTTATTGTGATTCTCACTGCTGGGCAGGCTTACGTCTACATAGTGTTTGCCAGGATCTTTTTCTGGCTATACTGCTTGGCCCATCAACACTGTGAATGTCTCTGGTGCGTGAGGATCTACATTCACTGTTGCTCACTGCCTGGCTGAAACCCTGTCTATAGTTCTTTATGTGTGGTGACCTCACCTCTCAGGATGCTGCAATGTGATTCTGCTGCTTTATTCTCTGCCTTGATTCCTACCGAGTACCTTTCATGGAATTATCTTTTTTCTTTTTTCAGGGGAAGATTCACCCTAAGCTAACATCTGTTGCCAATCTTCCTCCTTTTTTCTCCCCACCAAAGCCCTAGTACATAGTAGTGTATACTTGTAAGTTCTTCTAGTTCTTCTGTGTGAACCGCCACCGCAGCGTGGGTACTGACAGACAAGAGGTGTGGTTCTGTGCCCAGGAACTGAACCCAGGCCGCCAAAGCAGAGCATGTCGAACTTTAACTGCTAGGCCATCAGAATTGAGCTGGCTCTGAATTATCATTTTTAATTGGACTTAGAAAGACAAAGGGTAACAGAGTTGCAGGAGAGGCATTCTGATTGCTTTAAAGATCAGCACTCTTGTATTAGGACACTGAACTTTGTGTTTTTGAGATGAGGTAAACTGTGAGAAGGTAAGGAAGGGCAGGGAGAAAAGTACTTTTTAATCTACTTTTAGGAGGATGCTTTCACAAATCCCTGGCTGTATATAGCATGGTGGGCTATTGCTTATGATCTTGGTCAAATTTCATCATTCTTGTATTCTTCCAAGATTCTGGTAATATTTGTCTATTAATCCATATTTTGTGGATTATGAATTTTTAAACATAATTTTTAGGCTTTCTTTTGTTAGGAAGGCTGAATGAAACACCTCAGGAGCTACAAACCAGAGTCACAAGCTTCTGCGGTTTCCCTCTTTTGCTCCATCTATTACGTAATGAGGTCTAGGCTAGACTCTTGAATCTGAGAGGCTGCTTGGAGAGATGGGCCAGCCAACAGCCAGTACCAAGACATGGATATGTGAGTCAGGGGGTCAGCCTCATGAGTGAGCCCAATCAAGACTAGAAGATGTGTCCATTCCACCCACTGAATCATGACCAAAAAAAGAGAATTATTTTAAGCCCCTTAGTTTTGGAGTGGTTCTTTATGCAACAATTGACAACTAAAGTACAGCACTAAACACTAGCTGAAATTATTATTTTATTCATGTGTGTTATTTGTCTCCCATGTGTAAACAAGAGAAAGGCAGAGACATTGTTTGGACTGCTTATCACTGAAATACCAGTACCTAGATCATAATCTGGCATGTAGTATCTACCCTATTAATATCTGATAAATAAATAAACAAATATAAGTTTCATCGTATTGGTTCCACAATGAAACTTTCTAAAAAAGAAGCAATTCTTGGGAGTGAGAAGATCTAAATTTCGACCTGCTTTGATTTGCACTAGACAGACATATGGCCTTGGGAACAACACATGATCTTTAGTTTTATAGTCTATAACATGGAAATATTAATACTTATCTCAAAGGTTTATCATCAGTATTAAATGACACAAGGTCTGGAAGCACCTAACAAAGTGTTTATCACATCATTTGTTTTAATAAATAACAATTGTGGTGATGATGAAGCCATAAACAGAGAAATAAAGTGGCAATATAATTTAATAATTTATAATATATCTGTAAATGAAGGGTAAACCTTATTTGAAAGGACTCCATGTTATGAGACTTTAAAAAATAAGCCTGTCCCTCAGGAATCCAGGTGACAATACCATCTCAAAAGTGTAAGGCATTACTGGGTAGCAATAATGATAATGTAATCACTCTCTCTTCGATAACGTCGTAAACAGTTGCATGCATTTGAGAGAAACGGCTGACCACGGAGCACAGCAAACCCACCTGATCCACAGGCAGGCAGTTCTGTGAGCTTGGAAATATTAGAACAATTCTCTACTCAGCAGTGATAATGAATTATGGAAGTCATAGAAAAGTGTATTTTGAAAAATATGATTTAAGGATGTGATGATCTCTTAAATCTACCTCTTGGCACCTAATAGTGTTACGTTGGCTTAGAGATTAAGTGGCATAAGACATAAAAAACACTTAGAGCTTGGCAAATAGGGAGCATTTTCATTATTTTTAGTGACTTTTCTAATATTAAAGTATCATGGCATGAGACTAATAGGCCATCAAACAAAATTAAGGGAAAATCTCATTGGCAATAGCTGGAGTTAATTAGATACTGAGTATTTAACGGCGCTAAGTAAAATGGAAACATCCATAATTTTCATGGAAGTTATTTTGACAGTTTGAATTAGTTCTAAATAGTATTTATATTCATTTTCAAGTCACTTTTCTTTTCAGAAAGTAAAGTAAAAGCCTTTGTATTTTGGTTTCCTGTTGTTCTGACATTTTCATGTCCCAAATACCTGCTGTGCAATGTCCTGAAGGACACAGTTAGCTTGGACATATTTTGTGAAGATTTAGCTATGAATACAATTTCAGCATACTGTGCATAAAGAAATATTATTTTTCAGGACTTCATTTAAGGAATTAAACTTTTGCATTTTTCAGTAGCTAGTTAAATACAGTTAAATATGTGATGGAAAATCTAACAGTGTTCATAAATAAACAAGAAAATTATGAAGAAATGCTTCTATTCTTTTTCACTTTTAGCATTTCATTTCATTTAAAACACTTGTTTTGGGGTAAAGTAAAACTCAGTTTTAATGTGACAACTTACAGCACTTCCTTAGAAATAGTAAGTACAATTTTTTATTAAACTACCAGAACTTCTATTGATTAGTATTAAATATGCATTTTCAAAATAAGCTGTAGGTGTAGATCTGTTCCATTCAGATTTCTGGTGTCCCCAGAGTTCCCTAAGGTAACTTCTGTGTGTCAAGAGCCGTGAAGGATCTGATATTTTACTCTCCTTGAAAGCTAAGTTAGCCTGCCACAGTTCTGTAGATGCTGTAGAAGACACAAGACTCTTGTTTTATTTTATTTTTTAATTTATTTTTGGGGGATCTTATTTGCCTTTTTTTCCATTTTATTGAGAAATAATTGAAATACATCATTGTATCAGTTTAAGGTGTACAGCATGATCATTTGATTGACACGTATTGTAAACGATTACCACTATAGGTTCAGCTAGCATCTATCTTCTCCTATAGATACAATAAAAAGAAAAGGAAGAAAAAAAGAAGAGACATTTTTTCCTTGTGATGAGAACTCTTAGGATTTACTCTTAACAACTTTCCTGTATGTCATATAGCAGTGTTAGCTATAGTCATCTTATTGTAAGACTCCTGTTTAAGAGACAAAAGAGAGTTCGTTACTCATGGCAAAGGCAGTAGCCAGAATGTCAGCATTTGTGTCAGCTACCCAAGTTCCAAAATCCACAAGACACTAGGAGGAAGACCAGATGCTACCTGCACACATAGCAGGTTGCATTGCAGAAGAGGAATCCTGAGTCTAGAGAACACAAATCTTTTATAATGGGCAGTAAGCAAAACTGCCCTTTGCTCTAGAGGAAAACAAACACACATTTTTTAGAAGATAGTCTGGAACAAAAGTAGTCAGTGTCTCTGCTTGAAAGACATGAAGAAATGTGAGAGGCCCATGGAGGATTGTCTCTCAACACTCTAATTGCCACTTTTTTCTCTCTTCACTCTCTTCAATTCAACTATTAAGTTAATTAGAAAGCTACTTTGATTTTTAATTTATCTTCCAAAACTTTTATCCATCATCAACAACATGTACTAAAAGTTTTTGGGGTACATGCAATTTTCATTACTTGCCAATACTTCCACTTGTTCAATTATTCAACAAAAACATTAAGCACATGCTAAGTTCTGGGCATTTAGTATGCAGGGCTGAGCAAAGCAGTTTCCACTGTCATGGAACATAGACTCTATTGTGAAAAACATGCAAAAACCAAAGTAACAGATGTGTCATTTTTAGGATATACTACATTTTTTGTTTTAAAAGTATTTTTCTTTGAAAAATAACACACGTAAAATAAAACAATATGCCCAGCATAATAAAGTATAATAAAACAAACATCTGTTTCCACACTATCACAGGCACTGTGTTTTTCTCTACAATCCTTTTTAATTATAATCTCCTTTTTCATCCAAAATCACCACTGTCCTAATATTTATGATTCATAAATTCCTTACTTTTCTTTGTCTTTTTACCATTTAGATTTACCTATCTAAAATTTATAGTTTTCTTGTGCCTAATTTTGAAATATACATAAAAGGGCATTACGTAGTATGTATTTTTTCTTGTAGCTTTTTTCATTTGACATTATATTTCTAAAATTCATCCAGGTTGCTGTGTGTAGCTACAGTTTCTTCATTTTCATTGTTGCATGGTTTTCTATTACATGAACATACCACACTATATTTGTCCATTCTGCAATGGTGATTTTTGAGATTACTTACAGTTTCTGCTATTATGAGAAATTCTGACACGAACATTCTACTTTCTACATTCAACTTTCTAGTTTTTCCTACACTGCATTCTGAGATGCATCACTTGATGCAGTGACTGGTTTATCTGTGAGTTGATAGCACTTTGCACAAAATTTAAGAGATGTAGTAGCTCCATGAAATACTTGTTGAATAAGGATCAAAAGAGTTATTGAATAAACTAATCGAATATTTGTGGTGGGATAGTACAATTTTGAAGGAAAATTGAAACTTAAATAAGCCAAGGATAATTTTCTTTACAATTAGAGAAGGGAAAAGGAATTTTAGTGGAAAGCATTAAAAGGTCACTTTGCGGCATTCTATGAACATTTTCTCCTATTCCAAACTGCAGGTTCAAAATTAAAAGTTCTTGCTTATATGTCAAGAGAAAAGACCAGAAAGACCACTAGCATTTGAGAAGGAGAGCATGTTAGAGATATGAGCTGTTTACAAGGAGAACACTGACCGTTAGATCACACTGATCAACAGCTTCTATCCTCTATATTCAGACTTACATCTCACTGGTCTTAAATATTATCCAATTTATTAAGCTCATCCTTATACATATGAATTTTTTTTAAATTTCAAGACTTAAAAAAGAGTATAGATAATTAAAAAAATCTTTTTCTATCAATTAAGTATTAATAGGCATTTCAATTATTTTTAAATATCCATGACTCAGAGATGCCAAAAATCTTGGGGAAGGAAGGCAGCATTTATCCCCTTCACCCTTAAATTCCAAAGGATTGGAGATGTCTTCAAGCATAATGCACTTAATGGAATACCAAAAAAAACCCAGAAATATAAGAAAGTTAAATTAGAAGAAAATCTGAGGAGATACAGCTACAGGTTTTGAATAATTTATTACTTCTAGGATATTCCTAATGTACAGGGAAACATCTTGCATTGGAACAAATTACATGCTAGAGAACGGGGAGTTGGCAAAGAAAAATGTCAGAGTTGGCAAAGACAGAATTCTGTTCCTAGAGTCCATTTTAAGTAGTTTCAGAATGATAATGAGAAGAGAGGACAAAAAAATAAGGTTCTCTACAAGGCTGACGCCAAGAAAGAGGAGCTATGAGTTAAGATCCATATTGTTCTAAAATAAATAAATGCTAAATCATTGTAATTTTCATGATCCTGATATCACAATACAGCATTCTGAAATAAAATGAATATCATTTTAATTGTGGAATCCTCAGTTCCAATCCCAAAAGATATTTTGGCACCATTCATGTGCTCACAGGAATAAGTATACGGGGATTGGTTAAGGTAGAGCCTGGAAATGGCAAAACAGTGAAGCAAAATACCCAAATACCGTATTTTTAATTTCTGTTTTAATTTTCTTTTCTCTTCCCACCAGGAAATATATATTTCCCCCTCTCAGAAAGATCATACTTTCAACTAACTGTTAAAATATGTGTAAATCTTAGTCTATGAAGTTTAAAATATTGTTCTACCCATATTTACTTTTCTTCTTTTTTTTTTGGTGAGAACACTTAAGTTATACTCTCTCAGAAAATCTCAATTATATGATACAGTATTATCAACTATAGTCAAAAATGTGTTAATTAACTCTATAGTGGGAATCTTTTACAATTATACGTATATCAAATCATTATGGACACTTCAAGTATATTATAATTTTATTTGTCAATTATGCCTCAATAAAGCTGAAAAAAAAATATGGCTCTACCCACAGGCTCTTAAAGCAAAAGGACTACCTTTAATCATTGGAGGTGGCCTTTTGGAGGAGAGTACTAGACCCACCCTACCCAGCCTCTCATCTCATCTGTTAAATGAGCGTTAACAGTCGTACTGGCTCAACATTCCTATAGACGGGTTCTGGTTCAGTCAATGATCTAGGAGAACAAATGAATGACTCAGTCTGTAGGAAAGACTTCATTTGTTTCTCTCATTAGGAAAATTTACGTATGACTCACACATCTGTCTTCCCTCATAAAAAATAGGTCAGACACTGCATGAAATGAAATGGAGACTCTCTAGAGCACAAGATGGACAGTTGGTGAATCTGGGTCCTAGGCCTGACTTTCTCCCTCATGTACTTGGACTTGTACTAGGTACTTAGTCTCTTTTCCTTTTCTCAGTTTTTTTTTTCTCTTAGATGAAGAGATAATACATCATGGAGGATGGCAAATTAATGTCATAATACATACCAGCTCTGTACTTTAATTTTCCGCGGCTCTCTGAAGCACTGTGTTTTAGTTTTAGGGCCAAATTTGTGTTTAGTAGAAAAGAACACTAGGATTACTCTTTGATGTCTGCCATGGCTGTGGAAAGGAGCAGATGTTGTGCGACTACTCTGCATTTTTCTGACTAGATGACTTCCAGGGTCCTTTATTCTGTGACTTCTAGATTTTGCTTTAGCTCTTTTATGTTTATTCTCTCCTGGTGTTTTTTTTTTTTTTTTTCCTCCCAGTGACTTTCACTTTTTATTTAAAAAATAATCTGGATGTAAGATTAGCAGTGGGAAGTCTGTATCCTTCTTCATGAAAAATTAAAATTTTCACTAAGTATTGGCCCGGTGCAAGTGTCCCTGCAGTGCTGCCACTAATCTTTTGTACTTGTTAGTTACCAAGACAGCTTGAGACTTAGCTCTTATTAAGGTTCTTAAGAACTTTATTCAACAACTGCCTATCAATTCCTTCTACCAAACATACAGAAATTTGTGAAATAGAATGCAATACGGTTTAATCATTTTTAGTGTGATGAAAATAATGGAAATTTATGGCCCACTTATAGTAGAACAGAATAAAAACACTAACGAAGACATACTACAATGAAGTGTAGTGAAGGGGGCCATGAGAAAGTAACCTTTGCTCTGATGAAAGGATGATTAATGCCATGCTTAATTCCAACTAATGTCCAGCATCCAACCTCCCCACCTGCTGTGCTTGACCACAAGGCTGCCATTCTTACTTAGGAATAAGAATCATTTGTATCAGCCTCTTGTGGCATGAAGGGGAAAAAGCCCCAACCAAGTACAGTAGCTCCAAAACCTGTTTCAGGTCATGATACAAATCTGTTTGTTTTAAGCTTTCACTTTCTGTCAAAAGATTGTTCAAACACAATTTACTGTGCTTTATTCTCTATTTTTCTTGGTGACACTACTGTTACTTATCCTCCTTTTCACTCTTACTCCCAGTATAAGATTATTCCTTAAGTCCAATCTTCCACTTCTGATTTTTCTCCCATAATCTTTATTGATGCCCCTCTCTTTCATCTTGTCTCTAATCATTCAATGTCTACACTAGCCATAATACACTTAGATTCTCCTCTAACTTCCACAGCCCCTGTAGCCTAATTAAGAAGTGGCTTTCCTCTCTCTCTCACCATCAACTGGGTTGAATCCTAGTTCTACTACTTACTAATTATGTGACTGGACAATTTTCTTAACTTTCTAGGCTTATGTATCCTCATCTGTTAACTAAGTGTGAGATAACAGCCTAACTATCTCTTTGTGGGGAGGACAGGTTGGTGTTTGTCTCAGTAAAACCCAGCCTCATATTATCTGAGAAAGCCACTCTTACCCTCTTTGTCTCTGTGTTACAGATGAGCACATAGTCACTCAACTTTATTCACTGATGCTTTAGTATCTGCACTAAAGTCTTTCTTTTAGGGGCCGGCCTGGTGGTGTAGTGGTTAAGTTTGTGTGCTCTGGTTTGAGGGTTTGGATCCCAGATGTGGACCTACACATTGTTCATCAAGCCATGCTGTGGTGGTGTCCCACATACAAAATAGAGGAGTATAGGCATAAATGTTAGCTCAAGGACAGTCTTCCTCACACACACACAAAAAACGTCTTTCTTTTACTTTCAAGTCAATCTTTCTAGACCATAAAATACATAAATAACCAACTCCTCACACTGGCTTCTCAGTTCATAACTATAATAATCTCAACTATAATAATCTCCCCACTTCACCTCTACTAGCCGTACCCAATGAATGGCTGTTGTGTAAGGTTGTGTGGTTTGTGAACTGCACAAAAACACGGACAAATGGATGGTCCAGGGCTGAAATCCACATGGGCTGAATTGATGAAGAAAACCTGCTCTGCTATCAGCGATCTGGGCCCTTGACTATACCCAGTATATTTCTATCACTAAAATCTATTAGTCCTCTCAGACCAATAGCCTTGAAATTCTACTGTCTTAATGTAATACACTATGCTTCCAGATTACTTACTTATTAAATCTATTATCTCCATCATCTGAGCTCGTGGAGAATGCCAGTCTATCAACTCTTCTTATTTCTTCCTATCCATCAGAAACTTCTTTGCATCACTTCCCTTCTAACACAAATTAGATTCTATGAATTAATGCCTATACCTAAATTTCCTAAGCTCTCTGTCATTATTTTAATGCTTACCAGAAAAACTCAACTGTGGATGAATAAAATTTGCCACCTTATCCACGTATGCAACTAAATAGCTAAGCAAGCCTGGAGAATCTTAGATATTAGGGCACACTGGTGTCACCATAAGTCCATGGTTATTAATCTCAGCATTGCACTTAATATTGCTTCATAATCAACTAAATATCTGTACTTGGTCCTAACTTCAATCCTCTGTATTTACTATAACAAATTTCTCCCGATATTCTCAAACTGCAAACTTCAGAGGTATCTTTGCCTCCTATTTTTGGTGAGAAAAGAAACATGGTTCAAGAGAAATTATCTCTTTTTATCACAACCAAATCTATAAATAATCCTAAATATTAATTCCCTTTCTATATTCTTCTATTCCAAGATGGGAGTTATATTTCTTTTAAGATAAAACCTATAATCCCCTACCTCCCATCACCCCTTTGGTACTTGAGCACAGTCTCATTTTTGTATTCCAGAAACTTCGCTTATTGATTATCCTTCCATGACCTCCTTTCATTTTCCCTATCTTCAATGTTTCCATTCTTACTAGACATTCCTATCTGTATTTGAACTTTTCTCCTATCCCACTTTCATTCCAGCTACCTGCCTTTCACAGGTAACTTCTTGAAAGAGTTTTATATATCCTCTATTTGCTTACCTCTTGTTAAATACTCAAACACAATCATTGGATTTTTCTCTCATTATTTGACTTAAATGGCCTTGAGGTAAAAAATTACCTTCATGCTATTAAGTATAAGCTTTAAAAGTGCATGCTATTAGTGGACATCTTTTCAGTTCTCATCTGGCTTAATGCTTTCTGGATTCTCTTTACAGTCTTCATTTTTTTTCCTAACTGATTAATAAATGTTGAAGCTTCTCATGACTCTGTTCCAAACCTCTTATCGCTCAACACTCTCTCTGGGAGATGATGACGATGAAGAGGAGGAAGAGGGGGTGGTGGAGGAGGATGAAGTGGAGGAGAATCTAATATTTATTGAGCATTTACTTTTTTTGCCAGACACTATTCTATGTCCTTAATGTAGGTTAAGTAATTAAGTACTCTTAATATCTCCATAATAATATTCACTATCATCGTTCCCATTTTTAAAATGAGGATACCAAGACATAGAGGAGTTGATTAACTTACTTAGGATAATTCAGCTGATGAGTGTCAGGGTCAAGATTCAAATCTAGTCCGCACTAGTCAATTTGATGTCAGAACTCATGCTGGTAACCACTCTCTTAAAATATGCAGTGTAGTCACTTAGGTCTCACTCATTTCTGTGGCTTTAGCTCTAACTAAATACCAATGATTCTTATATCTACATGTTTGACCTAGACACGTATATTACGTTGTCTTGAATATCACATGACCATCTCAAAGAAACATATCTAAACCTTAATTCACTGTCTCCACACATGCCTATTCAATATATTTAATCTCAACTGTTCCTATGATCAGTACATGGCACCATCATCCACCTAGAAGCTCAAGTTAAAATCCTGAGAGTTGTTCCTGTCTTCTCTCTTTCCTTCACCTCCCACTATGCAATAAATCAGCAAGTCCTGGCAATTTTATCTTCTTTTTTTTTTGAAAGTATCACATTAATTCCATTTCTACTGCCACATCCTCAAGCCAGGTTACTTCCATGTCTCATATGAACTGCTCATTAATTGAGGTTTCAAAGTTTCTAACCTTAGTTTCTTATGTTTAAAAAAATATTTTAGTGTATATTTATTAAAATCAGGGAGTTATATAACCACACTATAATGATCAAAAACAGGAAATTAATATTAATATTGACACATTGATGCAGTATTATTCAATCTGCAAATTTTATTCAAATTTCACCACTTGTCCCAATAGTGTCCTTTATAGCAAAAGAAAATCTAGGCTCATGCATTGCATTCGGTTGTCATGTCCCTTTAATCTCCTTTAAGCTGTAATAGTTCCTGAGCCATCCTTTGTGTTCCATGACATTGCTACTTTTAAAGAGTACAGGTCAGTTATTTTGTAGAAAGTCCCTCAATTTGGATTGTATTTTTATTATTGAGACAATCGACATTTAAGATTGTTAGTTTCGGGTGTGCAACATAATGATGCAATATGTGTATATATTGTGAAATGATCACCATAATAAGTCTAGTTAACATAATAACAACATCATAAGTCTAGTTGTCTGATAATTTTTTTCAGAGAAACCGGAGTGATGTTTTTAAGTGGAAATATAGTCATGATATTGCCTGTTAAAATCCTTTAATAAATCCCACTCCCATCAGAGTAAAGCCAAAAATCTTTTATATGGCCCAAAAGGTCCATCTCTCCAGCTTCACCTACAGCTACGTTCTTCCTTGTCTCTCCCCTCCAGCCATGCTCTTCATCTGTAAGTTCTTCCTAGTTGCTGTTTCCTCAGCCTGGTGTTTTTCTTCTCTTTCTCTATCCAGCTAATGGTTATTTGTTCTTCATGTCTAACCTTAATGTTTCTTCTCTGGATATTTTTCCTTTGTTTTTCAGACTATGTTGGGCCCTCCTTGATATATTTATATAACACATTTCCTAATGATTAACCTAGTTACTTATATTTTAAAAGTGCATTTTTTACTAAATAGATGGTAATTTCTGTGATAACTGATCCCATGTCGTTTTCATTTTGATTTGTTTAACTACTGTGTCTCTAGCACTTAGTACAGTATATGACAAAGTACACAACCGCTAAAGCGTTGTTGTTCGGCTAAGTGATCGGTGACTACTTTATAGGAGAATTCCTTTAGATATTAATATAGATACTTGCATGAAGTGCCTGGGCTACCTGAATTTGTGGCAGCTGATAACCTCGGGTAGTCTTACACTTTTAAATTCTCATCAGCTATTATACATTCTTGACTTGGTGCATGTACATGAGTGTGTGTGTGTGTGTGTGTGTGTGTGTATGTGTCTGCTGTGTTGTGAGGAATGGGAAAGGCATGAAGACTAACTACTTTAGTTTCTCATGATTGGGAAAAAGAGTAGTGCTTTTTATATATATTAAGAATAAAGATTCCACATTCCTAATTTTTATTCTTCTCTCCTACGGAGGGATGAGTTGCATGAGTAGTGCTTTCTTTCATGGTATTTTTCATTTTCAGTTTGAGTTTTGATAAATTCCAGTCTCTCTACTCTCATTTTGTTCCTCACATGCAACTGTTCCTGGGCTCTGATGTATTACATGGCTTAACCCATTCTTCAGGTGGTAAAACTTTTTTTAAAAGTGTATAAATAGACAAAAAATAATGTCTACTTACATTTCAGTTGGAAGTAGCAGTTAGTTGTATATAGCCAAAAAAGACAAAGATCATCTTACAAGCTTTGAAATTTCTCCTGCTATTATATATTTCTTTTAAGTATAGCCTAAAATATTTAATGCATATCTTAGATACAATAAAAAGTATGTATGTATATATGAAAATTGGCATAGGAAATTGCAGAAAAGAGAATAATTTTACCATTAAGCTGTAAACCAATAAATTATTATAATGGAATCAAGAGGAAATAATAATATTGGTACATGTTTCTTTTATAATTCTAACATTTAAAATTAAACAGGAGCCTTCTACACTTAAGTTGATTTAGGACTTAAGTTGACTCTCAGAAGAACACTTCAGATCTGTAGAATAACTGGCAAAGAAATTTTATATCCTCTTTTGAAAGTACTCTACATGTTCAATTGGAGGAGGGATGGGGAAAATGTCTAATAACATTTGAACTGAAATCAGCAAATAGACACTTAAACCTGGAAGAGGTCCTAGAGGTCATCACATCCAAGCTCGTCACATTGCAAGTGAGGATACTGAAATTGAGAGAAGTTTCCTTGATCAAGATGTGTTTCTGGCAAGCAGCAGAATTGATTAAAATCCCAATCTAGTGACATAAATTAATGCTTCTTTCCTGGGCTAGATTTTAGCAAGGAAAGAAAATACATTAATGCCATGTTTACATGCACAAAATGCTGACTTATATATTGTATTAATTTAGCCAAATACATAGAGCATTTGCCAATTAGGAGCTTTGAAAAAACACCATATGTTTTATACAGTACAACGTGAATAGTTATTAAAGGCATTAAGACACTCTGAACAGGTAAAAAAATTGGAAAAGGTAATTGTGAGAAAAAAACTGCAAAATCAAAAAAATACAGAAGGACATTTTAATGGTATATTTTGGTAAAACTAATGGGTGATAAGTGATAAGACTTGAATATTTACTTGAGAAAGAGAAAGGAAACTCATTACATACTTGGAATTCATTTTTAGAGTTATTCTTTGAGGAGGTGAGATGCCTCTCAAAGGCATATTTGAATCAAAAGATGCAGAGTTCTTGGCAAATAGAAATGAGTTATAAACCATGCCAAATATCTTCTGTTTGCCCTTCCAAGTCAACCTCTCCAAGCTTTTGCAAATTGTCCCGTGTCCTGGAAGACTGGCCTATATTGATTATATCAGTAGATCCCAGGTTCTCCGGCTTCTGACTTCTAATTGGGTTGGGCCAATGAGCAGTACTGCAGGAGATCTGAAGGGCAGAGGAGAGGGAGCTCAGGGTGTTTGCCTTCCCAGTTGCGTTTGGCTGGCTGCACCCCTCAGCAGAATGACCACTGCTCCTCCCAGGGTCGCCTGTCCAATTTGACTTTTTCTCTTTCTGGGTTCAGAAAATTCTCCTTCTATTGTTCCCTCGTGCCTAGGTTGTTGACATTTCTGCTTCTAGTAGTCCTGCGTTTCTGTGCAATCCTTTGTGGTCTCCCTGCTCTAACCTTTATAATTATACCCTTTGTAAATACCTCCTCTTTGATATATCTCAAATTTTATTATTCCATTTGTTTCCTGTAGGGACCCTGCTTGATGCAGTTCTTGCTACTGCAAATGGCCCCAAGGAAAAGGTCTTTAAAGTGGGATTCTGGAATTTTGTTTGTCATATGTTTAAGAAGTACATAGATAACTCCCTTTTGCAGGGGAAAATGAGACACAAGCAATTCATAGCATATGAAAAATATCAAAATTATTCAAATTATCAGCAGAGGGACATGGGATAAAGTATATGCAGAAAACGAGGTCTTAGGAGAACAAGTAGCTATGTCACTTAGTTACTAGTGGTTACAGAAAAGAATTAATGCAACAGGCCTGAGACTGCTATCCTTAACAAGGCCTGCTTGCAAGATTGGCTTTCAGCTGGCATCTCGGAATTTGGATTTTGGAAAGGTTCTCGTCATTCCCAGAACTACCAATTGTGGTTCACTGTGCCTAAACTGTTTGACCAATCTTTTTTTGCCCCCCAGCTTTATTGAGGTATAATTGAAAGATAAAAATTATGTATATTTAAAGTGTACAACTTGATGTTTTGATACATCAAACAATGTGTTTTATGTTGAACATCTGTTTTCTTTTGAGAGTCTGGAATTTTGGTACGTGCCAGACAGTGAGTGTCTACATGACGAGCCCTCAATAAAAGTCCCAGGAACTGAGTCTCTAATGAGCTCCCCTGGTAGACGTTTTATGTGTGTTGTCACAATTCATTGCTGGAGGTATTAAACAGGACCTCTGTGACTCCATTGGGAAAGGACTCTTGGGAGCTTGTGCCTGGTTTCCTCTGTACTTCACCCAATGTGTTTTTCTCTTTGTTGATTTTGTTTTGTATCCTTTTGTTCTTGTAAATCATAGCATTAATATGACTATATGAGAGTCCTGTAACCTTCCTAGTAGATCATTGAAACAGTGAGTGGTTTGGGGGCTCTTCAACATATGTGGTAACAAAAAAGCTTATAGTAATTATGGAATCACCTGATTACTTCTTAACACCCTAGAGCACATACATAGAAAAACAATGACAAATGGAAAACTATGACTATAAAATTAAGTACACATGGGGAGATCCAAAGGTCTCCATAGCAACTTTTAAGTTTCTTATCTCCAGGCGTCACGGGGTAGGTACAGCTGAGAATCAAGCTCAAGAATTGTGAGGGTCTCAAAGTAGCAGCACAAGTTATATACTCTATCCTAACAAGTTTCTTACACTAAAATAATGATGCTGATGGGAAAAGAGTGGGGCCCTAAGGCACTGGCTAGAGACATTCGGGCAAATAGAGTTGAGGGTTGAGAAACTCTAACATCTAAGTTTCCATTTAGTGTTCATTCTATAGGTGGCAAGCTATTCCCTTATCTAAGGGGTCTCAGTCCATCTCTGCATCACAGCTCTCCTGTGTCAATGGCTTTCCAAGCTCATGTCAATTCGCACAAGACCTACCTTCCTTTCTTTTTCTACAGGGCTATACTTCAATTTGATCCTGACATCGTCTACAGTGACCAAGAGACATAAGACATGATCTAGGAGGAGATAACCTGTATAATAAGAGAATCACAAGACCTTCTCGGTCTTTATCTGTAAGATGACAAGGAGTATGCATGGCTGAAAGTTGTATGGATATTAGACAAAGGGGGAAGTAATGTAAATCTCAAATAGCTCAAATTTGTCGATGATAGTGAAGCAAATTAGGATTCAGAATTTAATGTATTGATGCAAGTACCTGGGAGTGATAATAAAAATATGCTGGAAGAGTAGACTTAACTCAACAATGGCCAACATTTAATGAAATCAACATGCCAGATATATTGGCATACTGTAGCAGAAGGACACTGAAAACTAAGGCCATTGGGAATATTGAATGGATATAATATGTGAGTGTTAGACTATAGATCAATCTTGCTATTATTTCCGCAAACCCAGAATGTATAGTTGGAATGGATATTTTTAGTAACTGGTAGAATATCAAAATTGATTATATGATTAGTATAGTAAGGGCTATTATAGTACAAGTAAAGCCAAGTGAAAGCTCCCAGACCTTCACCACCAGAGAAAGTGCGCCAACAGTAATACTACATTCCCGAAATAACCACAGAGATGAGGGACACTATCAAAGACTATAGATGCAGGGATGGTGATTCCTAACATATATGCAGTTAACATATCTGTTTGGTCAGCAAAAAAAGCCCAGTTACATCGTGGAGAATTTCGTTAGAATGTCACAATGTAAACCAAGTAATGATGCAATTTATAGCCATGATTACAGATGTGTTATTATTTTTAGTGGCACAATTCAACACAATCCCTGGTTCCTGGTATTTAGCCATTTACTTGTTGAGTCTGTTCTTCTCTATCCCAGTCAATACACAAAATCAGAAATAGCCTGCATATACACAGCACTGATGATACTTCATGTTTCATGCCTTGCCCCGTCTATGCCAATTCTTTGGCTCTCTTTTATGATATGGGACCTTGATCAACTTGATATCCCACAAAACATCACACTGGTCCATTACGCTGATGGCTTTACGCTACTAGGATATAGTGATCAGAAGTAGCAAGCAGCCTTTATGCCTTAGTAAGGCATACGTGCCATAAGGTTGAAAACCGACTCTAGGAAAATTCAGAAACCCGACCTTTTAGTTAAGTTTGTGGGGGTCCATAACCTGGTGCTTGTCAGATTACTTCTCAAGTGAGAGAGTAGAAGATGCACGTTAATATCCCACCGTGAAGGAAAGTGACTCAGTGCTTGGGGAGATTTTTGGGTTTCAGAAGCAACGTACATCACATTTGGACATGCTGTTCCAATCTTTCATCAGGGACCTGTAAGGCTACAGTTTTTAATGGATCCCAAAGCAAGGAAGGACCCTAAAAGAATTTCAGTCTGAGTACAAGCTGCCCTACTCTTCAGGATTTACGAACAAGCAGGATGGAAGATGAGAATGGATATGGAGGAACAGAGGTGGCAGACTCTGCCAGATAGCTTTCCACTCGACATCCAGTCTCTATCCTTCTCCACCCTGCTCTCCCCTCCAGGATCCTAACCTGTATTGATTACATCAACAAGTTCCTATATAGTCTGGCATCTGTTTGGATTAAACTCAAGGGAAGCACTTGCTGGGATCAGAAGGAGGGAGGAGGTTCAGGTGAGGATTTTTACTTCTCTGGTTCCTTTCCTGCAAGTTTGCCTGGCCTGGTAGTATCCCTTTATTGAAGGTTCTCTCAAGGCTCCACCCAGCTTTCTTTCCTTTTCCTTCCCTGGGTTCTTAGTGTGTAGGGATGGTGACAGCTCTGCTACTGTTAGCCTCTGTTTTCTCCTCTATTTTTTGTGCTTCCTTTATACCTGGCTTATTTTTTGATAATTAATCTCTTTGTAAATGATGAATAAGTGACAAGAAACAGGATATTGGATTTTTGAGGAAGTCGTTTGGTTTAAAACTTATTTGGCTTGACCTTGTTTTTCCAGAAATGCCTGACGTGGCCTGTTGAGCATGCATTGTATATCTTTTTTCTTTAAACATTTACAATGTCCCAAAGCCAAGAATGATGCCCTCAAAGATAGGGATGTAACTCCCCCATATCGGCATCTCTTTAGGGATAAGCATGTCTTCCCAGAAACTAAGGATTAATTAATGACCTGCTGAGTTTACTTTGTGACCACTGACCTGCTGTGCCAGCAAAAGTATCCCATGACTGTTGTAAAAGGGACATTCCTGTCATATGTGATGTATGCTGTTGGTTCCAAGATGGTATATAACCGATCTGTACACCCCACTTTGGAGTGCTTCCTTCCTTTGTGAAGGTACTCTCTTGGGCTATATGGTTCTTAGCTTTGGCTCATAATAAACTTACCCCAATTTCGATTTATAGATTGACTATGGATTATTTGTGTTGACATAAATATACACTGTTTGAATGATCCCAATTTTAGTGTGCCATCTCTTTCCTGTTGGGACCCTAACTGAATAAAAAGCAAAGCATGTAACCCTCCCCCCACCCAAAGATTTAAAAGAAGAGTTTGCTAGCTCTCCCAGTGGGGAATTGAAGAAAAGAGCATGAAACTGGCAGAAACAGAAGGCTTTTGAATAGAAAACAATGAAGAAATTGAGATGATTTGCATATGTCTACATAAAAGAACACAAAGTAGTTGGTGATAAGAGCTTATCACCATAAACGCTTATCATAAGAGCTTATCCTCAGTAAGAGCTTTACTCTTACTGAAGGTGCAATGAACCCTCTATAAAAATACCTAAGAAGGATGCAAGATAAATTTGGTTTAAGAAGAATGTGATATGCTCTTTATAATCATCATTATCATTATCACCATCAGCAGCAGCTGCAGCAATATCCTTAGTGAACAACATAGTAATATATAATAACAATAATAACACCAGCAGTTGTAAAGTTCTTAGTAAGAATGTTATAAATAGCAGCTGCAATATTTATATATGTCAAGAAGTAATGCCCCATTGTGGACAAAGCCACAATTCTGAGATTACTGGGGAAAAACTTACTCTGGAGATACAAAGAAACAGTGAAGTGAATTTGACAGAAAATTAGCTTATATGATGTAGAATCCTCAGATGAGAGCAACGATTTTGAAAGCTAATAAAAAGAGTATTCATTCAGCCACAAATATTTATTGACTTACTTTTATGTGCCAGGCACTCAGATGAATTCTGAGGCTGCACAAGTGAGCAAAACAGACAGGCCCTCATTTTTTAACTACTTTTATTCATGATGGTGTGAATAGGATTATCATCATTATTATTTTATCTATTCTTGGTTGTTCAATAAAGACAACTGACAACTACTTCAAACGTCAATTTTGTCAGCCATATAGACCCCTTTTTCCAATCTCTAATTAGTCATCTAGGAAGTATTTTGCATTGATGTTGGTCTATCTAAAGACAGACAAAGAAAGGAAAAAGATGCTGCTACTTATCAAGGTAAGAAAGTTAAGAATGAAAAGATTAAAACTGGGATGCAACATAAAATAACATTTTTCAGTTTTCTAAAGCTCATATTTCTCCACAGTTCTGGTCTTTCTGTGTAATTAGAAACCAGGCTTATTATAGTCGGAGTTAAGGTGTCCATTCCTTTGGAATTGATCAACAGTTTATTTCATTTATTCTCCTTGCAGAAACTCCCAAATTATCTTCCTTTTGTTATCTCAAATATTGGCCCCTCAAATATTTTTATTCCTTTATTGAAAAGATAATGTTTAATAAATGCAATTAACTGGTTTTTAATTAGTAGGATTTTCTGTATTTTTAAACTGATGGTGAAAGTAATCATCCCAGGGCACAGCATTGATCTTACTCCTTGGGCCTGGTTTCCGTCTTCCTTTTAAAAATAGTATTTATGAGAGAAAAAGAGTTAAAAAGTAGGGATTGATCACATGTGTCCTTTTTCTTTCCCTCTACTAATTAGAGGAATAAAATAGTTATAAATCTACAACACAGGGAATAAAGAGGAAGCTATTAGATATGTTCCATCAAAATTAAGGAGTAGGGCCGGCCCTGTGGCTTGGTGGTTAAGTGCGCGCGCTGCGATGCTGGTGGCCCCGGTTCGGATCCTGGTTGCGCATCGAGGCACCACTTCTCCGTCCATCCTGGGGCTGAGTCCCACATAGAGCAACTGGAAGGATGTGCGGCTGTGACATACAACTATCTACTGGGGCTTTGGGGGGAAAAAATAAAATAAATAAAATCTTTAAAAAAAAAAAATTAAGGAGTAAATTCAGAAAGAAAAAATACAAATAATCAGCAAATAGTGTATCCGACACAAGAGAAGGATGGAAAGAATTCACATGATGACAGCTTTGCGGCAGGCAAGGGAGAAACAATCTAGATTAGAACAGGAGGATCAAGACCTTACAGAAGAGGATCTCCAGGAAAAAGCACACAGGTATTGTGTATGTAGGTGAAATATTTTGACATTTGAGTTTTGCTTCTGGAGTATGGATTATCACATTACTTCTATAAGAATACTGATGAAATTAGCCAGTGAACTCACCAAAACATAGTAGTTATTTCTAATATGTTTTAATTAGTTAGGGAAGGGTTTCCTTTGGGGGGGGTGCAAATGTTAAATCAATTTTTGAAAAATACAAAAAACCCCACAATTATTAAAATGACAAGAACACAACATTAATGATAAGAAGGTCTAAGAGCCAAACAAATTTTTAAAAAACTACGCGTAAATCTTTTTGAGATGCATAAACCTAGTTGAGACTTGGGGATGGCACTTTTGTTTACCTAGGACAAGGCCAGACACATGTGCTCCAAATGCCCCATTTTTGTCTCATCAATGACTTGTTGAACTGTTTGTACTCACAGACGAGTCTGGACAAAATGCCCGTTAACTTGACTTTACCAAATTTTTGTCAGGCTTCTCTCTTCCCAGGGTTCTGAACTTTCACCCATCCTAGTGTTTGGGCAAGCTATGGGAACTTAAGCAGATATTGGAACATGAAACAACCCTCCCCATTCTGAAATACCCCTCCTAAGAATTGGCTGATAACAAAGAAAGACATTTCCTGCTCAACCATCCAATCATGCTACCTGCTCATCCCACTTCTTCATGCCTGGTCTTCTCTATCGTTTTTTACTCTTCCCTATCAAAGGAAATCCTTCTCTGCCTGATCTTTGAGACACTTACAGGTCTTCTGGTTGGAACATTTTCTCTATTGCAGTAGTCAGTCTTTCCTTATTCCAATAGTCTTTTCCAATAAAGTTTCTCCTGTAGGTCTGAATTTGTTTTTTCTTTGACAAGGGAATCTTCAAGTTTAGAGCTTCTTAGCGAAATGAAGGCCTCCACTTACCCACTTCTCTTTCATTTTCAAAGTGCCCTCAAAATTCAACTTTGTTAATTTCAGGGCATATCTAATGTAATCATGTCAAGGGCCAAATTTGCTTGGGAGAATTGTGTATTAAAATGTTAGCAGCTTGTCTTTTTAAAATTTTTTGAAAATTTATTAAATACCAAGGACTTTATTAAGTACTTATGCTATATAAGCCCCACCACAACACAGTAGAGTGGGTAGTATTACTTAGACACATTTTACAAATGAGGGAATTTAAAATGCAGGAGGGTTAAATAGCTTGCCCAAGCCACAAAGATACTATATGGTAGACCTATGATTTCAACCCAGGTTTGCCCAACATCTGATTGCCCCTAACTTTATGTAATTTTTATGCACCCGCACACGTATATACTGAACTCACTTTTTACTAGTCATCTAGAAGTTTGGAGCGACAGAATAATCAAGCATTCTACACATTGATGGTATTTTAGTATTTTAGTAATCTCTGAATATTTAGCAATAGTTAGCATAGTGGTCATCCTTATAATTAGTTAAATGATGAGTTAAACCTTCGTTATTAACCTTGGTTAAAATGATGGTTGTGAATATGGTCACTTGTGGAGGTGATACAGAATTAGATTAAAATACAAGTGGTGAAGAGTGGAACCCTATGGAGCCCTAATATTTAAGAGGTAGTCAGAGAAAGAGGAAGTTAAAAAAGTGTTTTTGAAAGAGTAGCTGGAAAACCAGGAAAGAGTGTAATCACTGAAGTCAAAGGAAAGTGGAATTTTAGGAATAAAATGCTGGAAAACAATTTAAATGCAGGAAGGTAACAAAAAAAGGACTATACAGGGGCCAGCCCGGTGGCGTAGTGGTTACGTTCCTGAGCTCTGCTTCGGTGGCCCAAAGTTTGCAGGTTAGGATACTGAGCGCAGACCTACACACTGCTCATCAAGTCACCCTGTGGTGGCATCCCGCATATTAAAAAAAATAAATAAATAAAATTGGCACAGATGTTAGTTCAGAGCTAATCTTCCTCAGCAAAAAGAGGAGGATTGGCAAAGGATGTTAGCTCAGGGCCAATCTTCCTCACCTAAAAGAAAAAAAAAAGACTATACTGTTTTTCCATTTGGCAGTTAGACCTCACTAATAACTCTGGCAAAGGAAGTTTAAATGAAAAAGCAAGGGCAAAACTTTGTAGTATAAAAGGGCGAGGCAAGGAAGTGTGAACATAGAATATAGACTATATAAACTATTCTGCGTGGAAACATGACTGTAAATGGAAGAGTAGGTGGACATATAGGACTAGACCTAGGGAAATATAGGCATAAGAAAAGTTGATTTTTTAGTATCCACAGTAAAGTGTGAGCTTATTTGTATATTGAGTTTAAGAAACAAATCTAGAGGAAGATGGTGAGGGTGATGAGACAGGGAAGAGAAGTAATCTATGGAGTAAGTTCACTGCACAGACAGGAGATTATGAAATTGAGGGCACGTGGAGAGTGATTGGCCATTCAGATAAAAAATCAGAGGGAAAGAGAAAGTGATGAAGTCCAATTAGAATGACATTAAGAGAAGGGTGTGGAATTTCATATACAATGGACTGTATTTTCTCACAGAAGTCAGAGAAATGATCATATGCTGAGACATGCAGATTGGACATAGCAGTAATGGTGAGATTTGCAAGAGCTACTGCGGAGGGTTGGAGGGAATGCACTAAGGGTTTGTGGACACTGGTTGGGCACTGAGTTTTAGCTAAGGTTAAAGATCTTGAACTGTATTTGCACTTTTCTGTTGCAGCATTCAGCTTCTGAAAAGATATCTCTTACTTCATGGGCAACTATTTTTTCCGTCGCTTTCAATGGCAGTGAATATTTAATTTGAATATAAATTCTTAGTTCATCTCACTTTATTTTTAAAACTGGAAGTCAAACCAATTTGAAATGTTAAATTTATTTAAATGCATGAAATTTCACATCCATATTTATGGAAATTATAAAACTCTGTCATCCCAAGCTTTGATAGAAATACTAGCTGAATGAAACTGTGTTTTCATTTTGATGGTTGTTCTGGGCCAGGAATCTAGCTATATATTTTGATATGATGATTTAAAATCCAATTTGACATGTACTAAAAAAATTCTGGTCAATAAATCTCTTTGGTCTTCATCTTTTTTCTGAGCCAAACGTATATGAATGTTGGCCCTTGTCTCTAAAGCTCTCATCTTAAAAGTCTTCAAAGTCTTTTTTACTCCTCCCCTATCTGAATAAAATCAAGTTGAAAAAAGCAACAGGCAATTGCTTTTACTACATTGTAGAGATATTATTTGCCTCTGCAGGCATCAAGTAAACATTTACACTGCTCTGTCTTATACAGCATATCTTACTCCAGTCACATTTTATTTCAGATGAGCTATAATAGCCCTAAGCTTTACAAGTTCCTTTTGAAATGTAAATGTTTAATTTTTGTAAGGATTATTTAACTCAAAAAGCTCTAGAGAATTATTAAATTTTAAATGCAATCTTTAGGGATATTAAAATATAATGCATTATTTATTAATTGTCAGGTTCACCTAGTTTACTTTACCTAACATAATTTCAAAGTGTACTGTGTTGTTTCTATGATTAAATTTTAAGATAAATATACTCTCAAGTCATTGACTTTAGGGATTGCATAGCTCATAGATAGGGATATACTGCTGGATGTTTAAGAAGTTTGTATTAAAGTTTCCAGAATATGAAATACTGATTTAATTATTTTGATATACTTAAATATAAGATATCTCGTGGCTAAATCGTATGTGCATGCTAAATCTAAAGCAAAAGTTAAACTCATTTGTTTTGTCTTTAGTTTCACTTAGCGGTAGATAAAATAGAAATAATGTAATACGCAGGTAAGTTATGGGGAGATTCATAGTATGAGCTGTTAATATTTGGGGATTATCTTTCAAATAATGGCTTTGTTTGTATTGAAATTTGTTAACTGGGCCATATAAGATGTTTTGTACACTGTTATCGGTGCTCATAAAATAATAAGCATGAAAATGTTTTGCTTATGCCTTAGAGTGTCTTGTGCCAGATGATGGTGTGTTGGATGGAGAAAAGCATGCCAAATATCTGGTGCCAAGCAGCCCTGATGCATATTAAGGGGTCTTGAATTAAGTATATCTATCCTGTCCTTTGAGGGGAGACATGAGGGACAGAGAAGTTCCAGAGTCGGGGCTTTCCAACAATGCCTGACAGAGGAACTGCACTTTGGCCATTTGCTTCTAAGCAGCCATCACTGAAGCACCGAGCTAGCTATTTGCTGATATTGTGGAGTGGGAGCGAGGCTTAGGAGGAAGCGGAGTTTGGAACCCATGGCTGCATTATATTATTTTGTCTAATCACTGTAATCTTAATAAATATGTTACTTTCTAAGACCCGGTGGGTCAAATTTGAGTAATTTGAAGATCCCTCCAGTTGGTTAACAGGGAAGAGATAAGCTCTTTCTACTTTTGATGGTCTCCTTTCCTTTGGAGTTTGATAAGTACTTTAGATAAGATGTGCTAGAGAGACTAAAATGCTTGAACTTGGACACTGAGCACATAGAATACCTTCCAATTGTTACATATGGTTTGCACATATTATTCCAGGAAATCACCACTACATGAAACCAAAGTGTGTGCCTTCCAATTAAAGAGTTTCTCAACTTCCAGTTTTACCCAGCTAAATGTGGGAATCATTTCAAAATAGAGATTTTAAATCAAATAGTTGATGATGGTCAGGGCAGGCTGCCCCAAGATGAACCACTCTGGTATGCGGATTATTTCGAGCTGAAGACAATAAAGGCTCAGAAGACTCAGGAAGAACATTTGAGTTCTCCTCCCAAACTGCCTAAAGAATTTAACATAGAAGGCCTGTTACAGTAAGAAGCCACTACCATATGATAGCTGTAGTATAATGTAAAATAGATGAGATAAGAAAGGCACCAACAAGCCCACCTTGTCAAAAATTCTGTTTTCCAGGCTACATTCTCTAGGTGGTCCAGTAAAAAGTTGCCTGACAAACATTTGCATTTCTACCTCCATGTAAATTGTCTTTTTCCTCTCTGAAATCCCAAACTACTACCCCCCAACACCCTCCTCGCCTTTAGCTGAAAATATTTAAGCGAGCAGCTTAGTCAGAATGATGAGTTGCTCAGTTCTCTTTCTGAGTTTCTCCCATGTATACGTGTTATTAAACTTTGTTTGATTTTCTCCTGCTAACCTGCCTTTTTAATTATTTGGCCAGCCATAAGAACTTGAAGGGAAAATGTGGGGAGGGATTCTCTCTTTTCCCCAACATAGTTTATTTATGGTAACTAAGACTATGTCTGTTTAATATGCTAAATTTTAGGAAGGTACGGATCAATGTATGTAAGAATAAGCCTCTTAATTTTATTTATTTACTTATTTTTTAATTTTATTTTTTTAATTTTTTTCCACCAAAGCCCCAGTAGATAGTTGTATGTCATAGCTGCACATCCTTCTAGTTGCTGTACGCGGGACGCGGCCTCGGCATGGCCAGAGAAGCGGTGCGTCGGTGGGTGCCCGGGATCCGACCCCGGGCCGCCAGCAGCAGAGCTCACGCACTTAACCGCTAAGCCACGGGGCCAGCTCAGAATAAGCCTCTTAATTTACATATCACTGAGTGTCTGTAACTTCACTGACAATTTTATCTAAATATATCCTCTAAAAAATTTTTTTTCTCTTCCTGGGTTGAATCAATGTTTGGCTTTAAACTTCAGAGTTCCATTACCTATTCTGACTGCTGACTCTCTAAGGAGTTCCCAGAAGTGCCACTACGGCCATGTCAGAAGGGGTAAAAATAAACACCGAAATCTATGATAGCACTACTTTGTATCAATGATATATGTAACATATCCACTCTATAAATGTATTTTTCATTCAAATTATTAGTTCATTAGTGCTTTTAAAAAGGAGAGACTTGGATGCTCAGTTGAAAATACTATTCTGGAAACAATTTCAAATATCACAGCCAATTTTATCCTCACAGCTCTTTTCGATAACCACGGATGACCTGCTAAATAACCGTTACAGTCAAATTTCACACAGGAGAACTTGCAAACAGATTACTTTTTTTTTTGGATTTAGAAATGGATCATTGATACGCCTGAAGAACAAGCAAACTAAACCAAACTAAATTGTGCAGTTACATTTCATGGAGAAATAAATACTAAAATGTATATTTTCATTCCTAATTGAGGATTTTGTTAAATATTTGCCAAAAAGAGTTTTAACTGACAGAATAGAAAATCAAATCATATATGTCAGTGTGCCCTTTGGGATAATAGCAAAGCTTGATGATGTGGCTTCCATTGCTGAAACAAATCAGTGGTCTACAGGATAAATTAGGATTTAATTTGTATGTATTTAATAAATTTAGATCTGCTTTTGACATTGCGGTTTCTTGAGCAGTTTCATTTCCAGTAAATCTAAACTATAGTGAACTGCAGAACAACGTTTCAGTCAATGATGGACCACATATATGATGGTGGTCTCACATAATTATAACGGAGCTGAAAAATTCCTATCACCTAGTGATGTTGGAGCCATCATAACATCGTGGTACAACACATTACATATTTGTGGTCATGCTGGTGTAAACAAGCCTATTACACTGCCAGTCATATAAAAGTATAGCACAGGGGCCGGCCCGGTGGCGCAAGCGGTTAAGTGCGCGCGCTCCACTGCGGCGGCCCGGGGTTCGCTGGTTCGGATCCTGGGCGCGCACCGACGCACTGCTTGGCAAGCCATGCTGTGGCGGCGTCCCATATAAAGTGGAGGAAGATGGGCACAGATGTTAGCCCAGGGCCGTCTTCCTCAGCAAAAAAAGAGAGGAGGATTGGCAGATGTTAGCACAGGGCTGATCTCCTCACCAAAAAAAAAAAGTATAGCACATACAATTATGTACAGTACATAATACTTGATAATGATAATGAATGACTATGTTACTGGTTTATGTATTTACTATACCATACTTTTCATCATTATTTTAGAATGTACTCTTTCTACTTATAAAAGAAAAGTTTAGTGTAAAGTAGTATGCCTTGTTACACCAGCAACAGCCTCATATATCTTGTGTTTACTGCATCTCTTGATCACATCATTTTCTTTTGTGCTTGATTTAATCTAGTGTTATTTTGTTCATCACTGCCCAAAAGCATAAAAAATTCACTGCTAATGTTGCCAGTAAGAGGCCATGTCCAGTGATTGACCTGAAAACAAAATTAAAAATGATTAAAGAGTACAATGGGAGAAAATCAGTGATGATTATTGCTTACCAGTCAGGCATGTCCCATCTCACCATAGCTACAATTTTGAAGAACAAGAACAAAGTGATGGAAGCAGTTAAAGGATTTGCTTTACTGAAGACAATGAGACTAACAAAATTTTGAGAAGGGCTTATATCAGATGTGACGAAACTTCTAATGACCTGGATTGAAGACCAGACACAGAAGTGTATCCCTCTCAGCACTATGACAATCATGGCCAAAGCAAAAAGTTTGCCTGCGATGTTGAAAGAAAAGGCTGGACCCGACTACAATGATGAATTTACTGCTAGCTCTGGGGTGCTGAAACAATTCAAGAATCATTATTACATAATGTGAAAGTGAGTGGTGAGTCTGCGAATGCTGATGTGAAGGCAACTGAAGAATTTTTGGAAACTCTAGATAAGCTGATTGTGGAAGAAAATTACTTGCCAGAACAAATATTCAATATGAATGAAAACTCCCTATTCTGAAACCAGATGCCTGAAAGGACTTTCATCCATAAGAAGGCCAAGTCAATGCCAGGTTTCAAGGCTTCTAAGGACAGGATAATAGTCTTGTTTGGGGGCAATGCTGCAGGCTACAAATTGAAACCGTTTGTGATCTGGCTCAGTGAGAACCCCAGGGTCTTTGATCATATCAATAAGCACACAATGACAGTGTACTATAGGAGCAATAAGAAGTCATGGATGACCCAGTACCTCTTCCAAGAGACTCTCCTGAATTACTATGCCCGTGAAATGGAGAAGTACTGTTTGGAGAAGAACATACCTTTCAAGATTTTGCTTACTGTTGATAATTCTCCTAGACATCCTTCTTTTATTGGTGATCTTCATCTCACTATCAAAGTAATGTTTCTCCCTCCAAACACCACCTCTTTGATCCAACCAATGGATCAAAGTGTTATAACAGTTTTTAAGGCCTACTGCCTGAGGGGGACTTTTGCCCAGGCTATTGCTGCGACTGAGGAAGACACTGATGCAATTCTAGAAGGATTACAACATCTACAACTGCATCAAGAGTCTTGCTTGGTCTTGGGGTGATGTCATCAAGGAGTATATGAATGGAATTTGGAAGAAGACACTCAAGAGGTTCATCCATGACTTCAAAGGATTTGCCAAGGATGAAGAGGTTGCAAAAATAAAAAGGACCATGGTTGAGATGGCAAACAACTTTAACCTGGGAATGGATGAGGATGACATTGAGGAGCTCCTAGAGGAGTTGTTGGAACAGGAATGCATAGCTGAAGAAGAGGCAAGAGAAAGGACACTGCGGGAAAAGAAAAAGAAGAACCCCCAAGAAAATTCACAATGAAGTGTTTAGCAGAAGCTTTTGCAGACTTCTACAAGCTTCTTAAAAAGTTTGAAAACGTGCACCCCAACTCTGAAAGGTTTAATTAATAGAGAGGAATGTTCATGGTGTATTATCTGCTTACAAGCAAATCTATAATGAAAAGAAGAAACAAACCAAGCAAACCACTATGGATATATTTCTGAAAAGAGTGATGTCTCCTCAAGAAGAGCCTCAGGCATGTCCTTCAGAGGCGTTCCGGAAGAAGGCATTGTTATCATAGGAGATGACAGCTCCATGCGTGTTGTTGCCCCTGAAGACCTTCCAGTGGGACAAGATGTGGAGGTGGAAGACAGTGATATTGATGATCCTGACCCTGTGGAGGCCTAGGCTAATGTGTGTGTTTATGTCTTAGTTTTTAACAAAAAAGTTTTTAAAAAATTAAAAATTTTACAAATAGAAAAAAGATTATAGAATGAAGATATAAAGAAAGAAAATATTTTTGTACAGCTGTGCGATGTGTGTTTTAAGCTAAGAATTATTACAAAAGAGTCAAAAAGTTAAAAATATTAAAAAGTTAATCAAGTAAAAAAGTCACAGTAAGCTAAGGTTAATTTATGTTGAAGAAAGAAAATTATTTTTTTATAAATTTAGTGTAGCCTAAGTGTACAGTGTTTTTAAAATCTGCAATGGTGTACAGTAATGTCTTAGGCCTTCACATTCACTCACCACTCACTCACTGACTCACCCAGAGCAACTTCTAGTCCTGCAAGCTCCATTCACGCTAAGTGCCCTATACAGGTGCACCATTTTTTATCTTTTATACCATATTTTTACCGTACCTTTTCTATGTTTAGATATGTTTAGATACACAAATACCATTGTGTTACAATTGCCTACAGTATTCAGTGCAGGCTCGTAGCCTAGGAGAAATGGGCCATATCATATAGCCTAGGTATGTAGTAGGCTATACCATCTAGGTGTGTGTAAGTACACTCTATGATGTTCACACAAGGATGAAATTTCCTATCGAGGCATTTCTCAGAACATATACCCATCATTAAGAGATGCATGACTGTATAATCTTTAGGCAATTCTAACTGGTTAGCTATGTCTGTAACTACGAAGTCCTGGAAAGTGATTATGATTATTTCAAATGCAATAAACTTTGAAATTCTCCACAGGACATACATAGAAAACAAAAGAAAGCAAATTCCAGAAGCCTGTTGTTTTGGGTGAAGTGACCTAAGATAGATGAAAGAAGGGTGGGCATCAAGATTTACAGTTGATAGTTGCAAAGAGCAACACCAGAATATTCTCTCCACATATCAAAGGATAGATTCAGTGTTCATAAAGGAGTACACCATAAAGCAGTTTATAGAGTTTTCAGAAAGGATGTCAAAAGGAAGAAAATATTTTTATTTTGAATATGTGATTATGCCATATGGAAGTATGTGTGTGTGTGTATACAATAGTGTGTATATATATACACATACATCACACATATGTGTGATGTATATATACATATACATAGACATATAGTACATATGTCTGTATGTATATATAAATATATGTATATATATAGAGAGAGCATAACTATGCGAAATAAAAGATGAAATAATTCTTCCTATTGACATAATACCGTGGAGATTTCATCTTAAATAATTGTACCTTATAAAATGGACTAGGTTTGCACTAACTTTCAACTCACTTTTGGTATGTTTCCATTTCCATAAATAATGTCAATTATTTAAGCATTTAATTGGTAAAAATAAGATGAAAGATTTTGACAGGAAATATTATGTCACTCATTGGACAGTCAGAGAAAATGAGTTAAGACAGCCAGTTCATCATAGTGCCATTTTAGATAATGCAAGAAGCAGTACATTTTAAACAGTAGTGACAATGTTGCTGAATCCTAAATTAAAAGTCTGCAAACTTAGTAAATATAATGACAGATAAGGTTTATATGATATATACAGCTAGCTCTAAAAATTAGCATCAGAAGATGTTGTCTAGTCACACTACAGAAGCATAAAGAGATTTATCACTAAATCTAATGGATACTTTTATTAGTAGTTGACTCACTCCCTCCATTTTTTTTCTCTGATGAGGACAGTACACTGAATCAAGGGACATCTATATAATAGAAAGCCACAGCATCAAACTATATTAACATTTATTCTTTAAACAAATCTTTATTGATTATCTATTAGGTCTCTGCATTGTGCTGCATGCTAGAGTTACAACTGTCGGGGGAGAGGGAGAATCTCCCTCTGCCCTTTTCCTTAAGGTTCTTATGGCTGGCCAAATAATTAACAAGACAGGTTAGCAGGAGAAAATAATACCAAGTTTAATAACATGTATACATGGGAGAAACTCAGAAATGAGCAACTCGTCCCTCTGTCTAAGCTACTTGCTTAAGTATTGCAGCTAAAGGCGAGGAACGTGTTGGGGGTGGGTAGTGGTCTGGGACTTCAGAGGCCAGGAAGACAATTCTTTTCGGGGTCATCTATAGATAATATGGTCAGGGAGAGATAGAGTTTTTGATAAAAGGGGCTTGGTGCCTTTCCTATTGTAACCTCTATCCTACATTATCTTTACAGCCATCATGATAATAACTCCTTCCTGAAACAGATCTTTTGTTTTAAATTCTTTAGGCAGTTTGGAAGGGGAAACTCAAATATTCTTCCTGAGTTCTCTGAGTCCTTATTGTCTTCAGCTCGAAATAATCCGCATACCAGAGTGGTGCCTCCTGGGTAGCTTGCCCTGAGCACCATCACAACTAACAATGAGTAAGGCAGAAATGGAGCCTAACTTCAAGTTGCTTATATTAGAGTGTGGGATAAAGATGAGTAATAGGCAACTCCACTGTAATGTGTTGGGTAGTATGTAGAGGATATATACAACCCCGTGCAGGAAGAACTGAGTGGCACTAACACACTTCCTTGAGTATTTGGTGTTTATGGGGAGAGCTAAGGGATAAATTGGTGTAGGCCAGGTAAAGAGGGGGGTGGTGTCTATATGTATGCTTTCCTCAGTATTATGGCTGACTAGGTGCTCTGAATAAACTTTCCATTGTAGAACTGGACTCCAGATAGGATATACCCTTTGTATCAGGGATTTAGAAATATGGGGGAAATAGTAACTATAAAGACAATGGAATTGGCTGGTTATTACTCTGCTCAATTAATGCTCCCATAAAAAGGTACATAAAAGCAGTGAATGATTGTCAATTAGAAGCCAAGTGTAAAAGTTAAAGGCCTCCGTGGTAGCATGTAGAGGGGCATTCAACTCCTGCAGCAGATGGGTAGAGAAAGTTCCAAAGAAGGTTCAACTCTCAATCAAGGTAGGTCTGGGATGCTAATATATGTGTTGATGAATCAAAATTCTGGAATCTTTAGATTTTTCTGAACTTTGTGAGCCTGCAGAAGTAGCGCACGCCTGTGCACTAAAGGCTGGAACTCTGCCATTGCCTGATGATGATGCTGGTGTCTCTTACCTGCAAGATAACATGCACTCCATCAAGATCTGCCCGCACATGGCCAATACTCACGTTAAGTCATTACGTAACCTGGGCTGTGGATGTGCTGGATCTGCTGAAGGAGGTGAGGGATTATAGCCCTAAGGAACTGCAGGACCTACACAACATGTACTGACAGGAGCTGTGAAAGCAAGTACTGGACTGAATCCTGAGGGTATTTCCTCTGAGGATGAAGAGGAGATTTAACTTAATTTTAGGTAAAAGGTAGCTTATTGACATGAGGATCCTCTTTGGCTGTGGGATTTAATACGCCAGCAAGGACCCTGGAAAACTATGCAAACACACAGCTAGACTATCCCATAGAAATGTGGAAAAATTATGATCTGTGTCAAGTAAAATACGAATGCCAGATTTGGTGTGACAGACTATAGAAGCAGAGATTAAAGGCAAACAGAGGTGGGCATGTTGGCTTGTATGTATTAGGAATGCATGTGTTATGTAAGGTTGGAAAATCCCAAAGGACTACATACTATGCATCCTGGAGGATACATCATTTTCCAAAGCAGTGATGAGTTAGTGCTGAGAGGGGCACCAGCATCACTAGTTCACTGGTGGCTCTGCTAACTGGTAGACAGGGCTGACAAAAGAAGATGCCATTAAAAGCCTGGGCTTACAAACAGCAAGGAGGTTGACAGAAGCGCCCCAAACAGCAGGCTGGTAAAAGCATTTAACTATGAGGGCAATTATTGCAATGAATGGCAAGTCAAAGGGGCAGCCAAGGACGTTTGGCCTACAAAGAGTTACGGAGATACAGGAGGCGGTTAATAGTGAGCGGCATCCATCAAGCAGCAAACAAGGATACTGCTCCATCTCTACAATCAAAATTAAGGGAGGATCATCAGGTTGTTGAGGACAATCTCTCTAATTAAAATGAAATCACTATTCTTTTTGCTGTTTCTGGACCTGAGGCCTTCCTTTCTCTTTCTTTCTTCCTTTCTTTTTTTCTCTTTTTTCTCTCTTTGTCTCCTCCTCTCCTTCTCTCCTTCTTTTCTTTCTTTCTCTCTGTCTTTCTGTCTCTGCCTTTCTTTTTCCTTCCTTCCTTCCTTCCTTCCTTTCTCTCTTTCTCTCTTTCTTTCTTTCTTTTTCTTTCTCTCTCTCTCTCCCCTTCTTTCTTTCTTTCTCTTTCTTCCTTTCTTTCTTTCTCTCTTTCTTTCTTTTTCTTTCTCTCTCTCCCCCCTTTCTTCCTTCCTTCCTTTCTTTCTTTCTCTTCCTTTCTTCCTTTCTTCCTTTCTTCCTTTCTTTCTTCCTCCCTTCCTTCCTTCCTTCTTTCTTTCCTTCTTTCTTTCCTTCCTTCTTTCTTTCTTTCTTCTTCTTTCTTACTTTCTTCTTTCTTTCCTTTCTTTCTTTCTTTCTTTCTTTCTTTCTTTCTTTCTTTCTTTCTTTCTTTCTTTCTTTCTTTCTTCTCTTTCTTTCTTTCTTTCTTTCTTTCTTTCTTTCTTTCTTTCTTTCTTTCTTTCTTTCTTTCTTTCTTTCTTTCTTTCTTTCTCCCTTTCTCCCTTTCTCTCTTTCTTCCTCTCTCTCTCTTTCTTTCTCTCTCTCTCTCTCTATCCTTATCTTTCTATATCTCCCTCTCTTTTTTCCTCTCTTTCTCTCTCTCTGTCTCTCTTTCCTTCCTGCCTTCCTTCCTTTCTCTTTCCTTCTTTCTCTGTCTCTCATGCTTTCTTTCGTTTTTTACCTAGAATCTATTGATTGAAGTAGAGCCTGGTTCCTCAGGATGGCTGATTTTAGATGTTTTCTTGTTAGTATAGTGATAGGGGGCTTAAGATGTGGCTATTCTTTCTTATGCAAATATCAATTATTTCCAATTTTAATACCCCCTGTCACAACCTTCATCCTCTCTTCACTTCTGATGGCTACAAGCCCTGAGTATCTGTATTGCACTTTCTTAGATTCTATATCCCCAGACATACTCCTGCCTATGGGTTAGTGGTGGATGAGGTTAGGTACCTGCGAACAGAGTTAGGGCAAAATACCAACTAATCCTATATAAACTTTCAGCCTACACTGCCTTCCATTTTTCATATTGTGAAATTCTCTACCATAGTTGCTGTTTCCACATCCTGAATCTCTCTTGTGTTCTTCAGGGCAAGTCATCTTTCTTCTACCTATGCACATACCTTAGGTTGTAACTGTCTCCTTGCAGCTAAATAAATTATTTTCCTCCATATCTCCTCTATTGTTCTCCCTGTTCTTGAGGAGATATATTGAACACAGGTCCAGAAAAGATTTCTTACCATTTTGCCCTGTCCCACCAACTTTACAAAGATAAACATATCTGAGGAGTTAGATCCTTTCTTGTAAGTGATTTTTTTTTCAAATTTATGCAAAATTCTCGGCGACTACTCTGGGATATCTGGTTGACATTGGGACTTCCATCTGCAGGGCACAGTCATAACTATATTAGCCCACGGTGCTCAAGCAAGGACATAAAAGAGAGCTAATCTTCTCCTCTAGAAGTGAGCACATGGACTATGGATGTAAATAAGAGGGTGAGGGAACTATATGGAGCAAGGACCTAGTGTTCTCAAACCTTGGGTAGTGTGAGACAAACCCTACTTCCACATAGGGGAGCCCTCCTACTCAGAACTTAATCTGAGGTTTCAGTGTTTGTCACTTTAGCTCTAGGGGATATTTCAAAAGTAAAGCACAGAAAATGATATAGATAAAGTGTATTATTGAGGGTAGAAGTAAATTTTGGATAACGAAATAAAGGAGCAAGTATCAATTCCAAACTGAGGGCACCAGGAGACCTACCTAATAATATCTCATTAATCTTTCATGAGTGGATGTACCCTGTAAAGACAATCTAGATAAATCAGGGGCAATCTCCAGAGCCTCTCTATCCTTTAAGGAGATTGCTGATTTTGTAATCATCCAAAGGGTTCCACTTGGGGGAAGTTATATTAGGATGGGATTTTATTTTCCCTCTTTTTCTTCCATGAACTGGGTAATTATTCACTTATACTCTAGTGCAACGGTCATTGCAAACTAGAATGTTAAAAGTTTGAGTTTTGTTATAAGGCAGATAATATTAGTAAGTAATTTGTCTTTCATTTCTGTCTCTCCAAAGCTGGATGAGGCAAGCTATTTTTCTCATTTACTCCCTCCCATATACAAGGGCCTTGAAAGACCCAGCATGTCCTCACAACATCAGTCTTCATCCAGGAGCAAACTGATGCAATCTTTCAGCTGAAACCCCTCACCAGCGGCTGAGAGCAGGACAAAGAGAGTTTTTGTGTTGTGCAACAGTGAGGTGTAAGATCCAGGGAAGCAGTGTGAAGAGAGATGGAGGAGAAGAGGAAGTGCCAGAAAAGAGTTTCCCTAACATCATTAAAGAGAGGCTGATAGATTCCAGGGGGAAATAAAGAAACAATTTTGCACTGTCATCTCTAGTTGTGGTAATATGTTTAATCATGTAATTTCAAAGATTTCTGTCTGGTAATGGACTGTCCCTATTTGACCTTGAAAAAATTAAGGACATTACTAAGAGGATATAAACATAGTTTAATAATATTAGAGCATTATACAATAGAGTTCTCTCAAAGCATCTAACCAATATTGGCTAGAACAGCAGGTGAGTGTCCTCTGATTTGGATTTTCTTCATTCAAAATATTGGTTCTGCTTCTACTTGAGTGGCGTACCTATTGCAATACTGAGTTACTTCTTTTCTTTTTTTTTGTGAGGAAGATCAGCCCTCAGCTAACATCCGATGCCAATCCTCCTCTTCTTTGCTGAGGAAGACTGGCCCTGGGCTAACATCCGTGCCCATCTTCCTCTGCTTTATATAGGACGCGGCCATAGCATGGCTTGACAAGTGGTGTGTGGGTGCGCTCCAAGGTCCGAACCTGCAAACCCCAGACCACCGAGCAGAGTGCGTGCACTGAACTGCTGTGCCACCCACTGGCCCCAACACTGAGTTCCTTCTTGATAGTGCAGATGATTAATGTCTTAATCTCTTATAGTTATTCAAAGTGTGACTTGATAACAATAAAATTTAAATTCTCTGTGTATTTTTATTATTCTGGTTATTTTGTGACGATAGGCTTAGATACAGTAAAAAACTCATTCAAATGATCAAAGGGAAATAGCCCTGATCCTTTTCTAATATGAATGCTCTGACACGCTCTATGCTAAATGCTTGTGCCTGTGAAAATACTTTCCAAAATTTTATCTGAGAGTTTGATAATATAGCTATTAAAAATTGGTTTTTATCAAAGCAGAACCAAAGCAGAGACAAAGGTTTATATGGGAAGGGATCAAAGGGAGCAGGAATGAGGGAGGGGAGAGTGAAGGGCAAACTAGGAATGGTCTTTAAGAAGACGTGTGATTGATTCGCCCACCCCTAACGGCAGATGATGCTCAAACTGTGGGGCCCACATAATTGTTTTGAGTTTTCGTCTAACTCGTCCCCACTTCTTATTCTTCATATGTGTTGTTTCCTCTCTCTGCTGTGCTCACTCGCCTCCCATTTTTCTAGTTGACCAACTCTTGTGTCTCTTATAGCCTAGTTTGTTAGTTTGAATGCCATTTACCATGGAGGAGTTCTTCAACATCCTTATAGGTCCTTCTATCTCTTATTGACAATTTCATAGCAACTACTTTTTTCCTTTGCAGCACTTGTCACTCTTGTAATTGCTTGGTAGTTATGGGTTTCACTTTTACCTCCCTAACTAGGTTGAAAGTTATCAAAGGCAGCCACCATGCTTATTTTATGTGCTACAATTAGCACATACTGGTTCTGAGTATAGTTATTTTCGAGTGATAGAATGAAAGAATGAGAGAAATCATCATTTTGTAGCTACTGTTTGTGAGTTAGGCTAACATATCTGAATACAAATGAATGTAACTATAAAAAATGAGACTGTTGAATGTAGTTCTTGATAAGATGCAGTCTTATTACCTTATAGCCATGCAAGATTGACACCTATGTAAATAACATCTTTAGTGAGATAGTTGTATATCCCTCATCAAATTTCATATACATTTTCCATTGTCTATTTTATTTCTCATGATGTGTCTATCCGTGTCTATCTAATAAACTATAAAAAATCGTTTCCATTGTGGTACCAATCTCCTTAAATATAAGATGTTCTGTTAACTGAGTTTAGTGATGTTTGCTTCCATGGGCTGCCACATTTTTATTTTTAAGTTCAAATTTCTTTAATAATATGTTTCTGCAAAAAATTAGATACACATTTTTTTCACTGTGTTATGTAAGAGTTAAAGGCTAGATATGGGCAAATATCAGGAAGATATTGAAAGCCTACCAATATATATATTAGGTGTGATCTAAGTGTATAATTCTATTACCAATCAAAGTATCTATTCATTTAAACTGGCATCTCCCTAATTCTGCATATCAGTAAAATATGATGTGCTTAAAATTAATAAAAATGAATGCATTTCAGGGCATCTTATATTTAGCATGGTGACAAACTTTGGGTATCTTTTTAGTGAAAAACAATGACTTGTAAATGTATATTTATTATAATTGAAATACAAACGTGTCTTGGATTAAGTGTCTAACAGAATTCCTCTTAAGTATATTAGCCTAGCTACAGAGAGACTTTCAATTCTGCTGATCGTCAGAATCATCTACTGAGGTTTCTTATATATTCAAGTTTTCTGGGCCTAATTCTGAAGTTCTGATTCAGCATGAATGGAACAGATCCTGAGATTCTGTATTTTAAAACATTTTGAAAATGATTCTGATTGTCAGCCAAAGTTGTGGCTCTTGGTCTAATACACATACGATTTGGCCATATAATATATTTATGCAAGCAATATTTTCCTAAGGATACAAAGAAGAAAAAAAGAAATGCCAGAATGGTTATTATGAATAATTACCATCACGTTAAGTCCCTCAGTTGTTTTAGTGAAAGAGCTAATACTCTACAGACCTGATTATCTCTGAGAACAAAAGTACTGGAAATTTAGTTTCTAGTTACACAATATTAACTTTTTCTGTATTTGCATAATTACTTTTCCAGTGCCTTCACTTCTAGTTGAAGAACAGTGAAAGATAATATAAGCTTCAAGTGTAAAATTTTAAATTAGCTTACATCCTTTACACTCAGGTATATTATTTTAATAACGTTTTTTTCCAAAATTGCACAATATTGGAACATTCTAAGAGCTGTTCACACAGTAAGTGCATATTTTATTTCAGAAATATGTATTTTGGAATTTCGAGAAAATAAATCTGATAGAAAGGACATGAGCAGCATAGCATATTCATTTGCAATGCTATTGTGCATTCTTTCTGGGGCCTTTTAACTGTTGACTTTTAGAATAACCTTCCGTTCTGTACCAAGTGCAGCTAACTAATCAGAAAATATTTTTTGAGAAAATAGAACACATCCAGGAGGGGATTACTGCCATCGAGTACTAAAATAATGACTTTCAATCTGTAAAAATGCCTTTCACAATTCATGATTGTATCCAATTATTCTCCAGTTAAATTTAGTACACATTAGTATGGTAGGAAAATTTTATTTCAGGACTATATAGAGAATCCTTAGGGCTTATCAATTCCACTGGGTGATTGCCAGTATAGACAGGGGATATGAAGACAGACTTACTGCATTTCCTAATATGAACACAGAAACACATATTCCTACAGACTGGACTGACATTAGAAGTAGACAAATAATGTGGTGTCTTCGTGATATGATTTGAGAGAAGCCAGAAAAACTTGTTTTCTTTTTTCTTCCTCTTGCCTTTCCAGAGTCAGCATATTGTAGTTATTGTGTATAGAGATGCTGAAGAAAGTGGGTTCAAATTCTAGCTCAGCCATTAACTAGCTGTGGAAAGAATCTTCAACAAATTACTTAAACCCTCTGTGCTTTTGTTTCCTCATATGTCAATCACATCTTCTTGAGAATGTGAATACCAATAGTACCTACCTCATAGGAGCGTTGTGAGGATGATACAAGTCAACACAGTCAGTACATGTAGAGAATTTAGAATAATACAGGTCATATGAAGAGCTCAGTAAGAGTTAGTTTTTCACTCTTCTCCCCTAAACTTTTGCTACTTGCTCATTGATCCTTGGTTTAAATTTTCCATCTACCTAAATGCAAATGTAGGGTTTGGCATGCCAAGTCCTGTCAGTCATTTACACATTTAATGCAAATACTCATATAAAACTTTTCCTATGGTGATCATTTCACACAGTATATACAAATATTGAATCATTATGTTGTACTTGAAGCTAATATAATGTCATATGTCAATTACGTCTCCAAAAAAAAGGTACCATCTGCCATTCTGCTTTCAGAGTATAAACAAAGACATAAAATAAATAACATCATCAACTCTTAAAAAAACAACCTTTTTTGCAAGTAGTTTTTGAGGTTTAATGGGAACGGAGAAGGAAATCACTGGGCAACAATTTGAGAGACCGATTCATGGATGTCAGCAAAGAATAAGCAACATTGAAGTCAGATATGTCAAAGGAAACCTGAAGCCCATATAACATATTTGCACAGGATCAGGTACTATACTTTTTAATGAGAAGTAATAATATAGACCCATGACCATTTCACTTATACATCAATGGCGAGGGAGAGCAGTGCTGGCTCCCCTAGTCTCCTGAGTATTGGACAGCTTTTTCAAAGGATATCAGGTTTTAGGTCTGGTTCTATAATTCCATGTGATGAGAAAATCTAATTACAACTGCAGGGAAAGAGGAGAGACCCATGCACTAACTGTTGCTTTCTCTCACATTGAGATAGTAGCCTAGAAGCAAAGACATTGCTTTTAGGGATCTCATATGTTCCCACTGACTTTCATTGAAACATTGAATCTTAGAGTAAAAGGAAATAAGTAGATATATGATTTAATCAATAGTTATATTTTTATTTAAAATTTTTTTTTCCGAGGGGACTTGCCCTAGCACAAATATTCCTTTATTTCCACAAATTAAGTGGTAACCCGTAAAGATTTATTCAAAGTCCAAAATATTAAAACTAATGTATAGGGAGTATTTTCTTTCTTGATGAAGTTGTCATTCAGTCACTTATTTGAGGAAGCCCACATTTTTAGAAAGATGATGCTCAGGATTTGGCTGTTTTCTTATACAAGCTATTTATTTTCAGATCTATAGGGGATTTAGCAGTTGGCTTATTTTAAAATCCACAACACTAATTACTTGAAAATACAAATTACCCGTTGTTTTCATCTAATTTGAACAATAAAATTATTTTGTGGAGTTTGGAAGCAAGATAATAACCCCTTTTACTTTCTCTAATTTTCAATACAATTGAGGGATAAACATAAGTAACACAGAGATAGATATTAACATCATAACTAAAAAAAGAAAAAACTGGTCTGGAGAACATGGCTTCAATTAGTGGTCAAATGGGCTTTTATTCCAAATTAAACTTCCTGCCCTTTGTTGGGAGACGGTTCTCTATGGCTCACTCGTACTTCTGAGCAAGAGGCATTGGCAGCTGTGTTTATTTGTTCTGGGCTATTTTTTTTAATTAAAGAAAATTTTTATTGAGCTACAATAGCCATATAACACTATATTAGTTTCAAGTGTACAACATAATGATTCAATATTTGTGATTATTGTGAAATGATCACCACGATAAGTCTAGTTAACATCCATCACCATATATAGCTACAATTTTTTTTTCTTGTAATGAGAACTTTTAAGATTTCATTTAGCAAGTTTCAAATATGCAATACAGTATTGTTAACTATAGTCACCATGCTGTACATTACATCCCCAGAACTTATTTATTTTGTAACTGAAAGCTTGTACCTTTTGACTTCATTCACCCATTTTGCCCATGCCCAGCCCTCACTTCTGGCAACCACCAATCTATTCTCTGTATATATGTTTGTTTTTTTATTTTTTTTTAGATTCCACATATAAGTGAGATCATATGGTATTTGTCTTTCTCTGTCTGACATATTTCACTTAGCATAATGACCTCAAAGCACATCCATGTTGTCACAAATGGCAACATTTTGTGTTTTTTTTTGTGGCTGTATAATATTCCATTGTACGTGTATATATATACCACATCTTCTTTATCCCTTCATCCATCAATGGGCACTTAGGTTATTTCCCTATCTTGGCTTTTGTAAATAATGCTGCAATGAACATGGGGGTGCATATATCTTTTCAAGTTAGTGTCTTCATTTTCTTCGGATAAATATCCAAAAGTAGAATTGCTGGTAGTTCTAGTTTTAATTTTTGGGGGAATACCCATACCGTTTTCCATAGTGGCTGCATCAATTTACATTCCCACCAACAGTGTACAATGGCTTCTTTTTCTCCACATCCTCACCAACATTTGTTATTGCTTGTCTTTTTGATAATAGCCATTCTAACAAGTGTGAGGTGATGTCTCATTGTGATTTCAGACTATTTTTTTCTTTGGAAGATAGATAGTGTTGTTCTTCTGCTCAGAGGGCAGATTTGTTTCCTGGCCAAGATAATAAATATAATGCCCCCTGTGGGACAAAAGTTGATCAGATATGCTAGCAGCTCCCTTATTAAGGTGGGGTTTCCTCAGATGTGACATAAATGCACGTCTGTGCAGCATCTACCTGGGCTGCTCTGCCTCACCTCCATGGGCCTTGGAAGAGAAAGGAGAACTGATGCAAACAGGAAGTTGATGCTACCTCCTGGGCCATCAGTGGCCTTGCATCTTCTGCCAGCATCTATGAAACTGTGGTAGGCTATCTTATTAGATCACACAGTTCCCGATTTGGTAGTTTCTGAAAAAAGAAAAAAAGGGGCTAGCCTGAAAGCATCCAAGATTCTTGTCCTGGCATTTGCATGAAAATTTCCTTCAATGTTTATCTCTGAATCTTTGTTTTTGCTTTGAAGAGTGCCAGGACAGAAAATCAGCCATCACAGTACCTGTCAGAAAAAATAAGGAAAGAAATGCATAGAAACTAATAACATTTCAAGATATAATCTTGCCTCATAAAGTGTGACTTCCACACTTTTCGTACAAAATCATATACATGTGTGTCTTCCTGCCTAGATTCCCTCCATGGGGAAGAGCACATCTCTACTGGACGAAGAGCTCATACATCCTTTCAAATTCCTTCCACCACCTTCATCTTTCTTTCTCTTTGATGACATCAATCCCTTGTGAAGTCATACGCCCAATGCCAGCCTCGCACAAAATGTCAATCTGACTTCTGGAATGGTTAGCAAGATGAAGTGAGTGAAGTTGGCTGCTCATGGGGTGAATCTTGACCGATTAGAAATGTGACCTATAAGAGTAAAAATAAGCACCCTTTCAATTTTCCCCTTCAAGGTATATATCTCTTTGCAGCTCCTCCAAGGAAGTCCCTCGGACTGAATGCCTACAAGTGCCGAGACACCTATGGTATATTGATAAAGCAGCTTGTTGAGCAGTAACCAGGGTAGTAACACACCATTTCTCTTTGATTTGCATCTTTCCTGACCACACTTCCTTTTTCCCTCAACTTCACTGTCATGGGCTTATAACTCTCAAATAAAGAATTAACATTTTAATCCATTTTTAGATATATTTTTCTAGAGAACTCTAAGACGCCATATGTGTCCTTCAACATAAGTGAATCTACAAGCTTATTTAAGCTCTCAGAAGGCAAGAACCAAAAATATGAGCATCAGAGAGAAGCAAGAGTTTCTTCTTTTGACTAAATGTGTTAATGCCCACTATCTATCTTCCCTTCAGGGGAAGGTGAAAGCAAACCCTTTCCTCGAAATTATAGCATTCCTCAGTGACCATAATAAGATATCATTATTTTAAGACGCAAAATAAGAAAATGTACGCAAAAAATATACACATGGCGTAGCCATGATTGTGAGGACAGATTTACTAGGAGAGTGTGGGTTAGCGTCAGAAAGGAACTTGGCTTGCTCCTCAGAGTTTTTCTTCAACTTCAGGTGATTATTTTCAGCATTAATCTAGGAAAACATATTTCAAACAAACATATTGGTATATTTTGAAGAAAACTTGCAAGATAGAGGAAGGTTTTTCCCCAAAATAATAACCTAACATGCTGTACTTTTCTATTTCATTGCATTGTCTGCAGCCAGAAAATATTATTTGCTTATCTGTAAACTCATACTAGGTAACTTTAGGGTAAGTTAACATGGAACTTTTACTGTGCTGCCTTGACAGTGGTATAAACATATTCAATGGAGACAGCAGCCAAGGCAAACAGATCAAACTGCACAGTTCACTGATTATACCATAAAGCAGATATATACATTTCCTTTGGCTTCAGAATAGAGATTGAATTCCTGAACTTAGTGTACAAGTGTTTTTAGCACCTGATGACTACCGTGTCTCCAGCCCCCTCTCACACCATCCTCCTAACTCCTACCAAATTCTTCTCTCTCTCCCTACAGTCCAGCCAAGTTCCCTTGGTTCTCCGATTTCTTTTTCTGGAACGAATTTTCCTGTCTTTATTCCTAATGAACTCCTGAACATCCTTTAAGTTTCAGCTTAAAGAGAATTACCTATGGAATATCTTTGCTGACCTCTCTGCGTTTCTAGCTTAGTCATTTCCAGCTGTGTTCTTAGAGCACTCTGAGCTTCTTCTATGAGAGTGTATGGCAGTTTACAGTTAGTGCCTGTGTTAAGTAGGAAAAATACGAACATGAAGGGTTTAGAGACTGCCGTCTCCCAAATTAACTATTTCGGCAAGATAAATTCTGCATCTTTCGTGATCCAGATTGAGCAGAGGCAGTTCCCAGTGGTGGCCTGGAGGGTAGTGATGGTGGCCTGGAAGTGGTGAAGGGTAGTGGATTTAGCTTCTCCTTCCTGTCCATTACCACCACACTTCCAAGCTAATAAATTGCGACTTCCACATCCTTTATTTAGTAGAAGTTCTGGATTCAATATTGGCAGAAAAGAACATGACATGCAAGAAAGGAAAATTAAATATTTAAGTCATAGAGCAATAAGAAAAGTTCAAGTCAATTTACAGTATTGGTAGGAAAAAAAAACAGATTGAGTTAGAGAAAATGTTATGGACACTTGGGTTTCAGGAAAATTGGGTGTGGAGGTCCTCATGAAAAGTTTCTAGAGAAGATGAGATTGTAGAGAATTAGAGTGAAGAATTAATAAGAGATGTTGCTACTGGTTATGAATTATAATTCCTTTGTGTCTTTCAAAAGTTTTCAGTAAAGAAAAAGTTTCTAAAGTTTTTTTCATTTTTTTCTAAAGTAATATATGCTACCTGTAAGTAATTTTACAAAGTAAAATTGTATAAAGGGCTTGAGATGAAAAGCAACAATCTCTTACTATATCTTATTTTCCAATGATCTAACTGATTTTGTTCTATTTCCTCTGTGGGTTATGTTCAAACATCTGAAAAATTGGCTAATTTAGCTGTTTTTAGAATTATCCTTTTTTTTCCTAAGCTATTTAAATAATCCACAGTCTTTTTCTCTTCAAGTTGAGAATACTATTAAAAATTCACATGAGATTGTGGCTTTTCTTTTTTTAAGATTTGGTGTAGGGTAGGGGGCAAATCATGCTCACTGGAACTATTTCCTTGGCTGCCATTTGTGAAGGTTATTGCACGAGATTATACTTCATTCGCTGACCCCCACCACCTATACACACACACATTATTTTTTCATTTTCTTGAGTGGAAGAGGGAGAGTCTGAAATCCATCTTCGCTCTCTTGTTGATAATGAAAAACTATATTTAACATCAGAGAAAATAAGGAAAGCTTAAATTAAGGATTATGTAATAGGGCTGCTAAATTGTACTCTTAAAAAATAAGAATGTCATGAAAATCAAAGAGAGCTGAAGAACTGTACTGAATTAGTGGAGACTAAAGAGATGTACCCACTTTAGGCAATGAGTGCTTCTTGCTGGATCCCAGATTTTAGAAAATAAAGGTATAAAAAATATTACTTGAGTAATTGGAGAATTTTAATTTGGACTGTGTGTTAGGTATTAGTATGACATTAGTGTGCAATTCCCTGAAGTGATACATATAAGTTTGCTATGTAGGAGAATACCTTCATTCTTAGGGGATTCATGCGATACATTTTGTGGCAAAGTGTCATAAGGGCTGCAAGTAAGGACATTCGAAAGGGTGTGATACACTCATTTATTATTTAACTCTGAAGTAATAAGAACCATGGAGTTTGGAGAAAAAAACTCACAAACAACAATAACACCCACTTTGATTCAACTTCTGCCTCTGGCACTTTGTATTCTGAAAGGTGTCACTAACTTTTTGAAATCACATTGTCTTAATTGGGAAGCAAGAAGAAGAACTCCTACCTCTTCAGTTTTTGTGAGATTAAGTGAAAACCCTATGTGAAATTGCTTTGTAAAAGGCAAAGTGTTATGTGACATTAGTTCTGTATCTTTTTTCTTCCTTATCATCATCATTCACAGCTTGCTCCCATTAAGCTTAGTTAAGACAAATTAGTTAAACATTCATGGTGGAAGAAATGGTATGAGTAAATATGAGACGTGTTTGTGTGTCCTTCTGACTGTGTTAGAATGAAGAAATAATATTTAAATTAATCACACCACCGCATTATGTGAATCACACCCAGTCACTTATTATATCCTATTTCTTGCTAAAATATTGATTGATGATTCCATATGTGTATAGCGAATGATGGTTGTTCCTGAAATTTAATGGGATTAGGAAACACTGGCAATTGTTTCCAACTATAAAACAAGAGATTATCTTAATGATAAATTAAACAACCCATACTTTAAAAATAAAAGGCAAAGGAGAATTCAAAGAAATAACTTTCCAAGATCACTTCCAAAGTTCTTTTTAAAAGTTTGTATAATATCAACGTGGTCTTTACGAAAACACAAGCACTGACCACATAAATTTAGAATGTAATCTGAAGAAGATCAATATGACATTTTTCAAAGGAAACTAGAGGATTGTAGTTATTGGCTAGGATGGCAGATAGACTGCAGACTGAGCAATGGATAATTTTGCTTTACAAGGTCAACTGCGAGTCAAGTATGGCCCTATAATAGCATTCCTAGATGATTCATTTTTGTAAGTTTCACAACTGATCTGATTGACAAAGTGAGGGGTACTTCAGTCAAACTCTCAGATGATGAAGATTTATGAGAGATCACTCATTTCAGAGAGAAAATTATTAAAATGATCCATGAAGAAATGGAAGGCTAGAGAGTAAGGCCCTCTGTCATCTGATTTCCTCTCCCTTTCCTGAAGCCTTGTGGGGGTGAAAGGAGCAGGGAACATTCAAGCAGAAGCACCTGCTTTAAGAGAACTAGTACAGAACTACCTGTTTCTTGGTAATGTAAGAAGCCTTATTTTCTATTATTTTAAGAAGAATCATTAAAGATCTAGATATTTCCTCCTGACATACTATATTTTAGTTCAGCAGCATTTATGCCAGACAATAAATAGGGCAGTACAAATACATGAACAAAACACAATTACTATTATATTAGGGTAAGAAAGACAAATGTGTAACAAATAAATGCAAGACAGTGTAATATACACAATATGGTTATAGAAAGCACTTAGATGTCAAAGAGTAGGGAATTAACTATTTTATCAGATAGAGCCAGAAGTAAGGGAAGGAATCATGGATGATGAGTTATTTGAGTAGGTTTAGAAAAATAAAATCAGTTTATCCAGCTGACTTGGTGAAGGTAATGGTACTTTACGAGCAAAGAAACCACAGACACACAAATGTAGAGTTGCCCACAATGTGTCCAAATCTAGAAGCCATGGTGGCTCTTAATTGCTGTATCTAAAGGAAAGGGGCAAGAAGTAAGGCTGGAGAGGAATGTTGGGGGCTGAATACAGGAAGAACTCATTGAGACAGGAAAGAACATAATTAATGTATAAGGAGGTAATGCCATATTCAATATTAAAAGCAAAAATGTTAACAAAGTTGTGAAAGTTGATTACTGTGTTATATGTTAGTTGAGATTATCTGAATATCAGAAAATCAAGATTTTCCTCAGATTTTTTTTATAGACTAATCTAATACTATGTCTTTTCTTTTTCTTTTTTGAGCTCCTCTTTATCTATCCATGGTATATTTGGTCCTTCTATTACTTTCAATAATCTCCAAAACTGTTACTACTTTATGTAGATTCTAGAAATAAAAAGGAGGGGAGAATCTATAAATATAAATAATCAATTGACATATTTGGTCAAATGATTTTTGTATGCAATTTACACCCAAATAATGTTTAAAATAGAAATGTAAAGTGCAGAATTTATCACAGAATAAGATTTATTGAATAGCATGATAATCACTTAAGGAAAATTTAGAAGTCTGTGTAATTGAGGTAGCTTTCTGAAGAACTTATTTTTTATTTTCATACAGTGGCTACTACATAACTTTATAAGAAGTCACAACAATTATGTACTTTTATTGTAGAACTAGACTGATTCTGTAGGAAATTTGAAGCTATTTTCTGGGAGAAGTCACAGCATAGAATTACTAGGAGGCTCTGCTATCTTCCTCTAATGGAAAAAAAAATGAGACAAGGTTTTGTAAAGTGCATTAGTCAAATGCTTGACAATGGCCTGAGATAAGTTTTATGACAAGGAATTTTTTCAAGAAAATATTTGTTTCACAAATATGATACTTTCTGTGAAGTTGCTCTTAAGAAATTCCTATTTATTTTCATGGCCTGGTAATCTTAAGAGATCTGTGCACAAAGGGAAAAATGATCATGAAGAATATTTTTTAAAAGCAAAAGTTTCAAATGGCAATTGATGAAAGCTTCATAAATTTAGATTACATTAATACATATTTTATACTGAGAAAAGGTAACTTTTACAATTATGTATATCAATATGCATCATCGATACACAATCTATACCTTTATAAAATTCTTTTATACATCCTCTTGATATTGAATGGTGGCTGAAGTGTCTATAAACACAGAAAAACAAAAATAAGTAATAAAAATTAAATTATGAAAAATCCCTTAAGTTCAGCTATTGATTCTAGTTCTGATTACACAAGGTTGACTTCAAAATCATTTCTGCTTTATACTCCATCCAAAGAGTTTAACAAAAATATTATAAACGTAAACATGGTCCCATAGATGGGAGTCTCTATAACAGATTGTATAGAATTGCCATGTACCACAATCTCATTAACAGTATTTTGCCTTCAATTCTTCTAGGCTTGTGTTTTTTAAACATGTGACTCTGGAAAGAAGTATCTCTTTAAGTTATAACTGAGGAAAAGAGTCAAGTGATTTAAAATTAAGAATTTCTTGATACTATAAAGCATTTAATACAAAATAAAATCACTTCAAAAATTTCAATGTATTTTCAGTCTAACTTTCTATGTATTTTCAATGTAATTAACATAACAAATTCTATATAATCTGTTTTAATATTTAATACAAAATTGAAATTAAATTCCATTTAATTTGCCTCTATGAAGATTAAATAAATAAAGTGATTTTCCTGGCCTCCTCCTAAATATCTGCAGCCAAGTGCCATTGACTGGTCCATAAGGCAATCAATCCTCATGACTTTGACACCTTCAGTTCCTTACTTTAAACTCATAGTACTTATAAATGGTAACTGAGGAAATATATATTATTTGAATTATATATAAAAATAATATATATTAAACTATCAAGGGGCTCTTGCTGTATTTCTCCAAATTAAGCAAAGCTCATTTGAATAATCATTTTTAAATGCATCCCAAACAATCTATAACTGGGATAATTACACTGAATTTACCATCTAAATCCTCTGACCCTTCCAAGGAGGGATAAGCAATGAGCTCTGGGTTTCAATAGAACAGAGACAAATTTGATAGAATAGATTAGAACTTATAAATTATTTGAGATAAATAATATTGAATAATAAAAGTCACTATTAGTCACATTAAGCCATCAGTCTTCATGATAACACATTTAATGTGTCTGGTGTCTATTTGATAGTCTTGTCAGCTGCTATTATAAATCATATGAGATCAAAAGTACAGGCAAGAGTGAAATGTGAAACTAAATGCAAATTTTAAGTTTTACAACTTATTTCAAATTTTCTGATAAGTTTTGTAAAGGGATTTTATCTGTTATATGACATTCATTGTCCTCTTTTGACTCCTGAAAAGTTATAGTTTCAGAGGGAATCATTTTATAATTCAGAGTGTTTTTAACACTCCAATGAAAGCACAAGGCTGTAGATAGTCCAAAGACATTTAGCCATCAGGTGTGGAAAGAGAACCCCTATTTCCTTTTAGGTAACTGCTTTGAAAACTGAATCTAACTTAATGTTTCTTAATGTTTAAAAGTAAGTAAATAATTTAGGTATCATTTTACAAAATTGATGGTGAGTGTGGGGCACAATGAAAAGTTTTGAGTGAGTGATATCCACGATAATTCATCGTGCAACCCAGAGAATGGAGCTGGTATCTTGAAATTGTTCAATGAAGGTGTTAGAAAATATATTGCTAACTAAAGGAGTCTGAGAATGACCTGCCTAGTGGTATTTGAGACCGGTGGGTAGGGAAAACCGAGCCCATTTCCACTCCCTTCTATCTGGCTGGGAACTAGAGTGTTCAAAAGCATAGTCCCCTCCACTTCCTCAGGGTGCCTGATTTATAAATGAATTGTTCTGTCTTGTGTCTTCTGCCTCTCCTTCACCACCACCATTTGTCTCTTCAGCATATAAATATGCTTTAATTCTTCTAATTTTTACAACTTTCACTATGAATGTCCCTCTGTATTTTGCCCCATATTACTTTCTTCATTGAAGATCAAGTTGCTGGAAAAACTAGTGTAGATTCAATTCCTCCACATTCTTACTTTCAATTCATTCTTAAAACCATTAATTTCTTGTGTTGACTACTATTATTTCAAAAAACTCTTCACCCATAATCTGCTAGGTCTAAAATACACACACACACACACACACACACACACACACACGCTTTTCCTGCATCATGTGAAGTCATTGTGGAAGAGGCCTGTCTATTCTTCAAGTCTTATTCTGCTGGTGCTCATTACCCATATATCTTCCACTGCTTACTCCTCACCATTCCTCTAACAACATCATATCTCATATTTACATGTCTTGACACATTATTTTTCCTTCGACTTGATAGAGCACTCCTCTTTTCTCATGCAGCTAATTTCTACAATCCCTTCAAAAACTCTTCTCATTTAAAAGTCTTTTCTTAATGTCTAATCAGATTTAGATGTCACCTATATGGTCTTATATTCTTGTATGAGTAGATGTATCCTAGCCTTCAACCATAGTATCTTAGTTTTTTATTTTCTTTTCTACCTAAATAAGTTCAGGAACCATGTTTTATTTGACTTTGTATTTTCAGAGTCTAGCACAGTCCCTGGAATGTAGTAAGTACTAAGTAAATGGGTTTTTTATCCCTGTGTCTGAAGAATAGATTGAATGATCAGTGATGAATAGAAAGGCTTTTTGCTTAGGGAACTGTAAAGTTCAAAGCGTTATTTATTGAAATAAGTATGGGAAAATATTTGGGCTAAATGTAATAAATTTCATTTGGGATATGTTTGAGGGGCTTGAGGAATGACCAGTTATGTGTTCAGCAAGTGGTTACCCAGTCAGATTATGTACAAGGAAAAGAAAGGAAGATCAGGAATGGTGCCATGGAAAAAACATTACAAAATCTTTAGAAGAAAGTCTGAAAGAGTAAGAAGAAAACTTAGAATATATCGTACCATAGAAGCCAAAGTAGACAAAGATAGATTCAAGAAAAAAATCGGGCTTCCCTGAAAAGATAGTGGTATAATAACAGGCTTAAAAACTTCCCCAGATTTCTCCCTTGATGCCTTTCTGGAACTGACTGAAATGACCAAAAGAAACAAAATAAGCACGTGACAATATTTTATTGGCCCTGGGGCCTAGCTTCAAAATTATTTAAAGGTATATTTATGTCCCCTCATGTATCACTCTGTTTCCCATATATCTATTTGAATTAATAATGGAGTGCAGGGTAGGAAGGCTGACACCCTGAAGCCTCACTATGCATCCATCAATTATATATATGTATTTATTCAGCCGGAACTATTGAGTACACCCTATTTTCCAGGTACTGCATTGAGAGCAGGGAATAAAATACTTAGAGTAAAAGACATGATCTCTGCTGTTAAGGTATGAAGGAGAAGGGTTGAAAGAGCAAATACATAAAGATGTATCTGAGAAGGAATTCATCATTAAGATGAAATGAATAGGATCCACCACACCTTCCTTTCACCAAAACTAGAGGGAAATGCTGACCTCAGAATCCACCCCAACACAGCAATTCAGTGCTATGGAAGGGGTTTGGAGAAAATGACAGACTGTGTGGGTTGAAAACATAATATCACCAGAAAGCTATAGAACTTGAGTCCAGGCAGTTTTCCCCATTATGGAACTTCACATGGTTATACATAACACAGAAGAAAACTGACCTCACAGAAACACCTGTGCCTCTTGGAATCAACAGATCTTTATTATTAGGTCAAATTGAGTACACTTATCTCTGGCAAAAGCCCCACTGTAGAGATGGGTCTCTAGATCTAGGATGCTGGAGGTGGAAACTGTAGAAGTTATGGTGGCAGTGGGCCTTTAGATTTTCTGTCGTGATTCAGTTTAGTGATTGAGGCAACTGAGATTGACAGTGTTCGTCATGAGTGTGTGTGTGTGGGTGTGTGTGTGTGTGTGTGTGAGAGAGAGAGAGAGAGGAAGAGAGAAAGAGGGAGGCAGAGAGACAGAGACAGAGAGATCTTATCAGGGCCCAATCCATTAATTGTGGAGCTTGGCTTAAAGACCTCAATATGTATAAAAAAAATAAGAGAGCAGGAAATATATTTTCTAAAGATTAAATGAAAGCAATAAATAAAATATGTATAGTTATACACATATGTTTTATTTTATATTTGAGAAAGGGCAAGTGAATAGACAGCATCAACGAGCAATGCATGTTTTGGTTAGTAATTAACTTGTTGCCAAATAACTTATTGCTTGCATAGAGTGTTGAGTAAAATGAAAATATTAATCAATTTATGATAAATATTATGTAGATTGTATAACTGAAAGTGAGTTCCAATCCTCTGTATTGAGTAAGGACAAAGCTGGATAAATAAACAATTGTGCAATTACTTAGGTAACTTCAAAGAAATTGAAAAGAATGTGGAGAGAGGAAAACTTTGGAATATAACGTCATCTATTTTAGTAAAATGATGGAGAGTAATTCTGGATTTTAATGCAACTTCAATTTCATTCATCATCACAAAATAAGGAAGCCTTGAAGTGCTGCTTACCTGGAGGAAAAAGAAATCAGCATTAAAATTAGGGTGTCGTGCCACTCATTTGATAGAAATTGCAAGTAATTTGTGTCATGTATGTAAAATTCAGAGCAAATTGAAACAGGGCATCAGTATTCAACACACAGCTGCCTTCCAGTGAGAACAGGAGAGTATTTTGAGAATTAAGAAGAAATTCTGGCTAATCATATGTACCTCACCTAATTGTAAGGTGTATATGTTGGAATTGTGGGTGGAACCTAAATGATATTGGATCCAACACGCTGAAGGCACCCTTTATACACTACAATTTATAGTAATCTATAGTCTGAATTATAAGGCGATAGAAAAAATTGTAGTATCATCAGACATGAGTGGAACTGCAATACAGAAGTCTGTCAAAAGATTTGACCACAGAAATGGTGGGGGCCAATGCTCTTGGAGACACTTCCATACTGGTTTTACAGAAGAAAATACGTGCAGATTCACCAAATTAAAAAAAACTTTTGATTTATAAGCCTTTGCACTAATGTGGCCAGTTATTTCTCAATCAGAGGAACCATTCAGAAATCAGAATGGAACTCTGTCGTGACTGGAAAGGGTGCTCTCAAAACTTGCTGAAGCTGTTATACATGGTAGTACTATGGTGTCAAAAAAAAAACAAATACTGTGCAGAGATCAGGACCCACAACAGAAAACCACACAGTTCTAGCTTCTTACCACCTCCTTCAGGTTATTGAGATTAAATATCAAATTATATTTTCTGGCCATTATAGTTACAGTTAGGGGCTTAAATGGAATATTGCCCAAAGAAACACGGAGAAGACCCAAGTAAAGTTCACTCATATGATCTTGGGGAAAATAGAAGACAAGGTTAGAGTTATCTTGATTCATAATTACCTAACAGGATAAAAATTAAAGCTACTTATGAAACATTTTGTAATAACCGAAGCGTGTAAATATAGCATGTAAAAAATGGTTAAACTGAGCATATTTTAAAAAGCAATTTCCCAAAGTAATAGGAGAAAATGGTAAACAACAACTACTCTGTACTCTTAAGAAAATGTGTACAAAACAAGATTTATAGTAATAATAGCAACAATAACAGCAAAAATACAAGCCAGCTGAGGTGAAAACATCGCAGAGAGCGCTAAGAAAAAATTAAAACATCCAATTGTAGAATTTGCAGTAAAAGTAATATCATCATTGTAGAAATCAAAATCAGTGCTGCATAGTCAAGGTTCAAAAAAACAATTTAATTTCAGAAAAGACGAAAGAGACAAAGAAGAAATTGGGAAGACATTGATAGTTCTGAAGGACAGATGACAGATCTAATGAACAGGCTTCCTAGAAGAAGAAAGCTATACACATTAAATGGAGAGTTCTTCTTCTTATAGACAGATATAGATTGATCTATCTCTATAAGATACATATATACACATAATATATGCATATACATATATGAGATACATATGTATATCTGTCTATCTATTGGTCTATCTAAAATTTAGAATTGGTGTGAGAAATACTGTTTAAAACATGGCTGAGGATGTTCTAGAATTGAATAAAATAAAATTTTTAGATTACATGTAGAGCAGGATAAATAAAATAAATATATGCCTAAATATGTTATGGTGAATTTGTAGCATCAATGAGAAAGTGAAAAATTAGAGCTTACAGAGAGAGAGAGAGAGAATATTTTCTACAAAAAAAAAGCAATAAGACTGAAAGCAAAATTTTCATCAGTAGCAAGAAATGCCAGAAGACCATGGGGTAATATCTTCAACCCTCTAAGTCTCCATTACTGTCAACCTAGTATTCCATTCCCAGAGTAAAATAAGTCATTCAAGATTGATAATGAAATTAAGTCATTTCTGACACTAAACGCTAACTGAGTACGCCACTCACAGTAACTGTTTGAAAGACAAATTGTAGCCTAAAAGAATTTTGATGTAGAATTATGAACAGGGTGAGATAAATTCTAAAATATATTGATGTTTAAGTACGGACTATAAAAATAATGGTTTTTATCCTATTTAAAATTTCCCAGAATGAAAAATCAATGCACAAATGCAAAACTTGGAAAGAAAATTATATAATTAAGGAAAACAGGAAAATAAATCCATAAATATAAAATGACTTTTAAAACAGAAAACAGAGAACTTGATTTTAAAATTTAATATCTGATTATTTAAAGAATATTAATAACATGAACCTCAATATCTCTAATTGAGGGAGGAAATAGAGAAAATACCAGAGGCATCCATTCTTACTCATAATTTTTTTTAAAGTTTATATTGATTTTTAAAAGACATAGGGATCAACTATTTTGTATACATCAGAACAATAAAGTATATTAATGAATTAAAGATGGACATGTATTTGCCAATCTGGAGGTGACTTACTGTTGAACAGAACACTATGAAGGGCAGGGTGGGGTAGATTGCAGTAGGATGAGATGAATGAGACAGCGCAGCTTCCTCCAAGACTAACAGAGTAGTGAGAGGGAACAGTTAACTTATTTAAGATTGATTCTCTTCTGGTTGGCCTCCCATAAGAGTTGACTTTCTGAAAACCTCCATAGAAACTAGCCACAACCCAATGCTTCAGAAAATCAGTGCTAGTCAATAGCGATATCTGGATCCAAGCTCTGTCCCACCTGATGGAGTCTGGTGCTTCCCCAAATGTAAACACAGATGTGGAAAATGCTCTTAGTGGCTTTACCGTGCCACTGAGTTGCAACTGTAAGCCTCAGTCAGTGGCTTGTCATAGGCTATTGTTCCCATGAAACATGAAACCTGAGATGGTACAATGAGGCTGAATCAGACTTTTTTTCCTTTATCATATTGCTATTGTGTACTGTACTCAGTTTCACCAGGGAAAGAGCTGGTCTTTCCTTAGTTATGTACTTTAAAAGCCCAATGGCCCATATGATCCAGTAATCCCACTTCTAAGTATATTTCCAGAGGAAACAAAAGCAGGGTCTTGAAGAGATATTTGCACTCCCACGTTTACTGCATAATTATTCCCAATAGCCAAGATATGGAAATAACCCGAGTAACCTAAGTGTCTGTCAATTGATGAATGGATAAAGAAGATGTGAGATACATATGTACATATATGAATATTATTCAGCCACGAGAAAGAAGGAAATCCTGTCATTTGCAACAACATGGATGGGCATTGAGGGCGTTATGCTAAGTGTGATAAATCAAACAGAGAAAGACAAACACTGTATGATTATCACTTATATGTGGAACCTAAAAAAGCCAAACTTAGAAACAGAGACTAGAATGGTGGTTAGCAGGGGATGGGGGATGGGGGAAATGGGGAGACATTGGTTAAAGAGTATAAACTTCCAATTACAAAATAAATAAATTCTGGGGTTCTAATGTACAGTATGATGATTATAGTTAATAATACTGTATTATATAGTACTTGAAAATTGCTACGAAAGTAAATCTTAAATGTTCTCACCACAAAAAAGAAATGGTAATTATGTGATGAGATGAAGGCGTTAGGTAACAAGGTAATAACAATTTTGCAATATATAAATGTATAAAATCAACACATTGTACACCTTAACCTTACACGATGTTATATGTTTTATACATATATATACTATATATATACTTTTTATATAGTATGTACATAAAAAGAATTTCACAAGGATTCAAAAATGTTATGAATGGGGAAGTTGATTTCAGCATTGCTTAGCAACAGAGTGTAATGGCCAACAATGCTACTGGTTAAACAAATTGTGGTACATCTATATAGTGAAATACTAATGCAGCCATCAAGAATAATAATGATGACATGTTTATTGAAAAGAAATGTGTTAGCAAAATATTGTTGCATTGAAAAGCAGGCTAAAATCAGGGTAAAATAGCATATCTAGTACAATACCATCTTTCCTAAAAAATTATGTGTGTGTGTTTATCTGGAAGGTATATAACAAATAAAGGATTAGAGGTTAATAATTTAAAAAAACTGAATAGCCAAGGGTCAGGGTTTCATGCCCAGAGTCTGATGTCCAGTTCTGCTTGCCATATCTCTGTGCACTGCTGCAGAATGCTCTGTGCATCATATTGCTTCTGTTTCTGATTTTTTTCCAGTTAATGCTACAGGAATTCTATATAAAAAATTAAAACAGGTTGCTCTGAAAAAGGAGTAATCAGACCACAAGGAAGAGTTTGGTTCCTTTGGTAGGTTTCTACTCTCAAAATTCCTCTGCCCAGTGTTCCCTCCTCTTCTCTCTCCTCCCCTCCCTTCCCTCTCTGTGCACCCCTGTCTTCCCCTCCCCTTCCCTTCCTCTGCCCTCCAGCTTTCCTTCCCATTCCATCCTTTCCTCCTTAAACTGAAAATTCTCCCATCACCTCTAAAATACCCACATATGAATAAATCCTTTTTTCACACATACTTTTAAATTTTTAGTTAATATTCAGTGATATATACTGTAACCTCATTTTGTAGAATAACTTCTTTATTTCTAAAATTTTTTTATTTCAAATTTCTGGCAAAGAAGTGCCACTAGATTTCATGTCTTTCTTTAAAAAGATATAGCTATCAATAGTAGTATATATTAGAATACCAGAAGCAAGTACTTATAGTACCTTATTATAATTAAAGAAGAAAAGAGAATTAAAATAATCATTAGTACTCAAAATTACATTCAATCGTTAGCAATTTAGTCATCTAATTTTCCATTTTTGCTTCTTAAATCCATATAATGTCTTAAATTTCATATTTTTAAAATCCCTTAACTAGACAAAGTCTCAAGTCCCATACCATTCCTGCCTGCCTTTTGGAGCATTTTTATAGGCAATGGAGAGAAGATTAAGGAGAAGAGGTGCGAGAGTGAGAAGAAGGATGAGACAGAACACATTAAACTGGCATAAAACAGGTTCAGGATCAGAATAAAAGCGATAGTTCGGGACAAAATGAAACATTGCTGAGAAAACATGACGTTGCATGTATAAAGTGATACTGCTTCTGGAGAGAGTAGAAAAAATCTGATCAAAAATGACAAAACTTAACCTAGCTTCATATGTGTAATTTAGTGTACAATAAATGTTTAATAAAAGCTTGAGAGAGAGGGTAATAAACCTTAAAGAAGCTGTTAACTTCAATTGTGGAGTGGTCAGAAGCAAATATAAAAATAGTAAAAAGCTGATTTTAAAAGATGACAGGACCAGAATTCATTGGTAAAAGCACATTGTGGAGTTTTCAACGTATCATAGACACGGAAGTGCAGAGCTGGAAGGAACATTAGAATGAAAGTAGACAACCATGCATTTATTTAATTAGACATTCGTGTATGATTGCCCACAGGCCAGCTTGATTTTGTTTTTATCTTTTTGGTAATTACCTTAAAATTGGTCCTCAAGGAACTGGTGGTGTCCTTTGGGAGACAATGTATAAACAATTAGTTTCATACAGTGTGATAAATGAACCAATTGAAGAATACATAAGAAACACAGAGGAGCGGGTCAGGGTGGGGAATAGGTTGGCAGGGTATTTTTAAAGAAAATGTCTTGAAAATTATTTATTAGTTGTTAAAAGCTGGTGTGAAATGAGAAGACAAGTGGTTAAATGTACTTACTCTGAAGATAAATTGCCTGCGTGTGAATCCAGGCATCACCACTTATTAGCTCCTGATTTGGGGCAAATGACAAGGTATCTCTGTGCCTCAGTTTCCTTATATAGGATAATAATAGTACCTGCACTAAAGAGTTGTTTTGAGGAATAAATAGAGTTGCTAAATCTACAGTAATATAACTGTGCCTGAACATAGTAGAAGATAATTGTTAATGTTTATTATTATTGTTATTATTTTAGCTATAAAATAGACCATATGTTGTATAGAATTTCTATTATAACAGATTTATTACTCACAAAATAGCTCGCTGTCTCTATCACACGCACACATACACATATACAAAACTATAATCCATTGAGGGCCGCCAGCTCTGTCTAAATGAGAACAAGCTTTAGCTTCCTTGGAGGTTTGAAAAGAATGTCCATAATAATTTTATTGACATAAATCTTACAAAGATTAAGAGGTTTGTTTTGGCTTCTATTCTTAATGCATTATCATTTCAATCAATGGCAGACAGACCTAGGCAGAACTAGGACATGTATTACCTTAGTGTAATAATATACGTTATCCCTCATACTCTTCTCTTTAATCTAGGTGGATTGTATATCAAGCCATTAACTCTTTCTTCAACTTTGTATTCCAACAAACCAATGCAAATTTAAAGTTTCCGAAATTTTATAAATCCATTTATTCCACTCTTTCATCCAACTCTCTGAAATTAAGTTCAGAGTTTTTGGTTAATATATACTATTTAAATAACATATAAGGCAAAAATAGGTCTGGTGATATAACTGAAAACTTGAATAACATTGTTTTAAATGAAATAAAGATTTATTTCTCTCTCTTTTAAAAGAAGTCCAGAAATAGGAAGCCAAAGGATAGTATGGCAGTTCCACAGGCCATCAAGATCCTAAGCTCTTTCTCTCTTTCTGTTGTACCATCCCTGCTTAGTATGTCTTTTGCATCCCCAATGTGAACTCATTAGTGTGAGCCATCACGCAAGCTCTCATCACCATGTCCAAGTTCAGAAGGAGGAAATGAATAGGACAAAAAGGCATACTTATCAGCTGAATCAGCTCCCTTAAAGAGCTTTTCTGGAAACCTCATCAAACTATTTCTATTCATATTGCATTAGCCGCCCCTCTTGCAAGGTATGCTAGGAAATGTAATTTATGCTGAGCTCATTACTGACCCTAATACAGGAGTTTCGAGTAAGGGAGAAGGGATGAATCTTATTTTTATGCAACCACCCACCATTAACAAAGGTTTGCCATAGTGATTCACTATTAAAATGGTGACATGTGTTTGATTCAAAGTATATTATTCAAATTAAGAGGTGACAGATAAATTAGAGCACTTATTTAACTATATTGAGATAAAAAGAGATGAGAGAATGGCTGTGATATAAATCAACATATTTTTTTAACAACAAATCAGTAAGCCAACGATTGATAATAGTCAATTTTGACAAATGACAATGTCAATTTTAAATGTTTAAAGCTGAAAAGTTGGGCCGGCCTGCGGCTTAGCGGTTAAGTGTGCGCGCTCCGCTGCTGGTGGGCCACGTTCGGATCCTGGGCACGCACCGCTTGTCCAGCCATGCTGAGGCCGCGTCCCACATACAGCAACTAGAAGGATGTGCAACTATGACATACAACTATCTACTGGGGCTTTGGGGGAAAAAAAATAAATAAATAAAAAAAAATAAAATAAAACTGAAAAGTCAAGATTTAACAATATAAGCAAATTATTTCGTGATATGAAAGGAATCAAAAGAAGAATTAAAAGCATATACCGTTAAATGAGAGAAACAGCTGACTCTGGGGAGGAAGCCTAGGTTTGGGGAAACATACAACAGGGAACTGTTGATTTTCTTTATAAACTCTATTTTATAGGTAGTATGTTTAGTATTTTATAGTGTATTAGTTTTGCTTTTTTTTTTTTTTCCATGTTTAGGTATTATTTTTGCTAAAATTAATTTTATAAATCTACAAAATCTTGTGTCTCAAAGCACATGACTACACTTCTCAGATATACATTTATTATATTAAAACTAGTAAGGGAAGATAAAAATCAATAAATATTTGCTTCTGTCCTTAATAAAGACTAAAATTTAGTGTGGAAGCTAAGACATGCACTCAAACATGTATAATACAAAGTAGAAATGAAAAAGTACTAAAAAATTGAAAGAGGAATTCAGGAAAGAAAGAAATCCTTTTTTTTTTTGGTGAGAAAAAGTTGCTCTGTGCTAACATCTGTTGCCAATCTTCCTCCAGTTTTTGTAGCTGAGTCGAGGCCACAGCATGGCTGATGAGTGGTGTAGGTCTGCGCCTGGGATTCGGAACCAGAAACTGGAACCCCAAAGCAGAGCACTGAACTTAAACCCTCACACCACAGGGGCCAGCCCCATGGAAAGGAAGAAATTCTTTATTATTGAATATATCAGAGATGGTAGATGGATTTATTTTTCTATAATAACAATCATGCAACATCTTCTGTTTTCTTTGTTTTTACATGCTTCCTTAGGTTACAATCAGAAATTGGGACAGTGATTTCACAAACTAAAGAGCCAAACTAGAACGGAAATTAGGGAAGCAATGGAAACAAACCCACCCAGAGCCAAGATATTCGCCGTCGAGAACCCAGGTATAAAGAAAGAGCAGAAGTATTAACTAGAACATCACAAGAGGCGCTCTGGAAAGACCACTGCATTTGGAGACAACAGAAGCCCTGCCAGACCATCGGGGTAAGCTGTTGTGAATTGCGGGCACGCCAAGGCAAGCAGGCTTGGCCGACAACAGAGAGCCATGGAAGCATTGACGTATTCCAACATTGCAGAATAACTGATGCTCACGGTAAAATTCTTAACACGAAAATGAAACAAAAAAAGACTTTTTAAATGTTTTGTTTACTAAAAACAGAAATAAGTGTTTTTCTCTTTAAAACCTTTGTTTACTTCTGCGAAAACTTATAAAGCATATTAAATTGTAAGTTTATTTGAGCAAAAATCCAAATTCCAATTGGGCAGTGCCAACGTAGAAGTGGTTAGCAGTGCTCCACCGACAGGATCTCGGGGAGAGACTTTTACCGAGAAAAGGCCAGCAAAGCAAGGAGATTATTGATTGGCTACAGCGGAAAGCCTCATTGGCTGTGTGTGACTGGTTGTCCTTAGGTTTCTATTTCGTAACCTTGAGGCGTTTTGGTCTGCTTCGGAAGCCTCCACGTTATTAGAGCCGCCTCAACCTAACGGCCCCCTTGTTTAATTAACTCAGCACTTCCTAATGTGTTAAAATGACATGTATATAATTTCGTTTATTTAGAAATAAGACTGAATAAAACATACGCTGCTACCTTCTAAGACAGCAGCTGGCGAGGGAGAGTGTCTAGAACAGTTGATACTCGCTACAGCATCAGTCCACTTCTGGTTTTGTTGTATTTCATAATCAGAGGAAAATTAGAGATGAGTCTTCTCAAATGGTCTCTATCATCATTAAAGCCAAGCTGTTTGGAGCACCTTCACCTAGATCTACTAACAGACGTGCGGGGGATGTTTCCTTTTTTTTTCCTGTTTTGTTTGTCCTTTGAAGTGGGCTGGGGTAAACTCTCTTCATGAACATGCTTCACTTTAATATTTAATTGGAGTAGAGGATACGGCTTTTAAAAAAGCTAGCTGTTGGCTGCAGTGACGTTTTGTTTCTTTCAAAAAATCTGTGGTGATGAATTCAACCGTTACTTCATGTGCTGTGACAGGAAATAGGCCAGGAAGTGGGACTTTAAATATGCAAGGATTTGATAGTGCTCTTTAAGAAAATTACTGAATAAATGTGCTCTATGAAGCAATATGTGGTCTCTGTGAGCCTGAGTGTAAAAACAGAGAATTGTTTCTATTTTATTCAGGATTTCTGTGCTTGGCTTTGATTTCAACAACCCCAATTAATGTACACAGTAATTTCCTGTGTGACAAATGGTCTATCCCAAATATTACTCTACTCAGAAAACAACAGAGAAAAAAGAGGCAGTGTTCTTAAAGGAATGTTTAAATTACCTCTCCTCCCTACCGTACATACCTTCGTGTATGTTACAGTTGTAAAATAAAATGGATATATGAAGTGAGGGGAAATATTATCTTTATTCAGCTTTTTGGCCCTAAGGACAGGAGCTCTTTCCTCTGAATAGGGGGAAGTCTGAGAATAAACTTCTCATGAGCAGCTGGTCAGAAAGAGGCCTCCCATGCAGGATTCTAGGTAGAAATTGGATGTGAAGTTATTCTCTTTTGTTTTGGTTAGCTCAAGGTATTTTTCTCAAATTGAAATAAGCCTGACATATGATCTGGTAAATAGGCACCTAGTCCGTTAATTTCAGCTGTTGGGTCCTCTCCCAAGGCAAGAGTGTCACTCGCATCAGTAGTTTTGGGTCATTCCCAGTTATCTTTTATGTTCTCTGGGCCCCTGCTTAGACAGATGAAGTATTCTCTGACCACTGTCTTGGCTTCCAAGTTATATATAATATTTTAGCTATTAACTATTAGTGTAATACTTTAACTCTTTCTTATCATTACCTTACACACCTTTCAGAACATACTTTTGGAATATATATGTTTATATATAACAACATTTCTTTTTATCTTTTGATGCAAATATGGTGTAATGATAAAGAGTTTTGAATAGAATGGAAAAGAGGAAAGGTAGAGGGCCTTGCAGTTTCCCCAAAGCCATCTCCCTCTATCACAGTGTTGTTTCAGGGAATTATCCTAAGTGCCAAATGTCTTGTTCCTTGGAATTAGTCTGGACAAGTTTATTTGTTGTGTGTATGAACAGAATTCCTGGTAGTTTACTGCCTTAAGGGCTGTAGAAGCTGGGTTAAATTTTCAGATTGACATTGCTCTTTAGACTAAAAAATAGTTTTCTTTTTCTGGGTTTGAGGTACATCCTTCTGGCTCTTCTCGTAAAAAGAATTCTTTAGATGGAAAAAAATTCTTTTTTTCCTTATGAAACACAGTAAGCTTATTCCAGGGCTTATTGGTCCAGTAGAATGAAATATTATAAGATATGATCAAAACCGCTTGATAAAAGTAAGGTGATCTTTTAAACTGTTTTTTTTTTCTGTATTATAATATTTTATGTTGAAGTCATGAAACTCAACAACCAATAGTCTATATCAGCCACCTGAAAGTGATATAAAACTGGAAAGATGATCAAATACACGAAGTCTAAGTCATCTTGGGAAAATGCAAATCAAATTTTAATGCAGCTAGCCTTTCATTATGTTTTATTTATGATAAATATATACATACCTACATACTTTCCCTCTCATGAAAACACTATATTTAGTAACATTAACCTCTTCCAGGGCAGAGTATTACAAGTAGTATCGCAGATATTTCATTCATTGGCTGGTGATTGTTTTTAAAGGTATCATGAAAAATTCTTATTTATATTTGCAAAAGGTAACCCTGAAATAGCCTTACTTGGGAGTGAGGATGAGAAAGAAAATTCAGAGGCCTCTCTCACAGGTGTCTGCAGGGTTAGTGAGAAGAGTCTCTGTAGGGCAGTTAACGATCAGTTGCAAACCTAATAATAGAATCTAAAAATTAGTATATGCAGGGAGAATGTGGTAGATCCTTGTGGTAATTCATCAGAAACTTATGCCAGGAATACTAAAGTAGCATTTAATTTGATAAAAAAGGATAAGGCACAATTATCTTTGGCCAAGTTTTTCAAATTTCAGTGTCTTGTTACACTAATTCTTAATAGCTCTTTTACTGACTCTTGCTACAATGAACACATCTGAAGATAAAGCTGTCTGGAAATAACTAAAATTTAAAAATTTTTTTCTAAGCATGGAACTAATATGTTTCCCCTTTCCTATTGTCTGTTTGAGGTCAGCTTCAATAATTAATGTCTGCTTTGTGTGTGTGTTTAGTTTTGGTTTGACAGGTTTGATTTATTCAGGTTCTTAACAGCTATGATATGTGAAACTGGGTGTGGGTAGGGTGTTAAACCTCAGTAAGTCAGTCCAGGCAATTTTGAACAATCTGTGGTTCATTCACACAAGTAAATGCGTTGTTGTAGGTGTGATGAGGTAAAGAGGAAGGGGTACAAAGATGTAAACTATGTTCCTGCCTTGATAGTTTGTGGTAAAGTATATGAAAAATATCACTATTATACAAGCTTTCATATACTGGCGATAAAGACATAATAAAAAGACGTAAGAATTCAGAAGAAAGAAATCTCATACAGTGAACGTTGGCAGGAAAGACAGAGTGTTTTGTTAGTTTGGGCTTTGTAGCGTTATTGCTTGGGAACAGAGGGTGGAATGAGGAAAGGTAGAAAAGTACAAGGATTTTTAGGAAGTAGAAGCAATAAAATGGTTTTCAAAATAAAACATTCATCTAAAGCATGAAGAAATCTATAAAGCTTGAAAAGAAATTAAGTCCATATGGTACAAGTCCGTATGTTCCAAGTTTCGAATTTATATTTAATGTACTGGTCTTAAGAAAGGGAAGCGATTGAAAGAGCACAGGACCGCAAGGTAAAAGGAAATATTATTCAGACATATTGTACGCAATACTTTAAAAATAACTGGATATCGCTTTGTGGTTCTAGGAATGGCAGAATGGTGCCATCACCTCCATAACAGGTAGGATATTACCCTTTATATTCTCCCTGGTTATTCAACGCTTCTGTATTCTTACATGATAAAACAGTTTATATATAATATCTGATATTTAGTTTTCTCTTTTTAATTTAGTTGGACATGACTGCTTCTGATGAGAAATGCTAGGGTATTCAATCCTATTTATCTTGAAAAATCTAGGTCCGTCAGAGTCTTCTGAGAGTACTTTTCACCTAGAGGTAACGGAATTCTCTAAGATTATTGATTATGACTACACAGAAAAGTTCCAAAGTCCAGTAGGGTCACAAAGATGAAAGCCATTTTTTTTTGAAATGTGCGCATTCTTCTCTGTGACACTATAAGCTGTCATCATGGCCTGTCTCTCTTATTTTTGAAAAATAAAAGGGCACACATAAAAATAAGACCAAATATGACGCTGTGTCAGTCCAGATTAGTGCGTGCGTGTACACACACACACACACACACGCCCAAAAAGACTTTTACAGAATGTTTATAGCAGCTTTATATTAGCCTCAAACTGGAAACAGTCCAGGTGTCCATCAATAGGAGAACAAATAAACAAATTGGCATAAATTTATACAATGGAATTCTACTCAGTAATAAAAAGAAACAAATTACAGATAAAACAAATGAATCAATACACAAAGAGTGAACAAATCTTACTCTAAAGTATACATTGTGTATGATTCTATTTATATGAAGTTCTAGAATTGGCAATCTTTTTCTATTGTGAGAAAAAAACAGTGGTTGTCTCTGGGATCTGTGGATACAGAATGGATGAGAAAGTGAAGGAATTTTGGGGTCTAGGGTAATGTTTATATGTTGAGAGGCTTTGGGGTTACATGTATCTATTAACTTGTTGAAACTCAGTAAATGTTCACCTAAAGTTTCTGTATTTCATTGTATGTAAGTTTAAACTCTAAAGAAAATCAACCTGTTAACAAATGTTAAATTGTAGTAAATGGTATGCAAGATGAAGTATTTAGGGAAAGTACTGTTGTCTGAAATTTACTTTGAAACATATCAAAAAATAAGATTGATGGATGGATGGAGTGATGGATTAATATGTTATAAAGTAAGTATAGTAAAATGTTAAATATAGAAAGTAGGTAGTGATGGATATATTGATGCTCACTGAAAAATTCTTTTTTTTCCTTCTTGCAAGTTTTCACAATTAAATACTGGAAAAAATGTATCTTTTTTGTTTGTTTTTACTGTCTTACAGCACTAAACACAATGTCTGGTACTTAGTAAGTGCTCAAATATTTGAAAGAAATAATGAATGGATAAATAAATTAGGAATAAGAATTATGAACATTAAGCCCAATAAAAAATCCAAATGTCAGGGCCCTTTTAATGGAGTTTCACTCATCATCCCTGGGACCCCCAACTAAAACCTGACCCTACTCTTCACTTCTTTCCCTGGACAAATGGTGCTATCTCTGCATTGCCAAACAGCTAATCAAATTTTTCTCAACCACAGAGGATCAACAAATCTTCTAGGTGGCCCTTGTCCCAAGGACTGAGGGAGGAAAGAGACAGATGAGGAAGTAACAGAAGGGGGTTATTGTTTTTACTATATTTTCGGAAAATCTGTAATTTTAGATTGATTCAGTAATTGAGGTTTTGTTGTTGTTTTAATGCTTAATATTCCTTAGTGCAATGACTGGTCTTCCAGATTTCTGTCTCCTCTCCCTTCTCATGTCCAAGATGGAGCATGGATTTAGGAAGGAGGAGTGTATCTTATAACATCTCACAGTGGAAGATAGTAGACAGAATTACATGACTCTGTGGCATTCAACTTTTGTGCAGGAAGAGCTGGTCTGGGCAGCCCTAAATGGCTGACTGTGATGCAAAACTTGTCTCATCTGAATGTTCTGCTTGCTGAATATTCTGCTGCTGAAACCCACGCCTGGGGTAAATTATGATCTCTTCTCATACCTAGTCATCTTCCCATCATCCTTTGACTAGGTCTGTATTAGTTTCTTCGGGCAGCCATAATAAATAATCATAAGCTTGGTAGCTTAAAACAACAAAAATTTATTTTCTCACAGATCTGGAAGCTAGAAGTCTGAACCCAAGGTGCTGGCAGGTTTGATTCCTTTTAGAGGCTCTGAGGTAGAAACTACCCCATCCTTCTCCCTTCTAGTTTCTGGTGGTGGCCAGTAATCCTTGGCATTCCTTGGTTTGTAGACGCATCACTCCAGTATGCCCCTGTCTTCACATGGCATTGGCCTCTATATGTCTATCTCTTCACATGGCCTTCTTATAAAGATACCGGTTACTGGATTTAGGGCCCACTCTAATCTACTATGACTTTATCTTAACTAATTATATCCCCAAACACCCAGTTTCCAAATAAGGTCACGTTCTGAGGTTCTGAGTGGATATGAATTTTTGGAGGACACTATTTAACCTGATACAAGGGCTCAGTGTGATTCTTGCTGGCTTTGCTTAATCCCTGAAATCTGATCATGGTTCTCAGTCCTGGTACAGGCATTCCATTTTGCAGCCTTCAGCTACAGGCCATTTTTCCCTATGGAAGTAGCTACTTTTGACATACTCTTCAAATAGACTTCAGCTGATAATTGTGTCCCTCTTCATGAGAGATGCAGGATATTCTGTCATATATTCTTCTAAGCTGTGGATAATAAAATGCTGTTAGTGTGGAGACCATACTATGAGAACCATGCTCTAGGCGTAGCTAGCATAGTTTGTCATCTGGGAACTTGGTCTGGATCTGGACACATTTCTCCACACCACCTCTCAGATGGAAGGGGAGAATTTCAAGTTTTCTACTTTCTATACACGAAATCCCTTCCATCTTAGCGTAATAGCTTCATTGGCTAACAGTCCTCAGAGGTAGTGATATCCTAACCATTATATGGGAGAAACCCTATGGACTAGTGGCCTAGACTAGCTGTCAATATGTAAAATAGGAGCTAAAGAAATTTACAGAATTCTTTCTTCCAGAAAAATCCTGGAATTTCTTCAATTATTATTATTTTTAGTTTAGAAGCTGAATTTAAGTTATCTTTTTTTTGCTTTTCAGTTATCTTAGCAAACTGAATTTCCACACTGTTGAAAGATAAACTGAAGTACATTAAAATTTTGAAGAGTTTATTTGAGCAAACATCAATTTGAATCAGGCAGCACCAAATCGAAAATGGTTAAGAGCATTCCACCAGCAGGAGATAAGGAAAAGGCTTCTTGTAGAGCAGACTTTTGGAAGAAAAGCAAGGAAATTATTTTGATCGTCTCTAGCTTAAGCTGTTGCCTTTTTGGGGAAAGCCTAGTTGGTTGGTTGTGATTGGTTATTCTTAGGTTTCGATTTCTTAACCTTGAGGCATTTACAGGAATGGAGTCTGGCTTAGGTTTCGGTGTGTTTATGTAGACTGCCAAGGCGTTAGAACTACCTCAGTCTAAAGGCCTCCTTATTACATTACTTTAACAGCACCTACCCCCAACCCTGGGGCAAGTGGGTACCTGAGGCTAACCAGTTCAGGTACATGAAAATGCAAAAAGAAAAGTATATTAATAAAAACAAGATACCATACCTATTACAAATATTCACTTTTGATTTTTTAACAAATATTTATCAATTGCCAACAATACTCTAGGCAACATGTGTGCCGTATTTCACATAGATTAATTATTTTAATAACTTACAGCAGATGGATGTATTGTACCATCCTATTGCATATTGTTCTTCAGTACTCCCTACTTGTCACAGAATTTTTCTTGCATTTTCTCATTTGCAATTCAAAACTTTAGGAGGTAAGTGCTTCTTTTTAGCTGCAAATATTAAGGCTCAGAGGCATAAGGTCGTAGAAAAATCAGAAAAATTTCAGTTTTTATGAAACCTAATTTAGTGCTCTTTACATATACCCCTAGAGAAAGATTATGTAATTCTGCCTTGAAAAATAGTATTATTTTAGGCATCTTATAGAATTTTGGAGCCTGAGGTTTATGATGTATATCCTAAACAAAAACTAGGGGTAGAGGATTGTTATTTTCTGCTCCACTAATAATTAAATAAATTAAAATAAATAATTTTATTTGTTAAAATAATTAACAATTTCTTGAAAGATTTTATAAAATTTAAAATGAAATAAAGTTATTTTGTGTTATGTTTATAGGTGCCTAACAGTATTTTTTGCAGAGTGCTAGCTGACTAGTCCAATATTCACTTCCCCCTTCTTTCTTAATAATAAAATCCTATTTTTTATCTCTTTAGAGTAAATGCTACATTTCTCATACTCAATTACAGCTGGAAGTAGCCATGTGACTAACATCTGACCATATGTTTAAAATATAAATTATGAAATA